>NC_141084.1:18948174-19448174 GCF_041138505.1 Cibotium barometz
CTCCAAATTTTAAGATAACATAAAATGTATGGTAATAGTCTATTATAAACACTTAAATATGATTACTTTTTTATCCTAACTTATTATTAGTTACACAAAAGCTAGCACATGGCGATTGGTCCAAATGTACACCACGCTTGAAAGTTATGTAGGTTAATGCATGTACGCTTGTAAAGTAAAGACAAAGGTTTCACGAAAAAAGTTTGCCAGACTTGAAGGATGTAAGATCCACTTTATTTATTGAGGTAGGGATTTTATTTCATGGTTGGTAGACCCATTTTGTGTGCTTGTAGCTTAACAAAAGCCTTTTGTTTCCCCACTTTATTTTAAAAAGGGACACATCAGATGAGGCCTCCATTGTTGGTACATGGTGAAAACATGACTAAAGGGCAAAAAATGCAAGGAAGGTAAGGGTGCATAGTCGGCCCTATCTATACTCAAGCTCCGTAAACATCCAAGGCACTTGGATGGGTTAATGCACAATCGTTTTTTTTACAGACTAGACAGTAAAGAGGTCTTATTGTCCATGAGTTGTGGAAGGATTAGGACCTAGAGTTTACCTGGTCCATGACTCCATTCCATGAGGGATGCTTCACTTGGTAAGAAAATACTATATTAAATGAAAAAGGTGGGTATAAATGAGAGCATTGTGGGATTTGTGCAATTGTTTCTTTTAATGCAAAAGGTGTGATACTAGAGAAAGTTTGAACCTTTGGAAGGTGAGGGCCTATTTACACGGATGCCACGCGGAGTGAGGTAGTGTGGAGAGAGAACTCTGGGTTGTGGGTTGGTTTGCTTGACTTCATTTTTACACCACGGCAAGATCGGATCGTCGTCTTCGTAGACCTCGCTGCCTTCCTCTCAAGAACAGAATACAAGGTATGCCATGCCTTTTTGATCATGTTTTGATGTAGAAATGTATGTTTGGGGCGTGCCTCTGTGGGGTGCCAGGGAGGAGGAGGTAGGCGAAGATCTGCCACAACTTCCATGCCCTCTTTACTAGCCAACTTCAACGTGAGAGACCGATTAGCTAGTGCATAAGCTTGATGGCATAGCTTGTGCTGTGCTGCACAGAGAATGCCGCACAATTGGAGCCCTTATTACGTGGTGGAGGTTCTGTTTCAGGCTTGCATCATTGTGTTTTAGGGTTTAATCAACCTTCTGTATGTCCTTTTTACCAGAGCTATACATGTATTAGCTGATGTGGAAAGCTTCAATGAGATGACATATCTTAAAGACTAATCATGGATTTAAAAAAAAAATCTAGGGGGAGGACGGGATTTCTGCCATGATGGTGGTGGGAGCCACAACAGAAGCTAGGCCGGCTCATGTGTAAATGGACCAAAGTTGAGGCTCTTAGGCAGGGTGATGTGTGAATAGCCTTGGGTTGAGGCCCTTATCCCGCAATTTGCATTGCGTTTCGCCCTTCCTGGCACATGAGTACTAATATTACTTGAACTATAGGGTGCAACCAACTACATACATGTTTTATTTGATGTGGAAGGCTTCAGCGAGATAGCAAAACTTATAGACTAGTCATGGGAACATTCTGCTTTTCTCTCCAAGATTAGGGTCCTTCCATATCCAGCCCACGCACATTGCAGATAGGAACCACATCAGCTGCTAGGCAGACCATTATGTAAGGGCGTTAGGTCGAGGCCTTCAGAGTCTTTATACATTAGGAGCGGAACAACAAAAAGTAATTGATATTCATCCCACGACGGGCTGTGATAGCTGTCCATAACCTGGAGGCCTCTGTAGGTTTTTGCTTTTCTACAAAGCTTTCACAAGCTTAGCCCATGCTTCCCAATAGTCTTGTGTACCTGATTTTGCGGTGTTTTTGAAGCTTTGTGTAACAAGCCTCATAGTTGACTAATATGTTGCGAGTACACACTGGCCATGCTGAAAATGTGCAGATGGAAGCGAGACACTTGGGAGTACTTCCTTTCTGTTGGGCCCTGATGACTGAATTTTCATCAAGGCTTTCAGACTTAGAAAAGAGTCTTTCACTTTGAGTCTCTGAATTTTGTGGGAACCGTAACATCACGGCACTGGGTGTGTCAGATAGCGATGTATTTGCAAGGATCAAGGAGAGCTCATGAGTGGTGTGGAACTGCAAGGTGTAATGATGGCCTGTGGAGCCATTTTGGGTTTTCTTGATAGTCATCTTTTGCTGTTTAAGAAAGGCTTCAATAACAAGCTTGCCCTGGGAAGGACAAGTAAGAATGTGTAAGGCATCCCATCTAGCCAACCAGCATATGTTGTCTGTCATCCACTTGGGTTTTGGTAGGGTTCAAAATTTGCTGTTCAAGCAAGGTCATCCTTGCGTCAAAGTCTACCTTGGTGACCGAGTCATCGATCGTCACATCGTCATCCTGATGGTTGTTGTCGAGATGAACATTCTCGTCCATTGCATGATTGTTTTGTGCATCATCAGCCATGATAATCCCAAGCTGATCTGCTGTTGCTCTAGGAAAATCTTGTCTGTCGAGTGTAGAGATGAAGTGCTGCAAAAATCCCGCTCTCCCACGAACTCAAGTCTTGACCAAGGAGATTCCCACTTTTGATGTGCAGAACTACAAGCAAGCCCTCCCCTTTATACCTAAAGTGCAAGGGTTGTTATGCTTTTGGTTTTTTCCCTAAAAAACTAATGTGCTTTTTAGTTTTAGTAAAAAAAACCACATGTATTCCACAAGCCTCTTGCTATAAGAGATGAACTCGCATGGCTTTGCACTCATCATGATACCATCCGTTTTGAGGCTGTGGTGTAACATGCGGAAGTTCGTTGGAAGAATCAATAACTTCAATGCTCAGAATTCAGCAATTGTTCGTGACGAAGATAACACACAACATAGAAAAAGGTGTGCAGAAATATATATATATATATATATATATATATATATATATATATAGAGAGAGAGAGAGAGAGAGAGAGAGAGAGAGAGAGAGAGAGAGAGATTAAGCGTCTACTAAAGACCCAATGCCAAATGGGCCTATGAGACTAAAGTGATACAATAATGTCCATGGCATATCTCATCATGGAATGGAAAATAAAATAGAAAGAAAACATAAACATGGCTATCTCATTGGGGTGATACAAAACTGTCCATGGAAACTCATCATGGAATACTAAGAATATAGAAACATGAGAGCAGCATCAGCTCCGAGTAGATGGTATACCACTCTCCAAAATATCAAGCATGGTGCTAATGAGTATGGCGGAGAGGTCTCCCTTAGCTATGTCATGTGGAAAGGTAGCTCGTTGGCGGTGGAGCATGTCCTAGATCTAGAGCTGATGAGGTGATCGTGGCCGACGGGGGGCCAGGGGCGTTGGGCACGTTGGAGTGCTGAGGCCCGGTTCGAGGTAACTCCTCTCGGGCAAGGTAGGTCCAGAGCAGCTCGTGGAGGGTACACAAGATCCACTATATGGGTGTCCTTCACCTCCTGGGTCTAGAAGAAATTGGTGATGGTTGGCTGGCGAGGGAGGGGGTGGGGTGACTGGGGCCGAAGCTCTCTCAAGAAGGTGTCCCTGTGTCTGCGGAGCTCAAGCAGGAAGAGGCCTAGGCAACGTTGGTCCTGGAAGTTGGAGAGTGGACCAAATCCCTCATGAAGTAGACAGTGAAACCTCCCGTGGATCTCATAGTATATTGGGCAGCGGCATATGTAATGCTCCTTTGTCTCAACCTCTGTGTGGCATAATCGGCAGATCCTCTCCTCTCTGGGTCTTCGTATGAGCTTCTCGGCTCTGAAGATGCACTTAGCTCTACTTGTCTCCACTCTGAGGCAGTGGGATGAAACCCGTATCTGGCCAATCGCAATCCGCATGGCATGGGACATGTGAACACTCAAGTAGCCCGATTGCTGGATGAATCCATCCTCAGTGAGTGTGAGGAAGTGATCTTTGTAGAAGTGCATCTTCGTAGGGAGCTCCGAAGGTGTGATCCATGTGCAATGGGTGTAGAGGCTGAGAAGATCTAATTGGATAACCCGGTTGGTATCCTCGTGAGAGAGCCGGAGAAAAGGGGAGTCCAAACTGTACTGAAGGGGGGGTAGGCGGTCCATGCGGAGCCCATATACTGAGAACCAAGTGGAAACTAGTGCATACCATACTCCAGAGTGGCCCTCAAGTGCTAGCTGTCTTGAGGACTCTAGGGCAAGCCTCGGGTACATGTGGGGATCCATGTGATTGATCCGATGGAGGTATGTGATTGTCTGGAAGAGTGCATCAACTACCATCGGGGCTATAGCAAACTCTGCTTGGATAATTTGGTGTGGGATTGATGGTTTGTTGCGGATCATACGGGAGAACATCATGACCTAGGGCCTCTCAACTTGCTGCCAATCCTCATCGGATAAATCTGGCCCCAGAAGGCTGCTCCATACATCAAGGCTGCTGTGACGAGGGTGTCAAAAAGCCAGCCCTTCGTCCTGGGCTTGTGAAAATGTGCTTGGAAGCACTGCCGCTCAAGTAAGCTCAAGGTTGCATATCGCCGTCACTCTGGCATGTGCTGTGGGAAGCATGGTGAAGCGTGGGCCACTGAAAGTGACACCTAGGTAGACATAGGATGGACAATCTCCACATGATCCCCTCTATATGTGAAGCTCAATTTGGATGTGAAGGGGCGAGAGGTATTGCAGACCATTACCTTGGTTTTACCAAGGTTAACAGAGAGGTCTTGCTTAGTGCAAAAGTCTTGCAAGGCATCCAATTGTCTCTGAAGCCCCTTGGCTGAGTCTAAGAGGAGGACGATGTCATCTGCATAAAGTAGTATGGGGATCAATATGCTTGCTAGTGTGGGACAAGCCCTGCCTAATCTGTCAATGAAGCTTGAGATCTCATCAATGTAGAGGCCGAAAAGAGTGGGTGATAGAGGGCAGCCCTATTTCACCCCAATAGTGCTGGAAATCTCCTCTGATATACCTCCATTGACAGACTCATAGAGGGCGATGATGCTCCAAACCATGTCAGAAGGGACTCCTATCTCTTGTAGACGGTGGAGGAGGCGGGCTCGGGGTACAATATCAAAAGCTTTGCGAAAATCCACAAAGCAGCAGTAAATCCTTTGATGTCGTGCTCTACCCTCCTCGATGATGGCACGGAGGGTGAAGATGTGGTCAAGGGTAGAGTAGCTCCTCCGAAAGCCAGATTGTCCTCAGGCTCTGCATCCTCAGCTCTCTGCAAATGAACTGAGCTTTGCCTCTAGCACTGATCCATAGAGTCCAATGTGTGGCCAATCATGATCGTCCTGTGATTATTAGGATCAAGTGGAGCTCCGGCTTTGAGGATGGGGGTGATGGTGTTGGTGGACCAAGAGGGTGGAAATCCTTCACAAAGGGCTCTATTGAGCATGTAGGCTAATAGGGCCACCAGGGTATCATCGGCATGCGAGATGTACTCGATAGTGAGTCCCTCACGATCCTGGGCTTGCCCATTGTGTAGTCCACGAATGGCCTTGAGGACCATGCCCTTTGTGAAGAAGGTGGAGGTGGTGGGACGGGGATATGATGGTGGGGGTAGGGGTGGCTGATGGGGGATATGATAGAGCGAGCGTGCGTAGGAGTGCCATGTGTCCGGCAGGTGATAGGTGTGGGAGGGCGATGTTCTCGGAGTTTCCTCCCGGCCTCTTTGTAGTTCGGCCCTAAGAAAAGTCGGTATAACTCATCCTCTTTCCAAGCATAGAACTAGCCGTTGAGAAATCCGTTGCGCTTGGCGCTTCGTGATTTGCCCAATCTGTACCTCATGCTTAAGACGGGAGCGTGTGGCCCGACATTTGTCATCATACCAACAGTTTTGGGGCATGGAACCGCAAGGTGGCTTGGTGGTAGACCACCGCGTGCAGATGAAAGAAGTGGTGGCGGATGTGTGGAGTATGGTGGTGAGCTGTGATGTGCGGGTGGACAGGGGGACAATAGGTTCCACATCCTGGAATTGGTGGTAGATGTGGTTGGAGTAAACAAGGTCAAGCTCGTGATCAAAAAGGACCCGAGTGTAATGTGAGATGGGGGGTGGTGTGCAGGTAAGAGTGAAAGAGAGGTAGGCATGGTGAGCCTCAAAGGGGGGGTGGCAGGATCGGGGAGAAGGTTTGCCAAAGCCGGAGATCCCATAAGGTAGTCCACTGTGCTAGTATCTCCTGAGTGAGGGAAGGAGGTGAGGGCGTCGGAGGAGGGCCATCGAGACATCCCGTTATAGATAATGAGACCATGTGCAGCTCCCAGCTCTAAGAAATATCTCCCATACACCGTGACGACCTCACGGTCCTGTGATTATCTTGGTAGAGCTATCTCTTTAGCACTTTGTTTCTCACTGGTCTTGCCTGCTTGAGCTTTCTGGTCTGGAGTAAATTGGTGCGCATTGGTTGGGTTCTTGGAGCCAGAGGCTCTCGTGCTTTGTCTTGGGAAAGACCCCGTTTGGTTCTGGCCTTTTTCCCTTGAGAAGACGGGTGCCTTGGGAGTAGAAGGTTGGGAAGTCCTGGGCTTTCCACTATTTGTACTTCATTTCAGCACTCTGCGCAAGCGAGAGTGCATCCTTGAAGGTGGCTGTGTCAAGGCCACAAAGGACTGCCCTTTCTTATCCTTGTCAGATATGTCCAATGGCAAACATAAGTTTGAAATCTTATTGGCAAATTGTAGGACTTGTTGTGTGTTTTGACGCGCCCCCCTAAACTACGTGTGGCTACTGTGTGTACAGCCAGAGAAGAGAGAGAGAGGGAGAGAGAGATTTGTTGCTACTGTACGACCAGATCTATACGACGAGTAATCAGTAGATGTTCAGCCAGAACATAGAGAGAGATGAAAGCGACTTCTTGTTGTACGGCCAGCGCACGAAGGACCACCAAAAGGTTGCTGTATGGCCAGCGCTGAGGGGAAAAGGAGAGAAAGCTGCAGTCGACTAGCAGAGACGAGCGCTTGATGATACAAACAGCCCCACCCAGCTTTTTATAAAGTCGACCTGCTCTATATTTGAAGTGCTTTTCCCTTTTTGTTCGAAATAATTGGACTTGCCCAAAAATGTCAACTTTATGCTTTTCTCAGGCTTGTAGCCCAAGTTTCAATGAGGCGCCTCTTTTTGTCCACCTGTCCATGCCCAAAATAATAATGTCTAGTCCTTCATTAATGATGGTTTCGCTCAGTGTGTGAAACATTGGTCAAGATTGGTGAAGGGACCAAATGGTGACACCTGTTGAGATAGTTGTTCAAAACAGTTCGTTGATATAACGATATCCTCTTGGAGCTCGCTAGGCGGGTGTGCCTTGTTGGGGTAAAGGCATTATGCCCACCCTTATAGTGTGTACAAGCCCATAAGTTATAGTACATAGTACACTTAGTACTTTTAATGTACTAAGTGCACTATGTGTACTAGTGCAATATACATGTGTGATAGGGGAGTCACACACTTATTCCCATGAGTTGACTTATCCCCACATATGTCTCTCTCTGTCTCTCCCTTCTCTCTATGTATGTCTCCCACATGAACTCTAACCTAATTCTTCTTCTCCCATTCAACTGGTATCAGAGCTAGTTATTTTTCTAGGGTTTCGTCGCTGCAGAGAACCTGCGTGTGCTGTATGGATCTGCGTGTTACATCATAGCAGGGGTTGGTCGCCTGTGAGTGCTGGTTCTCTTGTGTTGGGCGCAGCCTGTGTGTGAAGAGGCCAGAAGCGACCAGATACAAGCGCAGGCAGCGCAGCAGGTAGCCTACGCTGCCCAGCAGGCAGCAGCCACGCTGCCCAGCAGGCGCACTTCAGCGCACCAACAACGAGGCCACCTAGCAGCACGGGCGCCGTACGGGAGAGGTTCCGATCAAATCGATAGCAGACATCTGTACCGTGGTCGGTCCAAAAGCGTCCGCCAGTTTCGCCCAAAAGCGTCGGCCAGTTTCGCCAAGAAGTGTTCGCCAGTTTCGCCGGCCCCGACCTCTGCTGCTGTAGGTGGTGGACAACGAGCACGTGTTCACGTATGCGGATGATCCCGCCAGCCCAGGCTACCCATTGATGCAGCGGCTGCACCAGGTATTGGTGGAGCATGGCATTAGGAATCCCGCCAACGAACGAGATGAGGCCACGTCAGTCATGAGCAGAATCCACATGCTTCGCTGGTGGTAGATGCAGCCATCCGTACAACTTCAGCACTGTAGGCACATCAGCAAGAAGCGCCCCCCCTCGTTCTGCAACAGCATCACGATTTCTGCAGCAGCACCAAATTCAGCAAACCCCCCCTTTCCTGCAACAAAAAAAAAATCCAGAAATTACAAGGTATTCTGCTTCAATTTTTTTTTTTGGGATTTGCAATTGAGCAAGTACAATCATCAATTGAGCAGGTACAGGTGCCAAATTGCTCAATTTTTTGAGCAAAATTGGCAAATTGGGTGACATTGGTCACAATCAGGATCAATTTGCAGGAAATTGGATGTCGAAATTTGGGGCTTTTGATGTATTTGTGCAATTAAGCATTCATACATGCTGTATGATGTGAGAAATCGCACATTCGGGCAAAATTGCAGCAAATTGCAGTGCAAATCAAGGGGCTTTTGTGCCGATTGGATTGATTTGCATGCAGGCACTCACAGTTGATGCTTTGGGCAACGTGTTGATGCTTGGCAAGCACTCAATGTGCCTGTAAATCAAGGGGCTTTCATGTATTGGATGTATATGTGGCCAGGGGGAAGCACTGTGAAGACTCTGGATGCCTTCATGTGCGTCAATGTACCATGTATGATCAGCAATTGATCTTAAATCAAGGGGCTTTTCAAGATTTTATGCTTGTTAAGCTTGGCAAAACAGTAGGCACGACTCTTATGCCTTGAATCCTTAGAAATCAGCTTGCAGTCAAAGGGGCTTTTGCCCAATTTATGTTCGGGACTGTTGTATGCAGTGTTCGGGACTGTAAAAGTCTGATTTTCACTCATTTGGACAGCCAGGAGAGCATTTATTGCTACTGTACCTGCTGGTACAGATTTGGCACAGCTTTGTGCAAGTTTTGGCATGGCTGTACACTGATTTGAGTGAGGAAAAGGTTCAATTTCAGCTTTTGTACTTGCCGGTACAGGTTTGGTACATCATTGGTGAGCACTTGGTACTGTTGTACAGTACTTTGGAAGGACAACAGAGCACATTTAAGGTGCTGTCCTAAATCTGCAGCAACCAGATTTTGGTGATTTCATCACATACAGTGGGAGAAAAGTTGCATTTGTGCTTCCGCAGTGGGAGATATACTTTGGGAGAACAACTGTGAGCACTTTGTGTGCTTTTGGTGCAGTGTTTGCACACTTGCAGGGAGTCAGGCATTGACAGGTTGCATATTGCTATGGCAACCACAGGTGAGAGCTCTTCATTGCTTCACATCAAGAAGCTTGAAGGCTTACATAACTATGATATTTGGCAAACCCAGTGCTATAATGTGTTGCTCCAGAAGAAGCAGCACAAGCCTATCAAAGAAAGGGGTGTAAAGCCCGCTTCTCTTACTGCTGAAGAGTGGGAAGATATGGATGAGCTAGCAAGATCCACCATCATGTTGTCTGTGTCAGACACTTTACTTTTCAGCATTCGTGAAGAGAAGACAGCTTGGGGAATGTGGCAGAGATTGCAGGACTTGTATGCCCAGCAAAGTGCCTCAAGCAAAGTGTATTGGTTGAAGAAACTCATAGGTCTTCAGATGAAGAAAGGGGCGTCTATGGCAGCCCATCTAAATGAGTTTAATGGTATTGTCAGCCAGGTTATAAATCAAAAGTTGGCAATGGACGATGAGTTCAAAGCCACTTTTCTCTTATGCACTTTGTCAGAGAGTTGGGACACATTCAGGACAGCCACTAGCAATTCGAATGCTATGCTGTCATATGCAGATGTTGAGGGTGCTCTTCTTCAAGAAGAGATGAACAGGAAAAACAACTCTGTTGGAAAGTCCAACGCAATGAATGCACGTGGGAGATCCCAGCAAAGGGGTAAAAGCCAAGAACGGGAAAGGAGCAAGTCTCGCTTCAAAAAGGACTTGGAATGCCATTATTGTGGCAAGAAGGGACACATCAAAAAGCAATGCTACAAATGGAAAAATGATCAAAAGGAAAAGGGAAAAGGCAAAGACAAAGACAAAGATGAAGCCAAAGATGTAAAGCCAAAGGGCAAAAGTGGAGTCAAGATTGAAGAAATCAATGTGTCACATGCAGATGACAGTGAGGATGAGGTCCTATTCACGTCTTCACTTGATGCCCATTCACTTCTTACAGGTGGTCATGGTATGCACTCATGGATCATTGATTCAGGTGCCTCCTTTCATGTCACAGGTTGCAGAGACTTGTTTGTCAGGTATACTGCTGGCAATGAAGGAGTAGTTTATTTGGGTGATAACCATGCATGCAAGATTCTTGGCAGAGGTGATGTGAGGCTTGTATTTTTCAGATGGCTCACAGCTTATGCTCCATGATGTCAGGCATGTGCCTGAGATCAAGAAGAACCTGCTTTCTACTGGACAGCTTGATGATGCTGATTATGTTACCACATTTGGTCGTGGAAAGTGGAAAATTAGTAAGGGCTCACTGGTTGTTGCCAGAGGCTCTAAGGTGGACACTCTTTACTTCATGCATGCAGGTGTTTGTCACCATGCTAATGTAAATGCAACCGAGCTGCCGGAAATCTCGATGTGACATAGCCGGTTGGGACACATGAGTGTCAAAGGAATGGAGCAATTGTCTCGTTTGGGTTACTTGCCTTCTCTAAAGTTTTCAAGTTTTCAGTTTTGTGAGCATTGTATATATGGCAGGCAACTCCAGTGCCCCCACAAGAAAGCTCTTGGACAGAAAGATGCTCAGTTAGAGCTTGTGCATACAGATGTATGTGAGATGCCTCAGCTTTCTTTGGGAGGGGCAAAATACTTTGTGTCTTTTATAGATGATGCCACACGCAAGGTGTGGGTCTATCCTCTTCGTTTGAAGAGTGATACATTCTCAGTGTTTCAGAAGTTTGTTGCTCTTGTTGAGAACCAAACTGGCAAAACACTGAAGGCTTTGCGTTCCGACAATGGTGGAGAGTATATGTCCAAAAAGTTTCAGGACTTTTGTGATGCTAAAGGCATCAAGAGGGAGCTCTCTACTCCTTATGATCCTCCACAAAACGGGACAGCAGAGAGGATGAACAGGACCATACAGAAGAAGGTCCGTTCTATGTTGTCACATGCTGCATTACCTCATGGTTTTTGGGCTGAAGCTGTTATGACAGCCGTTCACCTTATAAACAGGTCACCTAACACGAGGCTTGGTGGGAAAGTGCCAGAAGAAGTATGGACAGGGAAGCCTCCGTCATACAAGCACTTGAAAGTGTTTGGTTGCGTTGCGTACGTGCACATACGCAGGGAAATGCGCACCAAACTTGATCCTAAGTCTCACAAATGCATATTCCTAGGATATGGTGACAAAGGTGAAATAGGGTATAGACTTTGGGATCCCGTGAATAGAAAGATTATACGCAGCAATGATGTCATTTTTGATGAAACATGCATGTATAAGGAGCCTGCAAGGCAACAGGAGCCTGGCAGAGTCATCTTTGATGATGATGGACATCATGGACAACAACCAAGGGCTGTAAATCAGCCATTACAGCAGCAAAACCAGCCCTTAAATGGTGCTGAAAATGGTCCAAATGGACAGCCAGAGATGGCAGAAAATATCCCTATGGATATCCCACAGATAGAGGAGATACCGGGCATGATTTTTCAGCCTTATGGCATGGAACAGGAGCCACCAATAGGTGATATGCAGGCTGGACAGCAACCTGCAAATGATGGTCATTGGGTACGGAGGTCCACAAGACCCTCCAGAGCCCCTGACAGGTTTGTTCCAGGGGTTGACTACTTGATGCTTCCTGACTGTGGGGAGCCCTCATGTTATAAAGAGGCTTTACAGAGGGCAGACAAGGCTCTTTGGGAGCGTGCCATGAAGTCAGAGATGGATTCTCTGCACAAAAATGGAACATGGAAGTTGGTGCATTTGCCTGCAGGCAAGAAGGTTTTGCCTTGCAAGTGGGTTTACAGGCTCAAAGTTGCACCAGATGCAAAGCCAAGATACAAAGCCAGGTTAGTGGCTAAGGGCTTCAAGCATGAATATGGTGTGGACTTTGAGGAGATCTTCTCTCCAGTGGTCAAAATGACCACACTTAGAGCTGTATTAGCTTTGGTTGCTCATGATGATCTGGACTTGATTCAGATGGATGTGAAGACTGCTTTTCTTCACGGTGATCTCCATGAGGAGATACATATGCAACAGCCAGAGGGTTATGCAATAAGTGGAAAGGAGAAGCTTGTATGCAAGCTGAAAAAGAGTCTTTATGGGCTCAAACAGGCACCAAGGGAATGGTATCATAAATTTGATACATTCATGAAATCCCAGAAATTCAGGAGAAGTGACATAGATCATTGCTTATACACCAAGAAAGCTTTGGATGGCAGTCTATTGATCCTCATCTTGTATGTTGATGATATGTTGATTGCCGGGAAATCTCGTAAGGAGATGGATGCCTTGAAGCAGAGGCTGCATCAAACCTTTGATATGAAGGATTTGGGTGATGCAAATCACATTTTGGGTATGCGGATACTTCGGGACAGAAATCAGCATGTGTTGTATTTGTCTCAGAAGGAATACATTGGCAAAGTTTTGCAGAGGTTCAATATGGACGGGGGGAAGAAGACTAGTACTCCTTTACCTCCATATGTGAAACTCAGTGCTATGGACAGCCCACAGTCAGATAGTGGCAGGGCTGATATGGCCAAGATTCCGTATGCTTCAGCTTGTGGCAGTCTCATGTATGCCATGGTTGCTACTAGGCCGGACATTGCATTTGCAGTGGGAGTGGTTTCTAGATACATGGCCAACCCTGGCAAGAAGCATTGGGAAGCAGTGAAAGGTGTCATGAGATACCTGAAGGGCACACATGATATGTGCATTTGTTTTGGCAAACAGGATGCATTAGTGCATGGTTACACGGATTCGGATTATGCCGGTCATCCAGATAACCGGAAGTCTACTACCGGTTATGTGTTTACATTCATAGGAGGTGCTGTGTCATGGATATCCAGGATGCAGAAGTGCATTGCCTTATCTACTACAGAGGCCGAGTATATTGCAGCCACAGAGGCTTGCAAAGAGGCATTATGGCTATCTCGGTTAGTGGTTGATTTGGGTTATACAGGGGATATTCCATTGTTGCATTGTGACAGTCAGAGTGCCATCCAGTTGGCAAAGAATCCTGTCTTTCATGCAAAGATGAAGCATGTGGATGTGAAGTATCACTTCATCAGAGAGGTGATAGAGAACAAGCAAATTCAGCTTGTTAAGATTCATACGGATGACAACCCGGCTGATCTGTTGACAGAGAGTTTGCCTCCGGAGCGATTTGCTCATTGCAGACACTTGATGGGCATTGGATGAGGCCAGTTTCAGCCTTGATATGGCCTTGTATATTATCATGTACATGCTGATTTTTCTTTTCTTTCATTTAAGGGCACTTTGCCTTTAAGTGGGAGGTTGTTGGGGTAAAGGCATTATGCCCACCCTTATAGTGTGTACAAGCCCATAAGTTATAGTACATAGTACACTTAGTACTTTTAATGTACTAAGTGCACTATGTGTACTAGTGCAATATACATGTGTGATAGGGGAGTCACACACTCATTCCCATGAGTTGACTTATCCCCACATATGTCTCTCTCTCTCTCTCCCTTCGCTCTGTGTATGTCTCCCACATGAACTCTAACCTAATTCTTCTTCTCCCATTCATGCCTTGCACAGGAGGACTGGCGGCGTGCCACTATCCTATTAGGATCCTTGGGCGCCGTGGCATGGTGCTCTGGATCCGAAGGGTTGGATCCCCCCCCCTCCACCCTAATGATGAGTTGCGCTGGGACCAGGGGGGAGGGACTGTTGGTGGCGCTCACTTGGACTAATGGCGGACGCACACTCTAGCAGGATGCTCCATCCGACGATAAATGAAGCATTGTGCAAGGAGGCTACAGTACTCAACTCTTTGCAAAATAGGATCTCCACGGAGGCACAATAGAAAGATGACATGAGGAACATACTCTAGAGAGGCGATGCAGATGTGGAGAGATGGAATCCCTGCCGTCTGAGCTAGAACCAAAGTAGCTGTGTGTGGGGCAGGGGGGGTTGGTTTCCATCACTCCAGATAACTCTACCAATCACTGAGAGTAGGGGAAGGTACTCCTTCCTGAGGCGAGGAAAGCAAAGTGTAACTAGGAAGCCTGAGACACGTGCCAGGGAGTCGGATGTAGGGTCGAAGCCATGCTGCCACCTCGCAAAGAAGACTTGGGCCATGCGTAGTGCGACGGGGCTCAGCTGCACGACTGTATCCGATGCTGCAGGTGAATCAAACTCCACATGGTAGTATCTGCGCCCCACAATCTTGCAAACCAAGGTGGAGGCTCCTAGGGAGGCGATAGTCCATGCGAGGAGATGGAGGTCCGCTTCTGGAAAAGTTGTGCAAGGGATGGTGGCCTCGGTTAGAGCGGTTGCCATGGAGTCCCCCTGAAGGGGTAAGGACCAGAGAAGCCAACTTGTGCCAACAGGAGAACCCCCCGGGCGAACACTTGTGCTGAGAAGACAAGGCGGGGAATAGCAGGCTAGGGCTGAGGGAGGGGCAAGCAGAGGAGGAAACTTGGACCGGCGAAGGGTGCGATGGAAAGAGGAAGGAGGGCTAAGGAGGCGGGAGAAGGCAGGGGCAGCTGGCGCACTGGGTGGGGGCAGCCGGGAGGGGAAGCAGGCACTGGCAATAAAGGGGCAGGAGGGTGGCGCTGCAAAACAGGGTGAAAGGTGGGCAGACGGGCAGAAGATGCGAGTGGGAGGCGGCGTGAAGGCAAAGGGTGCAGGGGCAGGCAGCATGAAGCTGCACTGACGAGGAGGAAGGGGGGGACAGGTGCACAGGGGGGAGCTCCAGCTCTCATTTCCATGTCTCTCTCTCTCTCTTTCTCTCTGTGCTCCAGGATGGTGACTGACCCTTTTGAATACATGCTGTACGAAAGCGGATGTTTCCAGTGGAGAACGGCAAACTACTATATGTAATATCCTGGCACCTAGCATGAGTAGGCAGGTCCAAATGAACTTGGCTGCCTCGTCATGTGTGACCACTATGAGCACCTTTGTATACTGACTCCCACATGTTTCCCTATACCTTGGGTAGCTTCCTCTCTGGGCTTTGGTGAGTTGGTGTAGAAACTCACATCACGGCCTGTATATGTCTTTGAAAAGCCTTGAGGGTCTAACCATAAGGTCCCATTGCAATTTCAAGTGGCCATTTGCAATGCCAGAGAGAGAGAGAGAGAGAGAGAGAGAGAGAGAGAGAGAGAGAACTAATGCAGGGACCCTCTGTTCTTAGATGGCTGAAAGCAGCATTGAAGATGATTCTAGCAAGAATGGAGCAGTTGCAACACCCAGGGAAACAGACCACAAACCCAGAAAAAGTGTTTTTTGGAGGAGTTTTTCCATTCTGGGTCACTTGTTTCACAGGACGAGCAAGGAGGATTTTGAGAGGAAGCTACAGTATCTTTCCAAAGAGGAGGTGGCAGTTCATACACGCATGAAACGACGCTCTCAAACGTGGAGAAAGCTAGCACGGGGTGTTATGGTCTATTCAGTCATCATGGAGGTTCTCCTTTTTCCTAAGCAACAAAGAAGAATTGTTTTACACACTCTTGAAGTTGGATTAAACTGTGCTGTTATCTCATACTCTGCTGATATATCAAAAGTGCATTCAAATAAAGCTGGTTTCTTGGGTGCAGCTTTTGATCCTAGGAATTGCAGTGATTGCAACAAAAGCACCCGAGTTATCATGGCAAATGAGGGCCCTTCGGGTTCTTCCGGTGTTTGCGTTTCCGGTCTTGGCCACTTTGGTGTACTCAACTTTGGCAAGCTACTACAGGATGCGTAAGGGCCTAGGACCAGAAGACTGAAACCAGATTGCTTACACACATGTTAGTGTATTATATCCATAAATGTCTCTGTTAGGAATTTGTCATATAACAAACAGATGGACATGTTCTACTCATCGCAGGTGAGCGCAAGGACCAAAAGACCCTTGATCGGCTTCGCAATGAAAGGCAGGCTAAAATTGATGAGCTGAAAGAGAGAACAAACTACTACATGACGCAGCAGCTCATCCAGGTGAGTCTGTTTTCCAAGTGTAGAAACAGTAGTGGTTTACGGGTCAAATTCAAATGCTGGTTGCATGTACACAGGGCCAACAATTTTTCCATACGTTGGTGCCTTAAAAACTGTACACATTGTCTATGTTCAAGCGAGCATTATGGTGTAAGCAAAGCTTAGAAGTAATGATTGATAAGAAGCGAGGATAAGACTCATGCTTTATTGTTGGTGCAGAAATATGATTCAGATCCAGCTGCAAAGGAAGCTGCTGCCAGAGTCCTAGCCTCAAAACTTGCAACAGAGGCTGGACTCAAGTTATCACCAGAGCCATCACAAGCTGATGGACTTAACGTTGCCTTAGCTGAGGCAGTGACAATGGAAACGGGCCAAGATGTTGATTCAATTGGCTTGAGGAGGAGGATTCCACAGCAGAAAACTGCCAGCAGAAGCTTGGGACCTTCATCCTCTAATCAGCTGCATAGTGAGGCAGCAACCTCTCAAGCTGGGAGGACTGTTCCCTGGCAGCAGAGGGTGGAGGTTGAGCAGCCCTCAGGCAAGGCCAGTGGTGGCGGGTGGGTGGCTCGACTAGCAGCAATGCTGGTTGGTGAAGACCCCACTCAATGTTACGCCCTAATATGTGGGAACTGTCACATGCATAATGGTGGGTGTCTTTTGATTCACTGGCTCCACATACTGCATTTTCAGGTGTCATCTCATCTTGCAAATATGCTCTGGCTGATGGGTACATGCTGGATAAATTCAAATGGATTATGCAAGACAATAGATAAATAGAGACTTTTTGATGGTTTTGCAGGGCTGTCAAGAAAAGAGGAGTTCCAATTTATAACCTATTATTGTCCACATTGTAATTTTTTGAACGGACCCCAGCAACTGGTGGAAAGTGGAGGTGGAAGCAATTCACTTGTGCCCACTCCGAGAGACGGGGCCTTGCAACCCTTAAAAACTGATACTCTCTTGGCAAATGCTCCTCAAACAGCTCTAGTTGCTGAAGCTGGGAAGGATAGAGCAATCTTGGATAGAGTGAATGATCTTAAATCTGAGTAAAATATGAGGGTATGTGGGACTTGCAGCTTGCTTTGTGATTCTGAAGTTAGGAAGGTGTCGGAAGGGTTTTTGTGAAGCTTTTTCACGATTTTTGGTTCACATTGTCTCAAGTTGGGACGGGGAAGAGAGAAGCTGGGATTTTGCAATCTAATGTGTAACATAAGGTGCATGTCGGATCATCTTGATTCTTTCCCTACGTTTAGGGTCGGTCAACAAGAAGAGAACAAAACAAATGAGCATCTCTGTTGTATGTACTACCATTTTCCGATATGTATTATATTTTTCACACATTTTGTGGGGTTGAGAACAATCTATTTGGCATCGTTGATGAAGATGTTTGTATGGGTTGTTCATTCAGGTGAATGTTGGGGGCTAGTTGAGAAGGCCTGGTTTGCTTATGGGTTATGTAAAGTTGCTGGCTGAGGTTTTGCTTTATGCGTACTACAATGTTATGTGATGATAGTTGGATGAATATACATGGGATAGTTTACTCTACAATCACTAGTTGATGTGCATGAGTGTGTCATGTAATGTATTCCTACGTGATGGCTGCCAGTTGGCAGATAACAATTTTGCTGGTTATGTGATTAGGTGAATAGACATACACAATGAAGGTGTGACTAGGGTATTTCAAAAGTTGATGGGAGGTTGAACAACATAAGAAATGGAGCTAAGTATTATGGTGTGTGTGCCAATTGAAAAAATGATTTTGTAAGAGAGTTCTCAACGCTAGTTTAGCGTGTCTTGTTAAGTGGCCTGCTTCCAAAAATTTCAGTGGCTTAGGTACAAATAGTCTGCATATTCTACTTTTTCATCCCATTTCTTAATGACTTCAATTATGTGAGGAACATTCTTCAAAATATTATTTGGTGGTGCCCAAATGGTTGTCTCAAAAGGGGAGATATGGTATTGGTGCATTGGGAAAAAGAAGGGTAGAAAGGGTGTTGGGTCAATTTTAAAATTTTGAGATCCAAGAGCTCCCAGTAGAACTAATTTGAGAGTGGGCTATGAGACTTGTTCTATGGCCATAGCTTTTGGAAGCAGAGGAGTATTGAACGCAAAGCAAAAGGGTTTTCTCCATATAGCAAAGACTTTTTTGCCAGTGTCGTATGGTTGGTTTCAGCACTTGTTGCTAAGGAGTTTCCCCTCAAGGTTGTAGAGGGGAGCAATTTTTTGTTCCCCAAGAGATGGTTATTCCAATTGTACTTTTGGTTTAAGTATTCAAATGCCTATATTTTAGACTTGCTACTTCATTTGCATTTCCCCGTGCAATAGGCTTACCAAATAATTGAATGCATTGCACATCAAATGATTGTATGCATGCTCCCATGGGCTCGAGTGGCTTTGTATCTGCATCTGTTGTGCATGTTTGGCGTAGGAGACTAAGAAAACAGAGACATCTTGATTGAGAAAGGCGATGTCGTTCATGAAGCTTCATGGATGTAGGTCTTCTTCATCTTCACCTGGTAGCAAAGCTCAATTGTATGAGATGCAAGAGAATGGACTTGTTGCAAAGACAAGAATGGGACACCTTTGCAAGAGAAGGGGTGGAGGATGACCCCAAGCTTCGTCATGTGCTTCACGATAGTATGAAAGAAAAATCTTGAGATGAGCATAGCTTTTGAAAGGGGAGGACCTTGTCTTAGAAATTGTTGATGGTGTGGACAAATGGAGCAATGTTACAACATTGATGTGGGAGTGCAGAAATGTTATGGAGATTGATGTAGGTCTTGATCTGGGTCGATTGGCACACTAGATCTGTGGAATCTAGTGGTTCCTAAAGCTTCCTTTTTGGTTTGTTTGGGATTTGATTGACACTTCCATCCGTCAAACAAATAGATATCTTTAAGAGTAACATGCACACATTGGGTTTGCATGATTCCACTCATAATTGAGACCCTTATGATAGATATTCATTTCTTAGATTTGTTTGGGAATGCAAATTCATGGGATGCAAAAGTTCTGATTGAAGGCTGGAAACACAAGGAGAATAAGTCCAAATTACTAATCAATTTGTTGCCTATTAAAGATAATTCACAAAGGCTAATAACTAGAGGAACAAACATTACAAGCTTTGGTAGATTACACATCATGAGGAGAGATTAAATGCAACTTTTTGATAATTGTATTATCTTGAGTGGACGAGAGGGCTCTCTAGATGGAGCTTAAATATATGTCAATGTTTATGATCATAAGCAACACCAGAAGTTTGATAGGATATATTTGATTCAATTTCATGTGTTTATGATAAAGTCCCCATGTATGGAGCTTTATTGCCATATAACACAAATGTTAGTACCTAATATTTTTGGAGTGAAAAGAAGTGAGGTAAGAAGTAAATCTCCAAGTCTTTAAAATTGTTAGATATCATGGAGGCTCAAACACATCAAGATAAGCCATGGCTATGCATAATTAAGAGTGATTAGGGTTTAAACTCAAGTGATTAACTAGCAAAATGCGATTAGCATACTGACGACATAATGGGAGAAATGGAGCATCTCTCATTCATGAGGGTGTGCCTTTAACTAGGCTGAAGAGAAAGCATAATATGTGTCATGGATGATGTGAAGCACCTCCTCAATCAACTCCTACATTCTCTAGATGCTCTCCGAGAATCTAGAGAACTAGGCTGAAGAGAAAGCATAATATGTGTCATGGATGATGTGAAGCACATAGAACATGTTCAAGAGGATGAAATTACTGTTAAAGAGGAGGAGATTTCTACATATGGGGGATTGTATGATGCATTTTTTAGGACCCTTACAGGTCTATAATCTTTGGCTCTTCCTAGTGCATGTGATGGGGTGGGAAAGCACATAGAACATGTTCAAGAGGATGAAATTACTGTTAAAGAGGAGGAGATTTCTACATATGGGGGATTGTATGATGCATTTTTTAGGACCCTTACCTATAATCTTTGGCTCTTCTACAGATCGATTATAGATCATGCATACCTATGATTTTAGTAAGGAATATTTCAAGGAAGAAGAGCAACAACAATACATAATGGTAAAACTACTTACTCTCGAGTTGACTGAGAGATAAGCTATGCCTTCGCTTTTGTCCCTTCTTCATAATAAAAAGACTTCCCAATGTCATGTCCCATTCTTCCTTCATGTCGCCTTTGCAGAGTCTACATAAATATGGTCACCCACATTGGTGGGATCTTTCTCAGAAGCCACATCCTCTTGCAATGTCTCAATGTCTTTCTTGTTCTTTAGTGACCATAATTCACAATCTCATGTTAGTACATTCCATAGGGTCATCACATAAGGTCATCATCCTCCACTTCTCTATTCTACTTTTGTGAGGAACTTTCCTAGGAGAATTGATTGTCTGTAATTACAAAATAAATTGCACTTGTATTTAAAAATTCAAGATCACATAAAACGTGTGTATCTATCGAGCTACCTTGAAATGTAGTTGATGTGGAGAAGTCAGACTTAACATGTAATGGAGTCGACATTCTTGCACTTGGCTCCCCCCCTGCACACACGATTGGTTAGAAATTCAATAATTTTCTACTTAATATAATGATAGAGTCATTATTACCGACAATTTCTATATAGTGCACTAATTAGTGCACATTCACTATATACATCTCACTAGTCAGTGCACTAGTTCACTTGCAGTACTGCACTAGTTAGTGGCCAATGTTACACGGTTAATAGTTAATGCACACGGTTAATAGCTAATGCACAAGGTCAGCACTAAGTCTTAGTGACCATGGTCCCTAGTTACTAGGCCACAAACTAGTGATCTGTGCAATAGTTAGTGTACCTAGATTAGTAGGTAGTGCATAGAGTCAGTAGTTACTGGTCCCAAGTCACTACCTAGTCAGAATAATGCACTAGTTAGTGCTTCCAAGTCACCTCCTAGTGCAAATGTGCATTAGGTAGGCCACTAGTTAATGTGGAATCTCACTAGCTTAGTGTGGCTTGGTCACTAATTAGTAGTAGAAAGTGCACCTCTATCACTAGTCACTATCTAGTAGAAATGTGCAAGGCTTAGTGTAGGTAAGCCACAAGGTAGTGCATTGACTCCCTAGGTAGTG
The DNA here is from genome assembly GCF_041138505.1 of Cibotium barometz. Classification (NCBI taxonomy): domain Eukaryota; kingdom Viridiplantae; phylum Streptophyta; class Polypodiopsida; order Cyatheales; family Cibotiaceae; genus Cibotium; species Cibotium barometz. The sequence goes on from NC_141084.1 coordinate 18,969,432, forward strand.
CACCTATGTCTCTTATTAGTGAGCCCCACTAAGTAATTAGTGCACCCAAGTCACTAGTTGATGCACCCGGGTTATTAGTAAGTGAGTCCCATCCACTAGTTAGTGCACCCATGTCACTAGTTGGTACACTCAGTTTATTAGTTAGTGACCCCTAGTCACTAGTAAGTGCACCTAGATCACTAGTTATAGTGATTAGGTGCACCAGGTCACTAGTTAGTGACCCACCAGCTACTAGTTAGTGCACCTAGGTCAGTGGGTTATGTAGTGGGGTGAACCCAAGACACAAGTTAGTGACTGGAGTGCACTCAAGTAACTAGTTGGTGACCTCCAATCACTAGTTAGCATCTTGGGTGCACCCCAGTCACTACTTAGTGGCCCTTATTAGTAGTTAATGCACCCAAGTCACTAGTTTGGTACCCAGGTCACTAGTTAGTGACTCCCAACCACTAGTTAACTAGGGTGGACCTAAGTTACTAGTTAGTGATTAGGGTGCACCCAGGTCATTAGTAATGATTCCCACTCACTAGTGATCCCTAGTAAGTAGTTAGTACATTGACGTTACTATTTTTTTCACCCCAATCACTAGTTAGTGCCTCCCAGTAACTAGTTAGTGCACCCATATTACTATTTGGTTCACCCCAATCACTAGTTAGTGCCTCTGTAAGATTCCTCACCAGCCTCTCAAGATGTCCAGCATCTTCCCCTGTAATCAATTCCTTCTTCAGAAATATAAAAGATCTTGTTTCTAACTGTTTTAGCTTAGAGAGAAAAAAATATTCTAGAGAGAGAATATTCAAATTTTGAATATTTTTGGATAGAAAAATAACTCTCTTTATTAAAATAAGTTTCCCTAAAACAGAAATTCAAAAAGATTTTCAGAAGGTGCATTAGAAATTAAGTATAATCTGTTCAAGAGGCATTATCCTGGGGGTGAAGATTTATTCGAAATTTTAAATTAAGGTTCCTATGGACCAATAAGATTCATCCAAATGTAGGGAGGAGATAAATGAATAAATAAAAGAAACATCTCCCAAAAATGAGTAAATACTCACATAAGATGAAGAGTTGACTAAGGACAAGGTTAATAGTTAAAAAGGGGAGATATTTAGAAGTAATGATGCATTTTTGACACCTCTGCATGGGGGATTCCCCCCTCATGAATGAGGCGCCTACTTCACATGTGCAATTGAGTTTTAAATCTTCAAAAATTGAGATATTTCATCTCTCCTCTCCCCTAGTTTAAGTCTAGTTCCAAAAAGTTAGCTCAACTGAACTAAAAATGATCAAAAATTGACCAAACTGATTTGGAAAATTCTAGAATCAGTTTGTTTGGTTAGGAACTCAATTTTTCCTATAAATAGAAGCCTCCCCCTTTGTTGAAAAATAATAGTGTTTATGCACTCTTACTCTACTCCACCCAAACCAAGAACTGTGAATTTATTAATAATTCACTAGTTTTTGACATTTCCCTCTTCCAAAGATTGGTGGCCACTCTTGTTACAAACAAGAGTTGAACCCTCAAACCATCAAGCCAAAGGAAAGCTCCAAGAAATTTGTAAGTAGAGATTCTTGTAATTTTCTTTATTGATTTTATGTTTTTCTAATGTTTATGATTGTTTGAAGTGATAAATGGATGCTATGCCTTGATCGAAAGGCTTTTCCCCTCTCTCTTCTTAGAATCAACCCTTCTTTATCATAGTTAAGTGATAATTATTAGAATTATACTTTTTATAATGTTTTCTCGTTTATAAGTGAATTTTGATCAGTATAGATTACTTTAAATTAATTAGAGTTAATTTTTAAAGACAAATTAAGTAGAAAATTTTAAAAAATGGTCCGCCATACAAAGGAGGTTATGGCAATTTTTTGGAAATAATTATTATCTTTTATTATGCTAAAAGAGTATTCCCTGTCATTTCTATACTCTAAAAGTATCATTTTCATGCATAGAAGATGCATATTGTTTATTAACAATTAGAGTAGATTTTTAAAACAAAATTAAGTAGAAAAATTTGAAAAATGGTCAGCCATACAAAGGAGGTTATGGTAAATTTTTTGGAAATAAGAATTATCTTTTATTATGCTAAAAGAGTAATTCTTATCAATTCTATACTCTAAAAGTGTCATTTTCATGCATAGAAGATGCATATTGATCATTATTATTCTTTTATGCATAAAAGAATAATCTTTTTATTATGAAAGTGTTACTTTATCAAAATAGATGTTTATGCATAAAGGAATAATTTTCTTTTTATTATGAAAGTGTTACTTTCATCAAAATATATTTTTATGCATAAAGGAATAATTTTCTTTTTATTATGAAAGTGTTACTTTCATCAAAATAGATTTTTATGCATAAAGGAATAATTTTCTTTTATTATAAAAGTGTTACTTTCATCAAAATAGATTTTTATGCATAAAGGAATAATTCTCTTTATTATGAAAGTGTTACTTTCATCAAAATGGATTTTTATGCATAAAAGAATATTTTTTTAATTATAAAAGTGTTACTTTTATCATAATTGATTTTCATGCATAAAAGATTATTTTTTATTATAAAAGTGTTACTTTTATCATAATTGATTTTCATGCATAAAAGATTATTTTTTATTATAAAAGTGTTACTTTTATTATAATTGATTTTCATGCATAAAAGTATAATTTTTATTATAAAAGTGTTACTTTTATCATAATTGATTTTCATGCATAAAAGTATGTATAAAAGATTATTATTTTTATTATAAAAGTGTTACTTTTATCATAAATGATTTTTATGCATAAATGGGTGCATAAAAGATATTTTTTTAAATTAAAAGTGTGATTTTCATCATAAAAGATTTTTATGCATAAGCATATGCATAGAAGATATTTTCTTATATATTAAAAGTATGATTTTCATCATAAAAGATTTTTATGCATAAACATATGCATAGAAGATATTTTTTATATACTAAAAGTGTGATTTTCATCATAAATGATTTGTATGCATAAATATATGCGTAAAAGAAATTCTTTCATGTTAAAAGAGTGATTTCCATCATAAATGATTTTTATGATGATAAAAAGTGTGACTTTCATCAGAATTGGATTTTATGCATAATTAGATGCATATAGAATCTTTATAATTAAATAAGGGTTCTCTTTAATCTTCTGTTAATTTTTGTAAAAATTAGAAAAATAAATAGGTAGATAATATGTGAGAGGAAATTCTACCATTTCATATTCACTAAGATGGTAATGAGAAAATTCAATTAAACTATCGAAGTCGGAGATAAATGATTATTTTATTCCTCTTAAAAAATCCATGTTTTAGTAAGCAAATATTCGTCGAGCGAAATTTAGAAAAAGAGAAATTGAAATAGTACCTTTCGAGAAAGAGTTTTTAAGAAGAACCTTTCCAGACCCAAACTCTGATTCTGACTATTGACCAAGACCTAATTCCTTCGTCATTGACGATGTGATCAGTTCAGGAAAAATGCACTCAAAACACCCACCGAATCTGAAACTAGTTAAGACTTTTGATTATGATTTTAGGATCAAGTTAACAGAATTCAAGGAATTCTGTTTGGAATTCAGACCTGGATCTAGAATAATTGGGATACGGATTTAAGATTTATTCATGGTATTACAAAATCAAAACTAAAAACTTGCATAGAAACCCTGTTTTCTTAAAGGACTGTCTTACGCCAGAATGTTGGTGGAGGGAGTATTGATGGACGAGGGCCGACGAAGCGGTCCCTGAGTGAAGTGCCAGGACACCTAAGGAGGATCCTGGAGGGTTCTGACAAGGAGATGCACGGGCTCGCAGTGCCGAGGACATCCATGCGTATGTCGAGGAAGATATTATATGATGGACCTATGTTTATTGTAATCCATCACTAGATCTCGTTGTTGACTCGCTGGTCTCAACGGAGAGTCCAGAGTGATATTGTTTTGTGAGAAACAAAGACTCAATGGAAATTTTGAAGCATGACATGTGTAACCAGTAAATTATTTGTCAATGGATTGTTTTATAGATTAAAGTTTTAAAGAGGAGTGTGTGCATATCTATTTTCTAAAGCTAAAGTTAAGAATAGCATTTCAATTATGGGTGGGTGAGTACTTGTTCGGTTCCACCGATTCCAATGGTAGGGTGGTGGCTAACCCATGGGTCGGATGGGGTTAGCGGATGGGGTTAGGCTGGAATCAGTGGAGTTTTAATAATCAAACTGAAAAATCTTAGGATTACGCTAGGATTCGAGTAGCTAGTCAATTCCCTGATAAATTTCTCAAATGAGTGGATCAATGGCTGTGCCTGATCTTGATCAGGAAAGAAGCGTTGAATTTACTAAAATGATCAAATTATATCAGTGATAGTTTCCTTCTATCTGGTTTATTCAGTTGAAGGATAGCTTAGAATTGATCATGTTAGAAAAATTCGTTAGAAAATTCAAAAAGGTGGAATCGTCCTCGCTTTTCGGGCATGGGAAATTTTTCCGATTTCGGTTCTCGGAGTGACCAACAGAGCCTAGTTTCATGCCCGGACATTCGTGGGCGAGGCCCCGAGTGAGAAATGAAAAGATGCAGGGGGGAAGAGAGCTTGAGCTCTTGCAAGCACACACACACTCACAAAACCCTAATCGAGAACACACAAGGTGAGAGACTGAAAATCTTCTTCTTCTTCACTCAACACTCAACACACATATACAAGATAAGAGTACTCATAATATGAAAGGTACTCAACCAATACATACACGGGTTCTCTATAGTGTGAACCCAACTAAATGAGCTGGCGCTATAACTATGCCAGTATCTAGAATGGCTGTCACACAGCCTATCATCCCACTTGCCGCATATCACCCAAGATCTCACCAACCATGCCAGTGGTGTAAGTGCGGGGCCTATCCCTCAGGCGGGTCATCAAGTGTCCACCGCCTCACTAGATGAGCTCGATATCTCAACACTCCCCCTCGAGCTCAACTCCATCTCATGTACACCAAGTGAAGCCCTGAATCTGTGGAGCTTCTCTGTACCCAATGCTTTGGTGAAGATGTCAGCTACCTGATCCTCTGTGGTGCTGACATAAACAAGGTCAAGATCTCCTGCCAAGACCTTCTCTCTGACGAAATGGTAGCGGACCTCTATATGCTTCGTACGAGCATGAAAAACTGCGTTCTTGGCCAACTGTATACTGCTAATGTTGTCACAGAAAATGACAACTTGTCTATCCACTGATAGACCCAAATCTGTAAGTAGCTTTCTCAACCAAGCTACCTCACATGCTGCCATAGCAGCTCCTCTGTACTCGGCCTCTGTAGTACTGGATAGAGCAACCGTAGGCTGCTTCTTGCTGCTCCAAGTCACCGTAGCACTCCCTAAAGAAAACATGAAGTCACTGGTAGATCTTCTATCTGAGATACTACCAGCCCAATCAGCATCTGTGTACCCATGTACACATATCTCTGTCCCAGTCTCATAGAATAGTCCACAATGCAAAGTAGACCTCACATACCTCAGTATGCGTCTCAATGCATCCAAATGCGGTTTCCGTGGAACCTGCATAAACTGACTCACCAACCCAACAGCATAGCTCAAATCTGGTCCGGTGATCGTCATATAGATCAAGCTTCCTACTATGCGCCTATACATAGTAGGATCCTCCAAGATCTCTCTTGAATCTGCACTCAACTTGCCATTCTGATCCAATGGCACACTGAGATGGGCTTACAGCCTATCATACCATACTTGGATAACATGTCCAAGCCATACTGTCTCTGCAGTAATCCAATACCATGTGGTGACCTAATCACCTCAATGCCCAAGAAATATCTGAGCTCCCCCAGATCCTTCATCTCAAACTTCTGTCTAAGCAAGATCTTTACATCAAAGATCTCTGCGTCATGGTCCCCCGTAATGATCATGTCATCTACATAGATGACAACAAGCACAACCCCTCTATCACTATGTCTCACATACAGCAAGAAATCTGCATTGGCTACATGAAAGCCAATAGTGACAAGATATTCAAAAATCTTGTTAGACCATGCTCTTGGTGCTTGTTTTAAGCCATACAAGGCTTTCTTCAACCTGCAAACATGCTCGGGGTGACCCACATCCTCATAACCAGGTGGCTGCAACATATACACCTCTTCTTGCAAATCCCCATGCAAGAATGCATTCTTTACATCCATCTGATGTAAAGACCATTGCTTTGACGCAGCCACTGCTATCACAACTCTCACTGTTGCCATCTTGGCAACTGGGCTGAAAGTTTCCTCATAATCAATGCCATATGTTTGCGCATATCCTTTGGATACCAACCTAGCCTTATACCTGTTTATGCTTCCATCACTATTATGTTTTACTTTGTACACCCACTTGCATCCAATGGCTTTCTTGCCTTCAGGAAATTGCACTGTCCCAAGTTTCATTTCCATATAGTGCATTCATCTCCTTATCCATAGCTTTCTCCCAACACACATTTCCAACAGCCTCATCAATGCATGTGGGCTCAACAACCTGCACAACCTTTGCCATATATGCATAGTGATGTGCCACATAACCATCATAGGTAAATCTCTGCACAGGATTTTTCACTCTACCAGATCTTCGCAGCTTTTCATTCATGGCTTCCATAGCCTTCTTTACACCAGGTGTTCTCATATCTGGGATCCCAAGCTCCTCATCAAGGCTCATATCTAAGCCACTAGACTCTCCATCAACATGAGAATGCCTTGCAGAAATGTCAGGCATACCAAGGGGCTCAACCACTTTCTCTTTTCCTTTACGTGATGTACTAATCACATTTGTAGGGCTGGTATTATGACGCAACCTGCCACTCCATGGTCTATCAACAGACCCACTAGATGAGGACTCTCCTGGTCCACTCAAAGACTGTGATTGCTGACCTGCATTCTGTGCAACCACACTTCCACTCACATCAGCCCCAACAGGTTCTTTTTTAGCAACATACCAACTGCTCATCTCATCAAAAACAACATCCCTGCTTACCCTCAACTCACGTATAGCAGGGTTATAACTCATGTATCCCTTTTACTCACGGGAATATCCAATAAACACACATTTTTCAGCTTTTGGATCCAGCTTAGTTCTCAGCTCATCTGGCACATGCACATATGCAATGCATTCAAAAACTTTCAGATGAGACAAATCAGGTTTTCTGCCAGTAAACCTCTCCTCTGGAGTTACATCATGTATGGCTGCAGTTGGAGTCCTGTTCATGATGTATACTGCTGTAGAAACAGCCTCAGTCCAATAGCTATGCGGCATATTCTTCTCTTCCATCAATGCTTGCGAAATCTCAGCAATGTGCCTGTTTTTCCGCTCAGCAACTCCATTTTGCTGCGGAGTGTATCTGCATGTAAATTGTCTCCGAATTCCATTCTTCTTCAAAAATTCAGAGAACTCATTGGAGAAGTACTCTCCCCCTCCATCTGACCTTAGGCACTTTACATATTTTCCTGTTTGCTTTTCAACCATAACTTTGAAATTCTGAAAGTGAGTGAACACCTCACTCTTCTCCTTCATGAAGTATACCCACACTTTCCTTGTGTGGTCATCAATAAATGTCACATAATACCTGCAGCCTCCCATAGATATGGTCTTCGTAGGACCCCATACATCTGAATGCACAACATCTAGTGCATTTCTGCTCACATATCTGTTACGTGGAAACACATGCTTTGTTTGCTTCCCAAATTGGCATGCTTCACATATTTCTGCATACCTTCCACTTTAAATTTTGGCAGCCCTGTGCAAAAATTCCTGAACCATTTGCAAACATCGCAGCACTCATCTCAGGCATGTCTACATTCAACGTAAACATTCTGCCCACTCTGTTGTCTTTTGCAACCAACCTGCACTTGTCTTTAAAGTCTTTAACATAACAACCATCAGGGTTAAACCTAACCTGCAAACCCTGCTCAATCATCTGGCCAACTGAAACCAGATTCTTTGTTATGTTTGGAACGTGAAGTACATCTGCAAGGTACTTCACTTTGCCATCCTGCATAGACAATGGCACATCTCCAACATGGGCAATTGGATGAGCAGTGTCATCCCCTGTTTCCACAAAACCTGGTCTTTCCGGGTTTTTCATCTCCTTGAACCACTCCCCATGACTTGTCATGTGGTTCAAAGCACCTGAATCCACATACCATACATCATCTTTTTGTGCTGCTTCAACATTTTCAGACATGGCATTCACGACATGCTGCATAACAAACAACCTTTCATTATCCTCATTGTTTCTGCTTGAGGATGCATAGTTGTTCTGCTGCACTTTCCCATTTTGCATGTCAGCCTGCTTCTTATAACATTCTGCCTGCACATGTCCAGGCTTACCACAATAATAGCATTCACGTGCATCATTATACTGCCTTTGCCAATTTCCACGGCCTCTTTGACTCCCCCTGCCTCTGAATTTGCCTCTTCCACCTGCGTGTTGTTGTTGTTGTTGTGAATTCTGGGACTATTGTTGTTGTTGCTCTACTGGCCATAATTCTGATTACCTGTTCGGCCACCTCCTTGACCGCGTCCACTGCCTCCTCTACCTCGTCCTCTTCCTGAACTTGTGTAGAAGGCCTGTTGCTCTGAACTGTTTTTGTTTTGTGAAGACTGTTGATCTTCACCCAAGCTCTTCTCTTCTATAATCAGCATAGACACCAAATCTGTAAAGTTGGGAATGTTTTTCCGAGTCTGAATAGACATCTTGAACGCCTTGTATTGTGGCCCAAGACCACGTAGACAGACTTCCACCTTGTCATCATCATCTACTGACACACCAATAGATGTAAGGGATTCCACCATACCCTTTATCTTCAGCGCATAGTCATTCACAGACATGCTCTTTTTCTCCACAGTATGAAGTTCATTCTTCAACTGTATCTTACGTGCCTTGGTATTTGTTTCATAGAGCTTTACCAAGGTGTCCCACGCCTCCTTGGGGGACTTGGCATCCTGAATGTGCCCAATCATGGTGTCTTGTATACTAATGGAGAGCCTTGGTTCCAGTCTTTAAACTCTTTCACATCTACAGCAGTCGGATTTATGTCTGGTATCTCTGGTGCTTCTTCATGCTCACCTTCTATGTAGTCCCAATAGCCCTTTCCCATCAGGAAATTCGTCAACCTGAACCTCCAAGCATGGAAGTTATTCTTATCAAGCTTCTCAGCAATAATTTGTGTTATGCCATCATTAGACATCTTGCCAGATACACAAATTTACCAGAAACTGCACTCTGGTTTTTCCTGCACAAACTGCTATATTTTCTGCAGTACTGCAGTACACTCAAATGTCACAACCCCAGTGACCTCACAATGTGCATACATACACCCCAATGGCAAATGTTGATCTCTTTGCAGCACCCACAGTGTCTGCACAACCAATCTGTCTTCTTGCAGTTCTTAAAACAGAGTTCTGCAAGGAATCAATGACTTACCCGCAGTGCTCGAAATCGCTTGCTTTCTGAAAAACGGAGGTCTAGACGCGCCCGAAACGCGTTTTATGGCCAGAACAATTCAGTCCGATATAGGACAATCCAATAGGACTGTATAGTTGCCCTATAGCTTTACTCCCGCGAAGAAAGCTCCTCAATCAGAGATCGTTTGTCGGTGCCTCCCGTAGAGCTCCCGACAAGGGTGTAGTCACCAACACAAATAGGGAAGAGTAGTTGAAGCTCTTACCCTTGTACCGCTTCCTGTGGTTCTCTTGCTTGCAGCTCAGCCCTTAGCACGAACCAGGCTGTGATACCATGAAAAGATGCAGGGGGAAAGAGAGCTTGAGCTCTTGCAAGCACACACACACTCACAAAACCCTAATAGAGAACACACAAGGTGAGAGGCTGAAAATCTTCTTCTTCTTCACTCTTCACTCAACACTTAACACACATATACAAGATAAGAGTACTCATAATATGAAAGGTACTCAACCAATACATACACGGGTTCTCTATAGTGTGAACCCAACTAAATGAGCTGGCGCTATAACTACGCCAGTCTCTAGAACGGCTGTCACACAGCCTGTCATCCCACTTGCCGCATATCACCCAAGATCTCACCAACCATGCCAGTGGTGTAAGTGCGGGGCCTATCCCCCAGGCGGGTCATCAGTGTCCACCGCCTCACTAGATGAGCTCGATATCTCAACAAGAAACCCTGCCCCGTGCATGAGGGGGCTGCTTTCGCTGTCAGCTACCAGGAGCCCCCCCGGTGCGCGGAGGGGGCAGAGGGATCTCACAGTTGGTATCAGAGTGCTGTTGTAAAATTTACGTAACAATAACATAAATTGCTTAAAATTTAGAAATAATGTTTTTTGCTTGCTAATATTATGTTGAGTAAACTTCAAAAAAATTGACAACTTATAAATTGAATTAGAAATTATAGATGGAAGTTCCATACTTATCCGGTATTCCCGACCTCACCCAGTCACAAGATATGACTGCGTTCGCCTTCGAGCATCTCATCTCTTCCGCTTCAACTCGAACAAGCCGAGCAAGACTCGCAAGCCATTTCGAGGAATTATATTTTCCTGACGGTGCGGAGAGACGATAGCATAAGTGGTTTGCAGGGCAGTATGTCCACGCCTCTTGTGACCGGCGTGCAATGTTAAGGCAGAACCTCTCATTAGCAATGATTCTGTTAAAGCTGAAAATGGTGCGTGGTGTCATTCTATATCATTCAACGCCTTGAAATTTCAGACTTTCATGCCCTACAGACTCTTTAGTTGCTTTATTCCTATAAGTGGAAGATAATAGCTTCCTTGTCAGTAAGTGGACGTTTATATCAGGGCATGGCTATGGCCCCCCAGTACCGTCGTCATATGCGTCTCTCGAGGAGATTTTGAATTCTGGAGCCGAGCTGCTCTATGTACATATTGCAACTTATATATAATTAAAGAAATGTTTTCTGGAGAAAAATTTCCTGTTGTATAAGTGATTGTTTATGGACTATCTGATAAAGAAAAATCTGTTATTGGATATATGTCATAGATCTCCAATAAGATCATTATCTTGTTTAAGAAATTATTTTCCAAACCTCTTAAGTCTTAGGATCTAATGACGATATCAAAATAAAAATTTAATAATATATAATTTTTGGCAGAATCATGATACGAGGAAACCGTAGTCGTCAGCCAGACCCTCTCTCTGAAGATGACGAGCTTGACCCTGATGTTCGCAAGGCTCTTCAAAGGAGAAGGGGAGAACTTGGGCGAGGCTGTGGAGAAATGGGTGGAAGCCATGTAAGAATATTTTGATGTCACAGGCTACAACGAGCTGAGCAAAATGGCTCTTGCCAGGCTAAAAATAGTGGAAATAGCCCGGGTAGCATGGAGGAACCACTGTGACACCAACCGTCTAAGCAGAAATACTCACCGACCTAGAAACCTATTTGAGAAAGAGATTTTGTCCCCTGGATTTTTGGAAACCAAAATGAACGAATTCCTAGAGCTAAAGCAGGGGAGCAAAACCATCGAGGAATATCACCAGGCCTTCGCTCTTCTACTCAAATATTCACCACCTCTAGATGAAGAGCAACTCATGGCCAGGTTCATTCGGGGAATGAACGCACCCTTGGACACATTGGTCAAAAATGCCAAGCCAGTGTCCATGGTTGAAGTTGTTAGAATGGCGAAGGACTTTGCCAAAGCCTTCATCGTAAAAGTTCCGTAAAAGTTCCGCCAAAGCCAGCTCCCTCATCCTTCAAGAGATTTCAGACACTGGGAAGTTCTTCCAACTTTCTGCCTCCCAAGAGATTCCAAGGTCCTAACCAGAATGTGAAGACGGGAAGCTTTAGAAATGAAGGGAGACCTTTCCCCCGAAGTACATTCTCCGGAACTCCGGCTCTCTCCAAAATGCAAAGAGAAGACCTTCGAAGCGAGAACAGATCCTTGGGCACCAGCTCAAGGACTGTCCATCTCCTTCTGTGGGCCAAGGAAGCCAGGGTCCCAGAATTCAAAGATAGATTCCTTCTAATCAGTCCAATCAGGGTCCCCCGCGCAAAAATTAGGGAAATCCTAGGAGAACTCCAGCTCAACCATCTGCCTCTGTCCCCAGAGTAGCCTTAGAAATCCTTCCCATAACTGGGGCAACCAAAGAGAAAGAGTTCCGCCTCAGATTGCACTAGCCAGAGCAGTCACAATAGCAGAAGTAGTGGAAGAAGAAAGAGGCCAGATTTATGCAGCAATTGAAAATCAAGGGCCAAATCGTCAATTCAACGTCATCAATACTCCAGCTGAGTATCACGGTAAGCCTTTTAAGCTCTTGATTGATTCAGGCAGTACTCGTTCTTTCATTTCCCCTGGATGCTTGCGTAAGCTAGTCTTAGATCAGAAATCAGGGAAATCTATGTAAGTTGAATTGGCAAGTGGGAAGATTCTTTTCACTCACCTTGAGACAGATCGTATTCAGTTCACTCTAGCAGTTCACTCTAGATGGAAATTTAACTGACTGTCAGTTCAGAGTTATACCTTTGGGAGTTTTTGACGGGATCCTTGGAATGGATTGGCTCCACAAAAATCAAGCTGACATTCACTGTCATAATGGAACCATTTCCTTCCGTGACCTTCACGGAAACAAAGTTCAAGAAACCGGAATTTCAGGATCCCCAAGTCTGCAGTTAGTAAAGGCTTCTAAGTTACTAAAAGGACTTAGAAAGAAGCAACGCATTTATCTTGTCAAAATGAATCCGGTAAACTCAAAGTTAAAAGCTAAAGAGCCTGATTGGTTAAGTGAATATGATGATTATTCCCAACAGAGCTAACAGAGATGCCTCCAATTCGGGAAGTAGATCATGTGATAGAATTGACCCTAGGAGCTCAGCCAAGTATCCCTGCACACATACAAAATGCCAGTTCCTGAAGCCATCAAACTCAAGGAACAGCTTAGACAGCTGTTGGATCAAGGGTTTGTAAGGCCCAGTGTTTCACCTTGGGGAGCGCCAGTTCTCTTTCAGAAAAAGAAAGATGGAACACTAAGACTCTGTGTGGACTACACAGGTCTAAATCAACTGACAGTTAAGAATAAGTATCCTATCCCCAGAATTGATGAGCTTCTGGATAGGCTAAGTGGAGCCCAGATCTTCACAAAGATAGATCTCAAATCAGGGTATTATCAGATCAGGATTAATGAGCAAGATATCCCGAAGACAGCCATCAATACTCGGTATGGGCATTATGAATTCACTATCATGCCGTTTGGATTGACAAATGCCCCAGCTACATTCAATTTCTTAATGCAGGACATTCTCAGAGAATACTTGGATGATTTTGTTCTTGTTTTCTTTGATGATATTCTGATTTACTCAGAGAATGTAGCTGACCATGGCGGCTCATGTCACAAAAGTTCTTGAGATTCTAAGGAAGCACCAACTCTTTGCCAAAAAGAGCAAATGCACTTTCTATGCCGACCATGTTGAATACTTGGGCTTTATGATATCAAAAGATAGAATTTCTCTAGATTCCACAAAAGTCCAAACAGTCATAGATTGGCCTGAACCAAAGACAGTGAAAGAAGTCAGAGGATTCTTTGGATTGACTAGTTGGTATAGAATTTTTATACCAAAGTATGCTCTCATAGCTTCCCCCTGACTAATCTTCTCAAGAAGAATATCCCGTTTCAATGGTCTGCCAGGTGCTAGAGTGCTTTTGATAAGCTAAAAACTGCCTTGGTAACCAATCTCATTCTGAAGCTACCAGATTTCTCTCTACCCTTTGAGGTAGTAACTGATGCTAGTGGTTTTGCCCTGGGAGGTGCACTCATACAGGAAGGTCATGCAGTGGCCTATGAATCCCGAAAACTCAGAACGCATGAAAGGAATTATGCTGTCCACGACTTGGAACTACTTTCAGTAGTATATGCTCTGAAAATTGTGGAGACATTACCTACTGGGTCAAAGATTCACTTTGATGACTGATCATCAGAGCTTAAAGTGGATCTTCCTCAGAAGGATCTCAACATGCGCCAAAGAAGGTGGATGCAGACCCTGCAGTAATTTGATTTTGAAATCAAGTATCGCCCAGGCAAAGAAAATGTGGTAACAGATGTCCTCAGCAGGAAAGCCTCCTTGCTTGCAATTACTGTAGTGTCAAATCCTTTGATTATTGAAGCAAGAGAAAAGATCATGCAGGATAGATTCTTCGACCCTATTGCTACCCTACTTATGCAGGAAAGCAAAACTCCACAGGAGTTGAACCGAGTTCAAGGGTACAGCCTGGATGATGGAATTGTGTATTATAATCGCAGGCTATGCATTCCCAATGATGAGGGAACCAAAGGATAAATTTTGAATGAAGCCCATGACAGCCTTATTGCAGGACATCCAGGTTTCATCAAAACCTACAAGTCTGTAAAGAAAAGCTTCTTTTGGCCTTGTCTGAAAAAAGGATGTACAGAATTATGTACGCCAATGTCTAACATGCCAGAAAGTCAAAGCTGAAAGAGTAAAAATGCCTGGGAAGTTACATCCATTGGACATCCCCAGATGAAGTGGGAATGTATCAGTATGGACTTCATTACTGGATTACCTTCAGTGCAATCAGGTTACAACTCCATCTTCGTGGTAGTTGACCGACTAACCAAAGTTGCCCATCTGATTCCAGTAAAAGAAACCTACACTGCAGTGGATGTGGCCAGAGTGTTCCTCAAAGAAATCTTCAGATTGCATGGCCTACCGAGGAGAATAGTAAGTGATCGAGATCCCAAGTTTACTTCAAGGTTCTGGACTGCATTTTTTGAAGCAGTGGGAACTTTCTTGGATCTCAGCACAGGGAACCCAAGAAGTGGCTAAGCTATCTGCACTTAGTCGAGTTCGCCTACAATGCTTCTTATTACCGAAGTATCGGGATGAGCCCTTTTAAAGCTCTGTATGGACAAGATTGCTTAACTCCATTAACTTGGTTCGACCCATTGATTAGGGTCGAGAAGTCCAGACAGATGCTTGACGACATGGAGCAGCAGATACAGTCAATTTGTAAAGATATAAAAGCTGCCCAGGATAGATAGAAGCAGTATGCAGATAAGAAGAGGACACACAGAGAATTCGAAGAAGCAGATATGGTCTTCATTCGAGTACACCCCAAAAGAAGTTCTCCATCTCTTGGGAAGTACAAGAAGTTATCCCCCAGATATTGTGGGCCATATCTGATTACAAAGAAAGTAGGTGACTTAGCCTACGAGCTTCTTCTGCCTCCTCATCTCAAAGTACATAATGTATTTCATGTCAGCCTTCTTAAAAAGTATATACCAAGCCCGAATCATGTGCTTGATGATGAAATCTTAACTTCTTCAACCAAGGGCAGATGGAACTCCAACCTGAAGAAATCCTTGATGTTCGAGAAAAGATTCTCAGGAACAGAATTCTGAGAGAATTATTGGTCAAATGGAAGTTCTATCCTTTTGAAGATGCCACCTGGGAGAAAGAAGCCGATCTGTTGCGAGATTACCCCCAGTTTACGAGATGAGGACATCTCGCATTTTTCAAGTGGGAGAGAATGTAAGATTCTTCCCCAGCCTCTCAAGATTTCCAGCATCTTCCCTTGTAATCAATTCTCTCTTAAGAAATATAAAAGATCTTAATTCTAACTGTTTTAGCCTAGAGAGAGAAAATATTCTAGAGAGAGAATATTCAGATTTTGAATATTTTTGGATGGAAAAATAACTCTCCTTATTAAAATAAGTTTCCTTGAAACAGAAATTCAAAAAGATTTTCAGAAGGTGCATTAGAAATTAAGTATAATCTGTTCAAGAGGCATTATCCTGGGGGTGAAGATTTTTTCAAAATTTTAAATTAAGGTTCCTATGGACCAATAAGAGTCATCCAAATGTAGGGAGGAGATAAATAAAGAAATAAAAGAAAAATTTCCCAAAAACGAGTAAATACTCACATAAGATGAAGAGTTGACTAAGGACAAGGTTAATAGTTAAAAAGGGGAGATATTTAGAAGTAATGATGCATTTTTGACACCTCTGCATGGGGGGTTCCCCCCTCATGAATGAGGTGCCTACTTCACATGTGCAATTGAGTTTTAAATCTTCAAAAATTGAGATATTTCATCTCTCCTCTCTCCTAATTCAAGTCTAGTTCCAAAAAGTTAGCTCAACTAACCTAAAAATGGTCAAAAATTGACCAAACTGATTTGGAAAATTCTAGAATTAGTTTGGTTGGTTAGGAACTCAATTTTTTCTCCCCCTTTGTTGAAAAACAATAGTGTTTATGCACTGTTACTCTACTCCTCCCAAACCAAGAACTATGAATTTATTAATAATTCACTAGTTTTTGACATTTCCCTCTTCCAAAGATTGGTGGCCACTCTTGTTACAAACAAGAGTTGAACCCTCAAACCATCAAGCCAAAGGAAAGCTCCAAGAAATTATGTAAGTAGAGATTCTTATAATTTTCTTTATTGATTTTATGTTTTTCTAATGTTTATGATTGTTTGAAGTGATAAATGGATGCTATGCCTTGATCGAAAGGCTTCTCCCCTCTCTCTTCTTAGAATCAACCCTTCTTTATCCTAGTTAAGTGATAATTGTTGGAATTAAACTTTTTATAATGTTTTCTCTTTTATAAGTGAATTTTGATTAGTATAGATTACTTAAAATCAATTAGAGTTAATTTTTAAGACAAATTAAGTAGAAAAATTTGAAAAATGGTCCACCATACAAAGGAGGTTATGGAGATTTTTTTGGAAATAAGTATTATCTTTTATTATGCTAAAAGAGTATTCCCTACCATTTCTATACTCTAAAAGTGTCATTTTCATGCATAGAAGATGCATATTGTTTATTATCAATTAGAGTTGATTTTTAAGACAAAATTAAGTAGGAAAATTTGAAAAATGGTCAGCCATACAAAGGAGGTTATGGCAAAATTTTTAGAAATAATAATTATCTTTTATTATGCTAAAAGAGTAATTCCTATCAATTCTATACTCTAAAAGTGTCATTTTCATGCATAGAAGATGCATATTGATTATTATTATTATTTTATGCATAAAAGAATAATCTTTTTATTATGAAACTTTTACTTCATCAAAATAGATTTTTATGCATAAAGGAATAATTTTCTTTTTATTATGAAAGTGTTACTTTCATCAAAATATATTTTTATGCATAAAGGAATAATTTTCTTTTTATTATGAAAGTGTTACTTTCATCAAAATAGATTTTTATGCATAAAGGAATAACTTTCTTTTATTGTGAAAGTGTTACTTTCATCAAAATAGATCTTTATGCATAAAGGATTAATTTTCTTTATTATGAAAGTGTTACTTTCATCAAAATAGATTTTTATGCATAAAAGAGTATTTTTTTATTATAAAAGTGTTACTTTTATCATAATTGATTTTCATGCATAAAAGTATGCATAAAAGATTATTTTTTATTAATAAAACTGTTACTTTTATCATAATTGATTTTCATGCATAAAAGTATGCATAAAAGATTAATTTTTATTATAAAAGTGTTACTTTTATCATAATTGATTTTCATGCATAAAAGTATGTATAAAAGATTTTTTAATTATAAAAGTGTTACTTTTATTATAAATGATTTTTATGCATAAAAGATATATTTTTTTATTAAAAATGTGATTTTCATCATAAAAGATTTTTATGCATAAACATATGCATAGAAGATATTTTTTTATATTAAAAGTATGATTTTCATCATAAAAGATTTTTATGCATAAACATATGCATAGAAGATATATTTTTTATCATAAATGATTTGTATGCAAGAAATTCTTTCATGTTAAAAGAGTGATTTCCATCATAAATGATTTTTATGATGATAAAAAGTGTGACTTTCATCAAAATTGGATTTTATGCATAATTAGATGCATATAGAATCTTTATAATTAAATAAGGGTTCTCTTTAATCTTTCGTTAATTTTCGTAAAAATTAGAAAAATAAATAGGTAGATAATATGTGAGGAAATTCTACCATTTCATATTCACTAAGATGGTAGTGAGAAAATTCAATTAAACTATCGAAGTCGGAGATCGAGATAAATGATTATTTGATTCCTCTTAAGAAATCCATGTTTTAGAAATCTGTAAGCAAATATTCATCGAACAAAATTTAGGAAACGAGAAATTGAAATAGTACCTTTCGAGAAAGATAGTTTAGGAAGAACCTTTCCAGACCTAAACTCTGATTCAGACTATTGACCAAGACCTAATTCCTTCATCAATGACGATGTGATCAGTTCAGGAAAAATGTACTCAAAACACCCACCAAATCTGAAACTAGTTAAGACTTGATTTTGATCTGAGAATCAAGTTAACAAAATTCGAGGAATTCTGTTTGGAATTCAGACCTGGATCTAGAAGTATTGGGATTCGGATTTAAGATTTATTCATGGTATTCAAACAAAATCAAAACTAAAAACTTGCATAGAAACCCTGTTTTCTTAAAGGACTGTCTTACGCTAGAATGCTAGAGGGAGTATTTGGCATATATGTTTATCTAAGGGAAGTTCGGTTGCAACAGCTGGCGGGGAGTGTTCAAGGGATAGCTCACGCGGCAAAGCCTGCCCAGGTCTTGACCAGCCTCGGTATGGTTAAAATGGTGCGCTTCCGGTACGATGGATGAGGGCCGACGAAGCAGTTCCCTGAGTGAAGTTCCAGGACACCTAAGGAGGATCCTGTAGGGTTCTGACTAGGAGATGCATGGGCTCGCGGTGTCGAGGACATCCATGCGTATGTCGAGGAAGATATTATATGATGGACCTATGTTTATTATAATCTATCACTGGATCTTGTTGTTGACTCACTGGTCTCAACGCAGAGTCCAGAGTGATACTATTTTGTGTTGGGAAGAAACAAAGACTCAATGGAAATTTTGAAGTATGACATGTGTAACCAGTAAATTGTTTATCAATGGATTGTTTTATAGATTAAAGTTTTAAAGAGGAGTGTGTGCGTATCTGTTTTCTAAAGCTAAAGTTAAGAATGGCATTTCAATTATGGATGGGTGAGTACTTGTTCGGTTCCACCGATTCCAGTGGTAGGGTGGTGGCTAACCCATGGGCCGGATGGGGTTAGACTGGAATCAGTGGAGTTTTAATAATCAAACTGAAAAATCTTAGGATTACGCTAGGATTCGAGTAGCTAGTCAATTCCCTGATAAATTTCTCAAATGAGTGGATCAACGACTGTGCCTGATCTTGATCAGGAAAAAAGCGTTGAATTTACTAAAATGATCAAATTATATCAGTGATAGTTTCCTTCTATCTGGTTTATTCAGTTGAAGGATAGCTTAGAATTGATCACGTTAGAAAAATTCGTTAAGAAATTTCAAAAAGGTGGAATCGTCCCCGCTTTTCGGGCATGGGAAATTTTCTCGGATTCGGTTCTCGGAGTGACAAGCCTAATCTCGTGCCCGGACATTCGTGGGCGAGGCTCCGAGTGAGAAACCCTGCCCCACGTATGAGGGGGCTGCTTTCGCTGTCAGCTACTACCGGGAGTCCGCCGATGCACGGAGGGGGCAGAGGGATCTCACAGCCTCCAGTCTCACTAGTTAGTGCACCACGTGTTAGGGTGCTTGCAAGTGGGACATGCCACTAGTTAGTGTCCCCATTAAAATATGGAAAGGAATAATTGCCAATTGGTACATTAATAAAATCATAAGCACATGACCATTTCTATTTGACTAGAAATATTTATACTATGGAGCTATAGAAACACATTAACACACTTCATCTTAGTTTTGATTGCCGATATTAAACCCATCACCATTGACTTTGTAGCATTGAAGATTACGTGGTTGCATGATGGTTCTAGGCATCATCCTGTATGAAAGCAAATCCACATCCTTAGCATTCATTGTCCATCATGGCTTTGATGTCGCTAATAGGGAGCTTCAAAACAAGAAACGAGTCCGAATCACATCTGAACACAACAAGAAAGATCAGGGTTGCTTGCCACACATTTGTCCATGCATGATTTGAATTTCATGCCTCTTCGGCACCGTTTGGGCCACTGTTGGAAATTTCCGCCATTTGCCATGCTCGTGCATCTTTTTTGAGAACCCGGATTCGGACAGTTAGAAGTTGAGGAACCGGGACCCCATCAGAGAACGGACCATACGGACTTGTGCTAGGTAAGTTGCTCTATGTCCACATCACTCCGTGCATGGATTTGGGCATCGCAATCACTTCTCCCAGCGCGTCAAAGTTGGGTCCCGGCGAAGATAGTGCAAAATTGCCATAACAGAGTTTCGGATCCGAAATGAGTCCGAATCGCATCTGAACACAACAAGAAAGATCCGGGTTGCTTGCCACACATTTGTCCATGCATGATTCGAATTTCATGCCTCTTCGGCATCGTTTGGGCCACTGTTGGAAATTTCGGCCATTTGCCACGCTCGTGCATCTTTTTCGAGAACCCGGATTCGGACAGTTAGAAGTTGAGGATCCGGGACCCCATCAGAGAACGGACCACACGGACTTGTGCTAGGGAAGTTGCTCTATGTCCACATCACTCTGTGCATGGATTTGGACATCGCAATCAGTTCTCCCAACGCGTCAAAGTTGGGTCCCGGTGAAGATAATGCAAAATCGCCATAACAGAGTTTCGGATCCGAAATGAGTCTGAATCGCATCTGAAAACAACAAGAAAGATTTGGGTTGCTTGCCACACATTTATCCATGCATGATTCGAATTTCATGCCTCTTCGGCGCCGTTTGGGCT
The DNA here is from genome assembly GCF_041138505.1 of Cibotium barometz. Taxonomy (NCBI): domain Eukaryota; kingdom Viridiplantae; phylum Streptophyta; class Polypodiopsida; order Cyatheales; family Cibotiaceae; genus Cibotium; species Cibotium barometz. The sequence continues at coordinate 18,990,120 of NC_141084.1, forward strand.
ACGGTTGGAAATTTCTGCCATTTGCCACGCTCGTGCATCTTTTTCGAGAACTCAGATTCGGACAGTTAGAAGTTGAGGATCCGGGACCCCATCAGAGAACGGACCACACAGACTTGTGCTAAGGAAGTTGCTCTATGTCCACATCACTCCGTGCATGGATTTGGGCATCCCAATCACTTCTCCCAGCGCTTCAAAGTTGGGTCCCGGCGAAGATAGTGCAAAATCCATAACAGAGTTTCAGATCTGAAATGAGCCCGAATCGCATCTAAACACAACAAGAAAGATCCGAGTTGCTTGCCATATATTTGTCTATGCCTGATCCGAATTTCATGCGTCTTCGGCGCCGTTTGGGCCACGGTTGAAAATTTTCGCCATTTGGCACGCTCGTGCATCTTTTTCGAGAACCCGGATTCGGACAGCTAGAAGTTGAGGATCTGGGACCCCATCAGAGCGCGGACCACAGTGACTTGTGCTAGGAAAGTTGCTCTATGTCCAGATCACTCCGTGCATGGATTTAGGCATCACAATCATTTCTCCCACCAGTGCGTCAAAGTTGGGTCGCGGGGCGAAGATAGTGCAAAATTGCAATAACAGAGTTTCGGATCCGAAATGAGTCCGAATCGCATCTGAACACAACAAGAAAGATCGGGGTTGCTTGCCACACATTTGCCCATGCATGATTTGAACTTCATGCCTCTTCGGCGCCGTTTGGGCCACTGTTGGAAATTTTCGCCATTTGCCGGTTGTGCATCTTTTTCGTCTCGAGAACCCGGATTCGGATAGTTAGAAGTTGAGGAACCGGGACCCCATCAGAGAACGGACCACACGGACTTGTGCTAGGTAAGTTGCTCTATGTCCACATCGCTCCGTGCATGGATTTGGGCATTGCAATCACTTCTCCCAGCGCGTCAAAGTTGGGTCCCGGCGAAGATAGTGCAAAATCGCCATAACAGAGTTTCAGATCCGAAATGAGTCTGAATCGCATCTGAACACAACAAGAAAGATCCGGGTTGCTTGCCACACATTTGTCCATGCATGATTCAAATTTCATGCCTCTTCGGCGCCGTTTGGGCCACTGTTGGAAATTTCCGCCATTTGCTACGCTCGTGCATCTTTTTCGAGAACCCGGATTCGGACAGTTAGAAGTTGAGGATCCGGGACCCCATCAGAGAACGGACCACACGGACTTGTGCTAGGGAAGTTGCTCTATGTCCACATCACTCCGTGCATGGATTTGGGCATCGCAATCAGTTCTCCCAGCACGTCAAAGTTTGGTCCCGGCGAAGATAGTGCAAAATGGCCATAACAGAGTTTCGGGTCCGAAATGAGTCCGAATCGCATCTGAACACAATAAGAAAGATCCGGGTTTCTTGCCACACATTTGTCCATACATGATTCGAATGTCATGCTCTTCGGCGCCGTTTGGGCCACGGTTGGAAATTTCTACCATTTGCCACGCTCGTGCATCTATTTCGAGAACTTGGATTCGGACAGTTAGAAGATGAGGATCCGGGACCCCATCAGAGAACATACCACATGGACTTGTGCTAGGGAAGTTGCTCTATGTCCACATCACTCCGTGCATGGATTTGGGCATCGCAATCACTTCTCCCAGTGCGTCAAAGTTGGGTCCCAGCGCCAACACACTAAGTCTTGTTTATCTCCTTGGTTACGGTCATGGTCTCTTCTTGGAGTAATTGGTTTTGTTGATTTGCATGGTACACAGCTAGATCAATGCATTCTAGCTCTACACATGGTAGAGGTAGACCTCAAATGCAATTCTAGCTCCACCACATGGTGGAGCTATGGTGGAGCTAGACCTCAAAGCATTCTAGCTCTACGATGTGGTCTAGGTTGGATACAGCTCTACCACGTGGTAGAGCTAGATCAAATGCAATTCTAGCTTCTTGGTTCTTGTCATGTGAAGTAGATCTCTTCTTGGAGTAATTGATTTTGTTGATCTGCATGGTACTTAGTTAGATCGATGCATTCTAGCTCCACCACATGGTAGAGGTAGATCGAATGCAATTGTAGCAGAAATACTCTTCATCTCCTCCACAGTGTTTTCATGGATATATATTGTGATTTTTGAATATGATATTTTAAGTTTTTTTTTTAAAGTGTAAGAATAAAATAACTATAATTAAGAAGTCAAACAAATACAATCAGAAATCAGGTCTGGACAAATTATTCTTTCAAAGGGTACTAAGGATGTAGATGTAATTGACATGCCAGAGCGTATCAAGCAGCTCAAGCAAGATAAAATTATTCAAGATGCATTGTTTGTAGAGTTCAACACTGTGAACAAGGACAAACAATGTCAAGATTGGTCAGAATTGACTATCACCTATAGCATCAATGAGGTTGTATACTCAGTTCTTTTGAAGTTATGTGATGTGTATATAAAGTCAAAGCTACAGGTTGGATCAAAGAAGATTGATTTTCCAGTAGAAGCAAGGCAATATGTGGAGTGGAATATCAGCCTTAGCAAAGAAAGTTCAACCTTGTCCTTGGATCTTCCTTGGTGTATTTATGCTCTGAGTCTTCCATTTGACGGGAGTTACTACTTGAAGTGCCACCTCAACAATCCAACTTCCATTGGGTTATGTGTTCTGGATAACACTGAAGATTTGGGAAGAAATATGCATTGGGATATGGAATCATTTTGCAATCTTACGGCATTATGATCATTACAGGTAGATCTTTGCCATCCCAATATGTGTTGCTTATCTTTTTAAATATTACTGTAACAGATTTTATTCACTTGCAAAATGCTTTAAAAAATTTGAGTGGCATAGCAAAGGAACAGTATAATGGGGCATTGCATTTTCGACGTGACAACCGATAAATTGGTGCAATAGAGTTCTTCACATCCTTAGTGTTTTTCAGAAAGGGAGATTCCTTTGAAGGACTAGCAGATGTTCCTGATCCCCAGGTACACAAGCGACAATATTGGATATTGGACTTCTTGATATAGATAATGAATAAGGAAGTGATTTGCCTAGTGGAGAGTATTGAAGATCAAAGAAAGATGGGAACAAGGCTTCTTGACTTTGCAAAGTCAAGAAATGAGCAACCAGTTCCGCCTATTACTAACAATCAAAGGAATACCACGGAAAGATCGAGACATGGTGAAGCTCGTTCAGCTTGAGATTTTTTGGATTTTGAAGACAGTATGTAGCTTCTTAATGGGCTTTCCTAGTATCTTCAATACTTTGATTTGGTGATGTTTTGACTTGTTATATCCTTGGTTCATTTTTTAGTAGTATTTAGTTCTTTTTATTTTATACAATGCTTTTATTATTTTTGTAGCTCTCTCCAAATTGGGATTTGGAATCTAGAATCACCAAGTTATGGATCCTAACATGTTCATTGACAAATTCAATGAAGCAATGGGTGAGAGTTTCTAGCTTGAAGAAGAAGTACCAAGAAGTACCGACACTGCTATCTCCAGGAAATCAGTGTTGACAATTGTGTTGGACCTGAATGGTCTATTACTGAAACGTTGTCAACAACAACCATCTTCAATATATGAATCTATTCAAATGGATTCAAAAAGATATATTGTACTAAGGCCAGGATGTATCCAATTCTTGAAGATTTTATTAAAAAATATTAATGTTGGGATCTGGTCAACAGCGACGACAGAGAGTAATGTTCTTCAAATATTGAGAATATTACAAGACAGAGCAGGAGAGATATTGCCTTTTTTTGAAGTTTGGGCTCAAGAGGCTTGCGAGAAGGATAAAAGTGGTAAAATAGCTAGACCTGATAATCCAACAGTTCAGGCAATGTTCAAGCCATTATCAAAAATCTCTTCATGTTTTGATTGTGATGCTCATAGAACGGTTCTTACTGATGACTCTCCATACAAGGGATGTGCTTCTCCTGATAATAATTGTAGATATCCTGCAAAGTTTGATGAAGAAAAGATGGTCGACAATATTCTCATTGATGGGCTGCTCCCTTACTTATTGTAGCTTGATGAGAGTGAAGATGTGCGTGAGATCATTGGCTCTAATCACTACGGACAACCTCTAGTATCCAATGAATATGAATACAGAGGTGTGGTAGTTTTTAAAAAAAAGCGCAATTTAAATTGGTCACACAGAAGACAATCTACACAGATAGGCTACCACTATCAGAGATTATACAAAAGTTTGTCAGACGATCAAGAGGTATTAGCGAGACAATATGAAAACAAAAGAGTCTCAGAAGAGATAAAAGAAATTATGGCAAAAGAACGAGTCAGTATTGCTAGCATGAGGGAACCACAAGTGATTTCTCTAGCTAGAAAATTGGGTTCTACCACAACGCAATTGAAGACAGCCAATGCAAGGGCTTTCAAAAACAAGGTGTTAAATGAGTACAATCTTCTCCAACGGGATAGAAATAACTAAGGTACTACCCAACATAAACGATAATTATAACCAAATACATGATTTTATACAACAATTTTGTATTCACAATGAAGAAACTTAATTTATGATGGTTTCTTGCAGATTTATTTCAAGGATATTGTTCCAAGGAGTATTCACTTAAAGAAGCCATTTGTCACAAGGATTATATTTTTTTGGGAGGAATTTTATCTTTTTGTAATCATGAATTGACAAGAAATTTTGTCCTATTTTTAAAGTAGTGGCAAATGTATTACTCTTTAGATAATTTTATAAATGTTGGAGTGCACTCTACTATAAGGGGCCTCCTAATTTGAAAATGTATGGAAGCTTGATCTTTGTCTTATGATTTTAATTCCTACATATTTGGACTATGGTACAGCTAGATCAATGCCTTCTAGCTCCACCACATGGTAGAGCTAGACTTCAAAGCATTCTAGCTCCACGATATGGTAGAGCTAGACTTGAAAGCGTTCTAGCTCTACCATATGGTAGAGCTAGATCAATGCATTCTAGCTCTTCCATGTCACCACATGGTTGAGTTGGACTTCAAACCATTCTAGTTCTACCATGGGGTTTAGCTAAAATATTTTGATACAGCTCTACCACGTGCTATAGCTGGACTTCAAATATTTCTAATTTTGCCATGGAATCGAGCTAGAATACTTTGATATAGCTCTATCACATGGTAGAACTAGATTTAAAAATATTCTAGCCCTACCACATGATGGTAGAGCTAGAACAGTGCATTTTAGCTCTACCACGTGGTTGAGCTAGATCAATGCATTCTAATTTCACCACATTCTGATACCTGCTATAGCACATTATTTTATCGCGTCTTTTTAGAATCAAATGGAAAGAGTCATTGCATCTTGGGTCATTTTGTAATGCAACTAAAGTCAACATTTTGGAATAGTATATAGTTTAATGTTAGCGTGCATAGTCACATTTGTTTTGTAATTGTTTAAAATCTATCTTTGCATACGAGTAGTTGTAACATGCCTTCCCCCCACATGCCCACCTTTATCATTAAGCATGCTCATATTTTTCCAGGTCATGTAATTGATTCTAAATGGCAGAGGTTCTTCGTCACACAGAGCATTAGTACGTCACATGTCCAAGAAAATCCAGAGTGTACAAAGACAGTTGGTTCAGCGCCATCTTGACCGTCTATGGGAAATTGATGCAAGGTTGCGCTTTGTGCATCCCTCTGAGGGGGTTATCATACTGACATGGTATTTGTCAGACCCAATATGCGTACCCCTACGCAAAGAGGATGATAGGAGGGCTATTATTCTAAACCTCAATGGTTTGTTGTGCCATGTTGTCGAAACCCAATATGACGAGAAGGATCCTCCTTATAGCAACGAGTTGGTAAAATACCTAATTAACCAATATCGTTATGTCCTATGTCACAAGGATGCACGTGAGTTCTTAGATTGGTGTATTCAATTCTTTCATGTTTTTATTTGGAGTGCATGTAGGAGAACTAAGCTCTCTGGAAAAATTGACACAGTATTTCCACAACAAGAGCCCAAGTTTGCAGGTGTTCTCTCACAAGAGCATTGTTCAAAAGCCACATGGGTTGTGCAGAATAGACAAGTTTTCTTTAAAAAGCTTGAGACCTTTTGGGGTCTCCATCCTTTGTACAACAAGAAAAATACATTGATAATTGATGATAGCTACTATAAGGTGTTTAAGAATGAGCGAGGAACCTGGTTAATAGTCCCAGGATTGTACCATCAACCTTCCAAGGAAAGGTATAGTTTTTTGACAGAAGATTTAAGAAATTGGTTGTTTTTATGGCTACAGAATGAACGGCAAGATTATACATGGGATAATGCCTAACCAATTCTCAGATGATGTGATGAAGAAATGGCTTGAAGAAGAGAAATTGGAAGTAGGGAATAGGAAAAAGGTAGAGGTGTGGAAGTGACAGCAGGAGGCTGATGCTGAGGCAGCAGAGAGGCACGAACAACTTGAAATTCAAAGAAAGCAACGAGAGGAGGTTGAAGCTGAGGCAGAGAGGCAAGCAGAGAGTGAAAATCAAGCAAAGCAGCAAGAGGAGGCATCATGAAAGTAATACACCACCATGAAGCTCATTTTGTTTGTCCCTATTATAATCAAATGTAGAGGGTGCAAGTAATTTGGCCTTTTTTTTAATGTAATAAAAGTCCATATATTGAAATATGATATTGTAATCAGGCCTCTTATGGAGCATACTGTTCAAATGTTTGCCTTTGCAAAGCATTGAACAAATTCTAGCACAAGCAATAAATTCATGTTCATTTACAATGTCTTATTATAATTGAGTCATAAATGGAGTGCATCCTTCTCTAAGGGGACTCCTTTTATCCTTTTATCTTTTGGTCAAACTTTGCAAATTAATATTTTTTTAGTAGAGTAGGTGAAGACTTTTAACTATCATTTTGACAAAGAGCATCCTACTGCAAGGAGACTCTTTCTATCTTTAATGTTAATTTGTAGTAGTTGTGTATATAAGGATACTTTCACCATGTCAAATTATCAATTCTTGTTTATTTAGTCTTTGTTTATTACAATGCAGTCTTAAAATTGAAGAGTGCATCCTACTCTAAGGGGACTCTCAATATACAATCTCTTGTATCAATGTTTTTACTTGGGGGTCTGGATTGAACAAATGGTAGATCTTGGTTCTTTCAATGCGTTCTTGCTCCACGTGGTAGAGCTAGCTCAGAATTCTAGCTCTACCATGTGGTAGAGCTAGAATACCTTAAAATCAAACTCCACCATATGGGATGGTAGAGCTAGAATTCTATGTCTAGATCTACCGTGTGGTGGAGCTACATCCATTGAAGTCTAGCTGTATAATTTCATGGAGCTAGCTAGCTTCACCATGTGGTATCTTATTGAGCTCTAGCTCCACCATGTGGTGGAGGTAGCAGCCATGGTCTCTTCATGGAATTTTGGCCTTACCACATGGTGGAGCTAGTATCCATGTGTGGTAGACCTAAACTAATGGAAGTCATACAATACGACTAGAATTTTGAGTCTAGATCTACCGTTTGGTGGAGCTTGCATCCACTGAAGTCTAGCTCTATAATGTCCAAGTGGTGGAACTGGATCTAGAATGGATAAGTCATGGATCAAGAAATCCTTTTCAGCTCTATAATGGACAAGTGCTAGATCTAAAGTGAAGAGAGAAAGTGATTGACGTTGGACTGCTAGCCATGCTAGACACCTCAATATGAGCAACAAGGCAAATATCTCGCTACATTGTCCATTTCAGACAAATAACTACACGAGTTTTCTTCAAAAAAGTTCCTTTCTTTTGGGGTCTCCATGTTTTGTACAACAACAAGAATACATTGAAACTCGATGATAGCTACTACAATGTGTTCAACAATCAAGATAATAATTGAGAGAATAATCTAAGTGTGTGATCTTGTGAGTACACAAAATGAACATGCTTAAAAAGAAGCTCAATACCTCATGCAACCAATACACCCCCATGACACTAGCACATTTTGTTACTCGCTTTTGTAATTGAATGTAAATGGTCTTTGTAAATGGTCTCTATTATAATAAAATATAAAGGGTCTTTGTAATCTGGCCATCTTCAGGAGCGTGCTGTTCAATTGTGTGCCTTTTGCAAGGCATTGAACATATTTTAATACAAAAAATAAATTCATTTTCATTTACAATGTTTTATTATAAAATGGAGTCGTAGATGGAGTGCATCCTACTCTAAGGAGACTCCTTTTATCTATTGACAAAGTGCATCATACTTTAAGGAGACTCTTTAGTAGAATAAGCTTCATCAAAATGAAATCTTTTAACCGTGATTTTGACAAAGTGCATCCTAGTCCAGGAGACTCTTTCTATCTTTAATAATGTTAATCTGTAGTGATTGTATATATAAGTATACCTTCACCACCTCAATTTATAAAATCTTGTTCATTTTGTCTTGTTAATTACAATGAAGCTTTAAAATTGGAGAGTGCATCCTACTCTAAGGGGACTCTCAATATACAATCTCTTGTATTGATGTTTGTAATTGGAGGTCTAGATCAATCAAATGGTATATCTTGGTTTCTTATGGACTGTAGAATGGCCAAGTGGTGGATCTAAAAATCTTTAAATCCTCCTCAATGTGTTGTAGCTCCACATGGTAGAGCTAGCTCAAAATTCTAGCTCTACCATGTGGTGGAGCTAGAACCCCTTAAAATCAAAATTACGCTCCCATGATACTAGCACATTTTGTTACTCCCTTCTATAATTGAATGTAAATGGTCTTTGTAAATGGTCTCTATTATAACAGAATATAGAGGGTCTTTGCAATTTGGCCATCTTTGGGAGCATACTGTTCAATTGTGTATCTTTGCAATGCATTGAACAATTTTTAACACAATAAATAAATTCATAGATGGAGTGCATCCTAGTCTAAGGAGACTCCTCTTATGCATCCACAAAGTGCATCCTACTTTAAGGGGACTCCTTTTATCCTTTTATCTTTTGGTTGTTAATGCAAAAGTTTTATTATTTCTTTAGTAGAATAAGCTTCATCAAAATGAAATCTTATAATCGTAATTTTGACAAAGTGCATCCTACTCCAAGGAGACTCTTTCTATCCTTAATAATGTTAATTTGTAGTGGTTGTGTATGTAAGGATACCTTCACCATGTCAATTTTTAAAATTCTTGTTCATTTAGTCTTGTTCATTACAATGAAGTCTTAAATTGAAGAGTGCATCCTACTCTAAGGGGACTCTCAATATACAATCTCTTGTACCATTGTTTTTAATTGGGGGTCTAGATTGACCAAATGGTAGAATCTGATCTTGGGTTCTTATGGACTGTAGAATGGCCAAGTGGTGGATCTAAAAATCCTCTTCAATTGTAAAATGTACAAGTGGTGGATCTAAAAAATCTTTTCTAAGATCAAGCTAGGTTCGATCTAGCATCACTTGATAAAGCAAACCATTTTTAAATTTTGTATAGGTTGAAAAAGGTAGATTCTAGATTAAATGCATTAAATTTTTCAATGTGGGAATGGGATTTTTCCCACTTTACCTAATACGGTCTTTAACTAGCGGATTTATGTTATCCTTTGGGAGTGGTGCTATTACTTGGAGCAGCAAAAAGTGACAATTGCCTTGTCAAGTATAGAGGCAAAGTACATGGGTGACGTGATGGCAGCATGTGAGATAGCTTGGTTACGCAAACTACTAAGTCTTGGAGATTTGAAGTTGCATATGGATAAACAGGTTGTCATTTATTATGACAACCTTAATAGCATAAAGGTTGCAACCTAATGTTTCATATGTGGACCAAACATATAGAGGTCCACTATCACTTCAGAGAGAAGGTCTTGGTAGGATCTCGTGTACGTCAACACAGAGAGGATTAGGTTGCTGATATTTTCACCAAGGCCTTGGGAGCTGAGAAGCTTCACAAATTTTCTAGCATGTTTGGAGTCTTGGAGATATGGAGTTGAACTTGAGGGGCAGTGTTGAGATGTCAAGCTCAACTCGAGCTTTAACTCAAGGGGTGTGCCTAGGTGATTTGTTCACATTTACATCACTAACACGTTAGCCGACATGGTGCATCTTGCCCCAGTGATTCTATAGCTAGACTACACCTGCATAGTTCACCCGCCGATTTACGGCATACTTATCTTGCCACCTCACCTACTTAGCATATTCACATTATGGACTGCTTCTACATAGTACTCTAATACTTATGTTGGGTTTGCACTTTTCTTTTGTAGACCTCTTTCGAGTAGTGAGAAGAAGAAGAGCTCAAGCTCTCTCTTCTCTCCCAATCGAATGTCTGGTAAGATGCATTTAGACTTTCATGGAGAAAATCTATGAACTATAGCATTATATGGTAGTGATGTGTGTGAACACACTTAGGACCGCCGCGGCATTTTTTCCCTCACTAGGAGGTTTTTCCCCCCGTGCATATGTACACCCTCTTATCTACTCATTTTGGGGTGTGTACTTATCTTTTGTATCTGGCACACATTTGTTAATTCTATTCTAGTGAGCTTGTGTGCTCTCAAGCTTCTTATCTTGTGTGTGTACATTGTTGAAACCCTAACCCTAATTCCAACACTTGGTATCAGAGCTAGCTTCCTTGACACTTGATCTAGTAGTTTGCCTCCCTCCTCACAACCCTATTTTTCTGTCTCCGATTGAGACCCTCTTAGGAGAAGAAGGTGTATATTGTAGTGTGTTGTATACAAAGTTGCTTTGCTCGATTTTGTGTGTTTGGACTGTGTAGTGGCAAAGATTTGGTGTGTAGCAGCATCTACAGTGTCTTCAATAACATCGACCATCATACTTTTGCCAGTAACACTCTATTCTCTACTCTCTGTTATTTTTCATACACTTTGCAAGTGATTCAATCAGTTTGGCAGCCATCCAGGGTTGCATTCAATGAATGCATTTGGTAGAAAGTCATGGCTGGTAGTATTAGTAGTGATGTATTCAACATGTTGTCTACTGAGGACAAACTTGATGGGACTAACTACCCATTATGGTCCTATATGATGAGGCATGTACTGGTTACTAAAAGGCCTTTTGAATGTGGTCAGTGGTAGTGAAACTCATCCTGTTTCACAACTACCACTGTAACCAGGTGTTGTAGGTATATCTGGAGTAAAAACTGATGCCAGGGATTTCATTGACGTAAACGAGAACATGTGAACATGTTAATAACATATGTTAATAATACAAAAAATCTTGTGATCACATGTTATATTCACAAAGCTTTCACAAGGGCCTAAATTTTTTTATCTTTGTCGGGCATAAAAAATCTTCTTAGGTGGCCACTGACCTGCTATTATGTGAAGATGGTAACATGAGAACATGTGAATAGCTTATTCCCAGGTGTAGCCATGCTTTTAAGGGGTTCCCAAATGGCAAGTGACCTGTTATTTTATGAACGGTAACATGAGAACATGTGAATAACTTGTTCACATGTGTTATTATCACAAAAAATCTTGTGATCACGTGAATATTAAATCCCTGACTGATGCAGATGTGGCTCCTCCACATGCACCACCAGTACCTCCCACTGCTGCTCAAACGAGATGGGATGGAAGAGATACACACGCACATGCATTGCTTGCACTTTCTGTGAAGCGAAGAATTATTCCTCATATTCGGTCATTTGAGACTTCAAAACAGGCATGGGATGCACTTGCTGCATTAAACTAGGTGTGCAATGAAGCACGTGTTGCATATCTGCACAAATAGTTGGAGTCTGAGCACATGAATGAGGGAGAGTCAATGGATAGCTTCTTGACCAAGATCAAAGATTTTAAGGAGCAGCTTGCTAGTGTGGATGAGATATATTCTCATAGTACATTGGTGCCCACAATTCTCATAGTACATTGGTGCCCACAATTCTCAATGCATTATCGGATTCTTATCAGAGTTTTGCCTCTGATCTTAAACTCATGATGAAGGGAAATCCAAATGCCCTTACATTTGATGAGCTGGTTTTTATGCGAGTTGGTGACCATGCTTTTGTTGCCAATCAAAAAGGCAAAGGTAAAGCTTCTTCGCATGGTGGCTATAAGGCAAAATCATAATCCTCAGGTAAGGATGCAGAGAAAGAAGGTGATAAGCCTAAAAAGAAGGGTAAGTGTCACTATTTTGCAAGAAACGAGGGCACTACATACATGAGTGCAAGAAAAGGCTAGAGAAGGAGAAAAAGAAAGAATCAGACATGGATATGGCTGATGCATCTACACCAAGTGCAAAGAAGAAGGAATCTACAAGTTTTGCTCAAGATGATTGGGCATGGAATGTACATTGCAGTTATGACCCTTCTGTTCATGATGTATGCATGTCAGCAGAGCAGAATCGGATGCTTGGTACTTTGACAGTGGTGCTAGTAAGCACATTACTTCACAAAAAGGTTTGTTCTCATCTCTAGAATCTATCTCCCAAGTGCAGGAATTGTCACATGTGCAAATGGTTCCTCATATCTTGTCAAGGAGTTGGTAGAGTTGTGCTCACTACTACTGTGCAAATGGGGGCGCATTTACTCTTTTGAAAGTTTTATATGTGCTAGGCATTAAGAAGAACTTGCTATCAGTTTCACCCTTAACCTTGTCAGGTTAAGGGTGAAATTTGTGGATGACAGATGTACACTTCAGGATAGAAATGATGGTTATTCTATCATTGCCTCAGGTACCTTGTTTCATGGCCTATATAAGATGGATGTATTTGAGAAGTTGCAGCATGATGCTTACTCAGTCTCTATGACTAGTGCTATGAGTGATGCAAAATTATGGCATGCACAATTTGGCCATCTAAATTATGGCAGTTTGTTACACCTTCAAAGGCATGATATGGTGTCTCAGTTGGCCAACTCTTGATACCCCTACTAGACATGTATGTGAGAGGTGTATTCTTGGTAAAATGCATCGGGTATCAATTCCAAAGGATGGATCTATGAGAGCTGTTAAGAAATTACAGCTTATACATAGTGATGTATAAGCTATGAGGACACCATCTATTGGTGGAAATTACAGCTTATACATAGTGATGTATAAGCTATGAGGACACCATCTATTGGTGGATATCTCTACTGGTGGGGGAAATCTCTATTGGTGTATATCTCTACTGGGGGATATCTTTATTGGGAAAAATCATAGCTTATACATAGTAATGTATGTGGTCCTATGAGGCCATTGGTACTAAGTGGGTTTGCAAGTTAAAACGCAAAGCAGATGGTAGCATTGATTGCTACAAGGCTAGACTTGTTGGGGTATGCCTAGCAAAAGGGGATTGATTATGATGAGACCTCTGCACCCACATCTCATATGAATACCATTAGGTGTCTCATTGCTTTGGCAGCACATCATGGGTATGCCTAGCAAAAGGGGATTGATTATGATGAGACCTCTGCACCCACATCTCATATGAATACCATTAGGTGTCTCATTGCTTTGGCAGCACATCATGGGTGGAATGTACATCAGTTGGACATTAAGACCGCATTCTTGAATGGTGATTTACACGAGGAGGTGTATGTATCGTAGGCTCTTGGTTTTGATGTCAAAGAAGGGGAAGAGTCTAAAGTATGCAGGTTGAAAAGGGCTGTTTATGGCCTTAAGCAGGCTCCTAGAGCACGGTATGAGAAGATTCATGCATACTTGGTTTGCAAATGATTTTTGCAACAGTCCAACAGAGAGTACCCTCTATGTTAGGATGAATAAGCACACATTTTTGGTCATCGTTCTATACGTTGATGACATGCTGCTCATGGGACCCAATATAGATCAAATTTCATTCTTTAAGGCTGATTTTGCAGTCATCGTTTGAGATGTCAGATTTGGAGCCCTTAAATTATTATTTGGGGATTCTACATATAGTACTCTAACACTTATGTTGGGTTTGCACTTTTCTTTTGTAGACCTCTTTCGAGTAGTGAGAAGAAGAAGAGCTGAAGCTCTCTCTTCTCTCCTAAACGAATGTCTGGTAAGATGCATTTAGATTTTCATCGAGAATATCTATGAACTGTAGCATTATATGGTAGTGATGTGTGTGAACACACTTAGGACCGCCGCGGCATTTTTTCCCTCACTAGGAGGTTTTTTCCCCCGTGCGTATGTACACCCTCTTATCTACTCATTTTGGGATGTGTACTTATCTTTTGTATCTGGCACACATTTGTTAATTCTATTCTAGTGAGTTTGTGTGCTCTCAAGCTTCTCTATCTTGTGTGTGTGCATTGTTGAAACCCTAACCCTTATTCCAACAATTGGTATCACAGCTAGCTTCCTTGACACTTGATCTAGTACTCTTCCTCCCTCCTCACGACCCTATTTTTTTGTCTCCAATTGAGATACCCTCTTATGAGAAGAAGGTGTATACTGTAGTGTGTTGTATACAAAGTATACATACAAAGTATACAAAGTTTGTAGGGTCTACGGGACGTTTCGGGCACCACAAGATTTATACAGACATTTTGGAGAGGCGTCATTTTCGATTGGTTCTGCTCGATTTTGTGTGTTTGGACTGTGTAGTGGCAAAGATTTGGTGTGTAGCAGCATCTATAGTGTCTTCAACAACATCGACCATCATACTTTTTCCAGTAACACTCTATTCTCTACTCTGTGTTATTTTTCATACACTTTGCAAGTGATTCAATCAATTGGCAGCCATCCAAGGTTGCATCCAATGAATACTGAGTACTTGTAGTGTGTTGAAAGATTTTGCATTTGGTAGAAAGTCATGGCTGGCAGTATTAGTGATGTATTCAACATGTTGTCTGCTGAAAGGAAAAACTTGATGGGACTAACTACCCATTATGGTCCTATATGATGAGGCATGTACTGGTTACTAAAGGCCTTTGAAATGTGGTAAGTGGTAGTAAAACTCATCCTGTTTCACAACTACCAGCGCCAAGTATGTTTTATAAATCCCATCTTGTAGCACATCTTTTTATCAAGATCAATGTCTAGCTCAAGTGAGAGATCAATAAAAAGATCCAAGCCACCATCAATCTCAAGGTCTACATCTACATCATCACCATTATCGAGTCCTATTTCATCTTCATCTCTTTGATGTACACCTTCCTCAATATGTTGGTCTTCAATTTTCTCTCTTTGATCTACACCCTCCATTATATTGTCATGGTTTTCATGATTCTCATCATCCACTATGTTATCATCCACTTTCTCCTCCACTTCTTCATATTAAAATATGTGGGTGGCTCGTGGGGTGATTTCAATCACATACCACCATCTTGGATCAATAGGATCGGGTTGAAAAATAACCTACAAAATCATAAAAGAATTTGTAAATAGGCCATTTTCTCCTCGATCGGTACATCTTCCTCTTTCTCCTTGTTGATCGGTACATCATCCTCTTTCTGCTCATCGTGTACAACTTCATTTTCAGGGTGAACAAAAGCACCATCATCTGTAGGGCTAGGTCCCATAGCATCATCCTGCAATGCTTCACTCACATGCATGTCATCAACAACTCCATCATATAATCCCCCATATGTAGAAATCTCCCCCTCTTTAATAGTAATTTCCTCCTCTTGAACATGCTCTATGTGCTTTCCCACCCCATCACGTGCACTAGGAAGACCATCACATGTAGTAATCTCCTCTTCAACATGTTCTACATACTTTCCCACCCCGTCATGTGCACTAGGAAGACTAGCAGATGTAGTAATCTCCTCCTATTTAACATTTTCTACGTGATTTCCTACCCCAATCTTGTGCATGATAATGACGACGAGTAGATTGCCATTTTGGTGGTAAGGGAGGGAGACCATGCTTCCTATTTTTATGAACTGCATAACATGCACAACGTAGACATGGAATTACAAGTGGCACAATTTGGATTCCATTAATAGAGGTCACTAAAGACACGATGACATCAACAACTAGGGACATTGATTGATAATTTCTCATTGAGTGACAATGGATTTCCTATTCTTTGGTCACCACAATTCACAATCTCATTAGTACATTCCATGGTGGTTGCTTTCACAAATTCTAAGATCATGATTGGTGCACACCTTTGTTAGAGTTGTCCTTTGCAATACGAGGCTATCATCTTCCACTACCCTATTTTCCTTCTGTGGAGAACCTACCTGAGACAATTGATTGTCTGTAAGTATAAAAGACAGTGAACTTATATTTAAAAATTCAAGATTGCATAAAAAAGGTGTGTATCTATCGAGTTACCTTCAAATGTAGTTCACGTGGGGAAGTTCAACTTAACATGTCCCTCCTACATAAATGGTCAGTTAAAAATTCAATAATTTTCTACTTGATAATATTTAGTCATTATCATTGTTAGATAGTGCACATTCACTACATACAGCTTAGTAGTTAGTGCACTAGTTCACTTGCAGCACTGTACTAGTTAGTGGCCAACGTTACAGCTAATGCACATGGTTAATAGTTAATACACAAGCTCAACATTCATCAATGGCATGGTCCCTAGTTATTGGGTCATAAACTAGTGATCTGTGCAATAGTGAGTGCACCCAGATTAGTAGATATAATGTATAGAGTCACTAGTTACTGGTCCTAAGTCACTACCTAGTTAAAAATATGCACTAGTTAGTGCAAGTAGAACACTAGTTAGTACTACCTACTGCACTAGTTAGTGTAGGTTGGTCACTAATTAATGTGGAAGCTCACTAGCTACTGTAGTTTGGTCATTCATTAGTAGTAGAAAGTGCACCTCTATCACTAGTCACTATCTAGTGGAAATGTGCAAGACTTAGTGTAGGTAAGTCACTCGGTAGTGCATTGACTCTCTAGGTAGTGCACTTCGATCACTAATTAGAATTAGTAAGTGCACCTATGTCACTTATTAGTGACACCACCCAATCACTAGTTAGTGAACCCCACTCACTAGTTAGTGCACCCAGGTCACAAGTTGTTGCACTCGGGTTATTAATTAATGAGCCCCAGCACAGCCACTAGTCTATAGTGCACCCTGGTCAATAGCGTGTGCACTCATGTTATTATTTAGTAACCTCAATTCACTAGTAAGTGCACCCAAATCATTAGTCATTGGGTGCACTAGGTCAATAGCTACCCATGAATCACTAGTTAATGCACCCAACCTAGTGGTTATGTACTGGGGTGAACCCAAGACACTAGTTAGTGACTGCAGTGTACCCAAGTCACTAGTTAGTGACTGCAGTGTACCCAAGTCACTAGTTAGTGACCCCCAATCACTAGTTAGTGTCTTGGGTGCACCCTAGTCTCACTAGTTAATGACTCCCAATCACTAGGTAGTGCACCCAAGTCACTAGTTTGTGACTAAGGTACCCATATCATGACCTCTACATGTACCTGAATTGGAGTAGACGACCTATTCCCTTGATTATAGACATCTTGAGACTCAGTGATAGTAGGCAATGCATCGGATTCCTTCCTCTTGTATGAAGCTCCCTATTAGCGACATCAAAGACATGATGGACAATGAATGCCAAGGATGTGGATTTGGTTTCATACAGGATGATGCCTAGAACCATCATGCAACCACGTAATCTCCAATGCTACAAAGTCAATGGTGATGGGTTCAATGTTGACAATCAAAACTAAGATGAAGTGTGTTAATGTGTTTCTATAGCTCCATAGTATAAATATTTCTAGTCAAATAGAAATGGTCGTGTGCTTATGATTTTATTAATGTACCAATTGGCAATTATTCCTTTCCATATTTTAATGGGGGCACTAACTAGTGGCATGTCCCACTAGCAAGCACCCTAACAAGTGGTGCACTAACTAGTGACTGGGAGGCGCTAACTAGTGATTGGGGTAAACCAAATAGTAACGTGGGTGCACTAACTAGTTACTGGGAGGCACTAACTAGTGATTGGGGTGAAAAAAAGAGTAACATCAGTGCACTAACTACTTACTAGGGATCACAACTACTTACTAGGGATCACAACTAGTGATTGGGAATCATTACTAGTGACCTGGGTGCAATCACTAACTAGTAGCTTAGGTCCACCCTAGTTATCTAGTGGTTGGGGGTCACTAACTAGTGACCTGGGTACCTCAGTCACAAACTAGTGACTTGGGTGCATTAACTAGTGATAAGGGGCCACTAAGTAGTGACTGGGGTGCACCCAAGATACTAACTAGTGATTGGAGGTCACCAACTAGTTACTTGGGTGCACTCCAGTCACTAACTAGTGTCTTGGGTGCACCCCACTACATAACCCACTGACCTAGGTGCACTAACTAGTGACTGGTGGGTCACTAACTAGTGACCTGGTGCACCTAATCACTATAACTAGTGATCTAGGTGCACTTACTAGACTAGGGGTCACTAAATAATAAATTGAGTGTACCGACTAGTGACATGGGTGCACTAACTAGTGGATGGGACTCACTAACTAATAACCCGAGTGCATCAACTAGTGACTTGGGTGCACTAACTACTGAGTGGGGCTCACTAATAAGTGACATAGGTGCACTTACTAATTCTAATTAGTTACCTAGGTGCACTACCTACTAGGGAGTCAATGCACTACCTTGTGACTTACCTACACTAAGCCTTGCACATTTCCACTAGATAGTGACTAGTGATAGAGGTGCACTTTCTACTACTAATTAGTGACCAAACCACACTAAGCTAGTGAGATTCCACATTAACTAGTGGCCTACCTACACTAGTTAGTGCACATTTGCACTAGGAGGTGACTTGGAAGCCCTAACTAGTGCATTATTCTGACTAGGTAGTGACTTGGGACCAGTAACCTACTGACTCTATGCACTACTACTAATCTAGGTACACTAACTATTGCACAGATCACTAGTTTGTGGCCCAGTAACTAGGGACCATGGTCACTATAAGTGCTGACCTTGTGCATTAACTATTAACCGTGTGTGCATTAACTATAGTAACATTGGCCACTAACTAGTGCAGTACTGCAAGTGAACTAGTGCACTGACTAGTGAGATGTATATAGTGAATGTGCACTAATTAGTGCACTAACTACTGACTATATGCACTACCTACTAATCTAGGTACACTAACTATTACACAGATCACTAGTTTGTGGCCGAGTAACTAGGGACCATGGTCTCTAAGTGCTGACCTTGTGCATTAACTATTAACCGTGTGCATTAACTATAGTAACATTGGCCACTAACTAGTGCAGTACTGCAAGTGAACTAGTGCACTGACTAGTGAGATGTATATAGTGAATGTGCACTAATTAGTGCACTATATAAAAATTATCAGCAGTAATGACTCTATCATTATATTAAGTAGAAAATTATTGAATTCTTAACCAATTGTGTGTGCAGGGGGGATTTCAAGTGCAAGAATGTCGACTCCATTACATGTTAAGTCTGACTTCTCCACATCAACTACATTTCAAGGTAGCTCGATAGATACACACCTTTTATATGATCTTGAATTTTTAAATACAAGTGCAATTTATTTTGTAATTGTAGACAATCAATTCTCCCAGGAAAGTTCCTCACAAAAGTAAAGCAGAGAAGTGGAGGATGATGACCTCATGTTGCCGAAAGATAACTCTAACAATCGTATGCACCAATCATGATTTTAAAATTTGTGAAAGAAACCACTATGGAATGTACTAACATGAGATTGTGAATTATGGTGACTAAAGAACATGAAAGACATTGAGACATTGCAAGAGGATGTGGCTTCTTCTGAGAAAGATCTCACCAATGTGGGTGACCATATTTATGTAGACTCTACAGAGCCGACATGAAGGAAGAATGGGACATGACATTGGGAAGTCTTTTTATTATGAAGAAGGGAAAAAATCAAAGGCATAGCTTATCTCTCAGTCAACTTGAGAGTAAGTAGTTCTACCCTTATGTATTGTTGTTGCTCTTCTTCCTCGAAATATTCCTTACTAAAATCATATCTCTCAGTCAACTTGAGAGTAAGTAGTTCTACCCTTATGTATTGTTGTTGCTCTTCTTCCTCGAAATATTCCTTACTAAAATCATATGTATGCATGATCTATACTCGATTTGTAGAAGAGCCAAAGATGATAGGTAAGGGTCCTAAAAAATGGCAAAAAACCCCTACAAGTGAAGCACCTCGAGAGGAATAGAAAACCAATGGGACAACTCCCAATGGTTCGCACTCAATGCCTGGGGCTTGTATAAAAGTTATAATTACCCCCTAAAGCATGTTAGTGTGCTTGTATCCCATGGTGGCTATGCAAGCATGTTTTTGCTTCTAAACTTTTCATTTAATGGTTGCGTTCACTCAAATGTAATGGAATCTTGAGCAAATTATTATCTCTGTGTGGCCCAATTTCACACTTGTTCACTTACAATGAGAAAATATCAATTAATGTCACTAGGTGTGGATATAATGGTATCTATAATGGTCTATTAATGGAATCCTAATTGTGACACTTGTATTTCCATGTCTTTGTTGTGCATGTTATCCAGTTTGTAAAAATAGGAAGCATGGTCTCCCTCCCTTACCACCAAAAGGCAATCTAGTCGTCTTCATCGTGCACATGATAGGGTGGGAAATCATGTAGAAAATGTTGAAAAGGAGGAGATTACTGCATCTGGTTATCTTCCTAGTGCACATATTATGGGGAAGGAAAGCACATAGAACATGAAGAGCAGTAGATTACTAAATCTGTTGTCTTTATACTGTACATGATAGGGTGAGAAAGCATGTAAATCATGTTCAAGAGGAGGAGATTATTGTTAAAGAGGAGGAGATTTCTACATACAAGACATTGTATGAAGGCGTTGTTGATGACATGCATGTGAGTGAAGCATTGGAGGATGATGCTTTAGGACCTAGCCCTACATATGTTGCTGCTTTTATTCACCCTGAACAGGAAGTTGTATAGGATCAGTAGAAAGAGGATGATGTACCAATCAAGGAGAAGGAGGAAGATGTACGAATTGAGGAGAAGAGGAGAAAATGCCAGTGGGTGGACAATAAAGGGGTCATCTCACATGCTATAAAGAGATAGACGAAAAGGCACAAATAGAGGACAAAGTGACAATGTCATAGCTAGTAGAGGAAAAAGATGTACAAATCCTGGAGAAAGAGGAGAACCTTCTAAGTAGTTAACAATAAAGAGGTCATGTAACATGCTAAAGAGACAAATGAAAAAGCATAAATAGAGGACAAAACAACCATGTCACAGCCAATAGAGGACAAACGAATCATGAAGGACCAAGTGGAGCAGCAATACAAACCATGGAAGTCCTTCTCGGAAGAAAGAAGGGATTTGATAATAGATATGAATGGCTTGCTGCTCAGCTCTGTGGACACAAGGCATGAGACCCCATCCCAATACACTTTATTAAGCTGAGAAGAGTGGAATCTCCACCTGAGAGGTGGCCAGTTGTTGGTGTGCAACAGGATGCAAATGCTTTTCTAGAATGGTGTTTACAGAACTTTGATGTATTTATTTGGACATGTTGTAGGAGGCAGAAGGCCATGTCCTTGCTGAGTATTTTTGAGGTTTTAGTTATAAAATCGACTAATCTATGCATTTTTTTAATAAACACCAGTTGGGCTTCAAGGTTGTACTTCTTTTCACTGGTTATAAGAAAAAACGTTTATTTTTGACACTGCACCAAGATATAAGAATGATTTAATAACAGGCCTTGGGATTTCATGGATGCCTACACCAATTAATACCTACACCAAGACTTTCACAAGAAAAAAAAATTGTCCTTTAGTGTGACTTTCCGGGATCAATTTAAGAAAAATCGATTGTAAATTTTCTAACCCTTTAATTTCAACATTTGAATTTTTGACGATGGTTGGACTTGAAGATTGTCCTTTTTCTCACTGGTTAGAAAAAAAGTTTATTTCTGATACTGCACAAAGATATAAAGATAATGTAATAACAACAAAATGAGCAGAGCTTGGGTTTTCCTAGATGCCTACACCAATTAATACCTACACCAAGACTTTCATATATATATATATATATAACCATCTTTTAGTGTGACTTTCACAACTCAACTTGACAAAAACAGGTTGTAATTTTGCTTAGCCTTTAATTTCAACATTCCAATTTTTTAGGACGGTGGGGTTGAAGGTTGTCCTTTTTCTCTCACTGGTTTAAAAAAAGTTTATTTCTAACACTACACAAAGATATACAGATAATGTAATAACAACAAAATGAGTAGGCCCTGGGTTTTCCTGGATGCCTACACTAAGACTTTCAGAAGAAGAAAAAACTATCCTTTAGTGTAACTTTCAGGGCTCAAGTTGAGAAAAACCGGTTACAAGAAAGAATGCCAAGATTTGTAGTATTTAATGAAGGCAAGAAATTGATTTCAATTTGTTTGCTTTTCACTCACATACATCCTTAACATGTTCTCTAAAATTCCATATAAGGTAATAAAGGCCTACTGGTGAAAAATACTAGTGTTGTCTTCTAAACACTGATCGTTGGTACAATTCTTGGATACCAGTGAAAAAATTAATGGTATTGAGCCATACTTGTTTGCTGGTAAGAGCACTGGACATACTAGCATTTTGGTTTCAGACCTTCATTTTGTCTTTTTTATGGCCTATGCATGGGTAATACATCAAGAAATCACCAAGATTGCAAAGAATATAAGACTGGCACACACATCCTCTCTCTCTCTCTCTCTCTCTCTCTCTCTCTCTAACACCAACACACACAAAGCACACAACCAACTTCATCTTGTATAAATAGCTCCAGCTCCTATGCCCTTACGCATCCTGTAGTAGCTTGCCAAAGTTGAGTACACCAAAGTGGCAAGACTGGAAACACAAACATTGGAAGAACCCGAAGGGCCCTCATTTTCCATGATAACTCAAGTACTTTTGTTGCAATCATGCAATTCCTAGGATCAAAAGCTACACCCAAGAAGTTCAACAAACCAGCTTTATTTGACTGTGCTTTTGATATATCAGTAGAGCATGAGAAAATAGCACAGTTTAGTCAAACTTCAAGAGTGTGTAAAACAATTCTTCTTTGTTGCTTAGGAAAAGGGAGAACCTCCATGATGACTGAATAGACCATAACACCCCGTGCTAGTTTTCTCCATGTTTGAGAGCGTCATTTCATGCGTGTATGAACTGTCACCTCCTCTTTGTAAAGATATTGTAGCTTCCTCTCAAAATCCTCCTTGCTCGCCTGTGGTGACCTCCAATCACTAGTTAATATCTTGGGTGCACTCGAGTCACTAACTAGTGTCTTGGGTGCACCCCACTACATAACCCACTGACCTAGGTGCACTAACTAGTGTGACTAGCGGGTCACTAACTAGTGACCTGGTGCACACAATCACTATAACTAGTGATCTAGGTGCACATCCTATTGACTAGGGGTCACTAAATAATAAACGGAGTGTAGCAACTAATGACCTGGGTGCACTAACTAGTGGTTGGGGCTCACCAACTAATAACCTGAGTGCACCAACTAGTGACTTGGGTGTAGTAACTAGTGAGTGGGGCGGCTCACTAATAATAAGTGACATATGTGCACTTACTAATTCTAATTAGTAACCTAGGTGCACAATCTAGGGAGTCAATGCACTACCTAGTGACTTACCTACACTAAGCCTTGCACATTTCCACTAGATAGTGAGACTAGTGATAGAGGTGCACTTTCTACTACTAATTAGTGACCAAACCCCACTAAGATAGTGAGCTTCCACATTAACTAGTGACCTACCTACACTAAGTAGTGCACATTTACACTAGGTGGTGGCTTGGGAGCACTAACTAGTGCTCTACTTACACTATTTAGTGCATATTTCTTGACTAGGTAGTTACTTCGGACTAGTAACTAGTGACTCTATGCAGCACTACCTACTGATCTGGGTGCACTAACTATTGCACACATCACTAGTTTGTGCCCCAGTAACTAGGGACCATGGTCACTAAGTGTTGACCTTGTGCATTAACTATTAATTGTGTGCATTAACTAGTAACATTGGACACTAACTACTGCAGTACTGCAAGTGAACTAGTGCACTAACTAGTAGTGAGCTGTATATAGTGAATGTGAACTAATTAGTGCATTGTATAACAATGGTCGGTAATGACTATATATTATTAAAAGTAGAAAATTACTGAATTTTTAACCCACCGTGTGTGCAGGGGGGAGTCCAAGTGCAAGAATGTCGACTCCATTACATGTTAAGTCGGACTTCCCCACATCAACTACATTTGAAGGTAGCTCGATAGATACACACCTTTTATGTGATCTTGAATTTTTAAATACAAGTGCAATTTATTTTGTACTTGTAGAGAATCAATTCTCTCAAGCAGGTTCCTCACAAAAAGAGAATAGAGCAGTGGAGGATGATGACCTCATGTTTCCAAAGGATAACTCTAACAATGGTATGCACCAGTCATGATCTTAGAATTTGTGAAAGCAACCACTATGGAATGTACTAACATGAGATTGTGAATTATGGGGTGACTAAAGAATAGGAAAGACATTGAGACGTTGCAAGGGGATCTGGCTTTTGAGCAAGATCCCACCAATGTGGGTGAGGATATTTTTGTAGACTCTGCAGAGCCGACAAGAAGGAAGAATAGGACATGACATTGGGAAGTCTTTTTATGAATAAGGGCCAAAAGCGAAGGCATAGCGTATCTCTTGGTCAACTCGAGAGTAAGCAGTTTTACCATTATTTCTTGTTTTTGTTCATCTTCCTTGAAATATTCCTCACTAAAATCATATGTATGCATGATCTATATAAAAGCCAAAGATCATGGGTAAGGGTCCTCAAAAACGGCAAAAACAACCCTACAAGTGAAGCATCTTGAAAGCAATAAAAAACCAATAGGACAACTCCCAATGGTTCGCACTCAAAGCCTAGGACTTGTAAAAAAAGTTATAATTACCCCCTAAATCATGTTAGTGTGCTTGTATCCCATGGTGGCTATGCAAGTTCATTTTTGCTTCTAAACCCCTTAAAGCCAATAATACCCTCATCCTCAAAAATTAGATTTTATCTTTATAACAAAAACTTAGCTCATTACTTTAGCACCCCAAAAATAAAAATACTATCACATGTGATGTATTACAATGCCCAACCTAATTAGCCAAAGTAAGGCATAAAACCAAATCGATTACTAAAACTGGCATACGTAAGGACTAGGTAGAGATGTATATATCGCTTCATATTGGTTGATCTTCAATATCTAGAGAGTGATATAACCTTTCATGTATGTAAGTGTATAATCTAATGATTCATAATTAGATATATGACCCAAAACGTGCATGGAATTAGTGATATAACCTTCTAGCATTTGGAATAGATATTGAATTGCGTATAGAATGTCCCATAGTTGTATAGATATCAAGAGCTTAATGATTTATCTCAGAGCTTAATGATTAACATATTTATACAAACTTGTACCACATTGGTCACATTGTACATTCTCCCATATTTGTACCATATATGTGTACATTATTTTTTCTCCAATACTTCATTCTAGGTATACATATATGAGAGCTTGATGACATATACACTCATATGGGAGCTTCATGATATATACACTCATATGGGATTGTACCATATTTCTACCATACATGTGCACATTGTTTAATCTTCATACTTAATTCCATGTGTGTCTACATATGTCTGTAGTGATTCATACAAATGTTCTTAATTAGTAGGTCTACACATATTGAAATATGTACATTCAAATTTGGTTGGGTTGATTAGGGTTGAGTCCCTTCACACTAGGCATGCTTGCGAAATTAGTAAGGTAGATTTGTCTCATCGACATATATATGTATGAATACATGTGTATATGCATGTATGTATTTGTACATGCATTTATACAATTTCTTTTTCGTATATAAAGAGAAATATATGAGACAAATAATGATATTTATTTTTTTACTACATGATCAATATATGCATAAATTTATACCTTATTAATATGACCTTGGATCAGTGGTGGACAAGACAAATTTAGATTGCAAACACTCATGGGCTTAGTCTTGTCTATAGAAAAGTAAGATCTATTGGGTGTTCAAAATATGTGAAAGAAACCTTTCCTCAATAAGCACCTACTAGCATGTTCATATTTAGTTGGTCTTTCACAAGACTAGCTAGATAAGAGCCAAGATAACCAACAAGGAAGGGATAAGAAGCCCCTTGCACATTCCACTACAAATTTAAAAAATGTTGAATACCTTGCTGATCAATCCATTTTATTATATGTATAGACCCCGTATGTTTCTTGAGACCAACACAAAAATAACTTTGAGTTTGATAAAAGATCAATTGAATTATAACAAAAAATAAGTGAAAATGTAACCTCAAATCTCCTAAGGAATTAATGTCAAACAAAAAGACATATGGATGCCCCTTGTTCATGCCACAAACTCTATTTAATTGCTTTTGAATCGGGCATGAGCAAAGTCTATTTAATTGTTCTTAAATCGGTTGTTGGTTGACTCCTGGAAGTTTGACACATAGAAAGTTGTTTGAATTTAGAATAGGACTATGTGTCAACACTCTAGTAACCTTATGATTAGAAACACTACAACTAACCTTATGAACAAAAACAAATCATTAAGTTTTCGTAGAAGACGAATTGAAAAAGTTCTTAGAAAACTTAGTGAGTTGAAACTTGAGTTTCATGTTGATGAATCATTGCATGGCTAGTCTTGAAATACATGTAGACTAGAACATATCTTCCAAAATTTCAAAATGCACAAAAGAATGATTTCTTTTTATGCATCAACCAAGTGCATCGAGTAACGCTTAAAAGAAGTTGGATGATTAAAAACAATGTAGGATTGTGCAATAGAAAAGAGTGACAAAATAAAATACATAAAAGGAAACAATTTATCTTTGACTCAAATAATCAAAATTTGCAGCTTTGTTTGAGTTATCAGTCTCCACTTTAGACTTGAATTTCCCGCTTGGTTTTGCTTGGAAGTTGACTATTGTTGCTCTCATTTAATACATCCAAGTGATCAGTTGAGTGTTGTCTGCTTGTGAAGATGTTGTCTTCTTGAAGTGATTATGAGAATCTTGAAGAATCACAATCTCATTGAGAAATGTACCATAATGGTCATAATGTCAGTTTTCCTGTAGTAAATAAGACAGAACCTCTTGCTCCCTCTCTGCATAGGAATTACCCTTTGTGTAAGCTTTAAAAAAAACCCTTATTCATATGGTTTAAATCTTTCTTCTTTTCTTATCCGGTTGGATTTGATTTTTGTATGTCATCATCTGCTCACCATCAAGATGTGCTCGCTTTGCTACCAATGAAATCTCCATAGTTTTGTGTTCTTTTTGGCCTTGCTTAAATCCCTTGAGATGATGAAGACATGCATACAAGCATAGCCAAGGCTAGTAGACATAGCCTTCTAGGTCCCTTCCTTATACTTTATAGATTTTAAAAATTCCTAGATAGAGAGATACCTTATGCCTTGCAGCCTTTCGTTTTCTTTTGGTATTTTACCTTGAGCTTTTCTCCCTATTGGCTAGATCTTTTGTTGGCGATTATCTCTCTGATTTTTGAGATTTTCGTATTGACGAATATTATTGTTTCTTTGGATTTATAAACGAATATGATTTCTTGAAAATCTCTTCGTTTTTTCTGCAGTATGACTGATTTTTCTGTAAGATTTGAGAAATTTTGTTTTATAACATAGAACAGAATATGGGTACGTCATATAGAGAATAAGGACTAATTAATTAGATATATGTCCCACAAAGACTTCTAGCATTTGTAATAGATTTTGAATTGTGTACAGAATATCCCATAGTTGTATACATATCTGAGAGCTTAATGATTGATTTGGGAGCTTAATGATTAATATACTCATGTGGAATTATACCACATATGGACACATCATATATTCTTCCATATTTGTACAACGTTTTTTCTCCCATATTTCATTCTAGGTATACATATATGATAGCTCAATGACATGGACAAATGTCTGTCTGGGGGCCTGGAGCCGCTTGTTGATATTGGAGCCTCAGCAAGGCAAGGGATCAGACCAGCAAGCCGAATTCCTCATAGTATAAGGAGACAGCTCAAGCATAGTTCTTGACGTAGTAGGCGTAGAGCGCTGAGTACTCGGAGGAGTAGGTGTCGCCCACTGTGGCTCCGGCGGTGCTGCTGGAGGGCGGCAGGCCATGCAGGGTTTCGAGGCGTTGAACGTAGCTCACATCACCCAACGATTCCCTACAATATCCAACAAACAAGCTTGTGTCAATATCTGCCGTAACTCATTAAACGTCGATCGGAGGTTTCTAAGAATAAGAGTAGTAGTACTCACTTGCTACCGCTGTAGCTGGTTGCTTGGAGAAGACTCCAAGGGATGCTCTCCTGGTCGACGGTGATGGACGCCAGGGTCTTGGCGGTGACTCGGCTGACTTCAGTGCCCAGCTGGTCGAAGGTCTGCCATGAGGGCTGCCCGCCGCTGGCATCCGGCTGGGCCAAGAAGAAGTGACTGCCCACAACAGCGCCTACCAGAGAATCGTTGGCGCTAGTACCATCGACGTAGAGCTTGGCGGTGGCGTTATAGAGCACCCAGTTGGTGCCGTTGAAGGCGTAGTGCTGCTGGCCCACCGCTCGCAACGCCAGGTGCAGCGTGTTGCCGGACGGCACGGAGATGGCGGTCGGGATAATGATACCGGATTCCAGGAGCTGTGATTGATCAGATTGCAGAAGAGTACGTGGACTCAGTACACGAGCAGAGGCCACGACGTCAACGCCGCCTGCAATCACAAGAAGAAGAAGAACGGGCCAAAGCAATCGAACAGCAGGTGCAGTACGGCAGGCTACCGGAGATCTTTCGCAGATTGTCGTGCAGCGCATGTTCATCCCTCCTTGCAGGCTAATTACGAACTCGTTAAAAGACTTAATTATGTATTTTGCGGTAGTAGATTGGCTGAGATTGAGCTTAATTATGGATTGCGATATTAGTGGGAAGATCAGAATTTGAAGGATGTTTTTTTTTAATGAATCAAAAGGTTTTTATAGGCTCTGCAGGAGATCTCCGGACGCGCAATTCGACCAGGTCAAGCAATCATAGCCGCCACATATACACACACACACGCAACCTTTTATATATTATTACAAAGATAATGTAACAATGTTGAAAGCTTCAAAGCACCAAAATAAAGTAGCCCCGGTTTCCTGGATGCCTACACCAAAATAATGTAACAATGTTGAAAGCTTCAAAGCACCAAAATAAAGTAGCCCCGGTTTCCTGGATGCCTACACCAAGACTTTCACAGGGGGGGGAAAAAAAAAAGTTCCTTTAGTGTATACAGCTTTCAGGGCTTAATTTGCTTTCAGGGCTCAATTTGAATTTTTGAGGTTTCAATTATAAAACCGACTAATCTATGCATTTTTCAAATAAAAACCAGTTGGGCTTCAAGGTTGTCCTTTTTTTCACTGGTCATAAGAAAAAAAGTTTATTTTTGAAACTGCACCAAGATATAAACATAATATAATAACAGATAGGCCTTGGGTTTTCCTGGATGCCTACACCAATTAATACCTGCACCAAGACTTTGAGAAAAAAAAAAGAAACCATCCTTTAGGGTGACTTTCAGGGCTTAAATTGAGAAAAACTAGGTGTAAGGAAGAACACCAAGATTTGTTGTATTTAATGAAGGCAAGAAATTAATTTCAATTGGTTTGCTTTTCACTCACATACATCCTTAGTATGTTCTCTAAAATTCCATACAAGGGAATAGAGGCCTACTTGTGAAAAATGCTAGTGTGTTTTGCTAAACAATGATCGTTGGCACAATTTCTCTCTCTCTCTCTCTCTCTCTCTCTCTCTCTCACCAACACATACAAAGCACACAACCAACTTCATCTTGTATAAATAGCTTGAAAAATCCAAAAATAAGGAGGCAAATAAAATTTTGGAATGATGCCAAATGTATTTAGTATGTTACATCAATCCCATCTTGTAGCAAATCGACTTGATTAGCAGGATCAATGTTTAGCTCAAGTGAGAGATCAATAAAAAGATCCAAGCCACCATCAATCTCAGGGTCTACGTCTACATCATCACCATTTTCAAGCCCTATTTCATCTCCATCTCTTTGATGTACACCTTCCTCCATGTGTTGGTATTCAATTTGCTCTCTTTGATCTACACCCTCCATATTGTCATGGTTTTCATGATCCTCATCATACAATACATTGTCATCCACTTTCTCCTCCACTTCTTCATGTTAAAATATGTGGGTGGATTGTGGGGTGATTTGAATCACATACCACCATCTTGGATCAATATGATCGGGTTGAAAAATAGCCTACAAAATCATAAAAGAATGAGTAAGTAGCCCATTTTCTCCTCGATCCTACATCTTCCTCTTTCTCCTTGTTGATTGGTACATCATCCTCTTTTTTTGTTCATCTTGTACAACTTCATTTTCAAGGTGAACAAAAGCACCAGCATCTATAGGGCTAGGTCCCATAGCATCATCCTCCAATGCTTCACTCACATGCATGTCATCAACAACACCATCATACAATCCCCCATATGTAGAAATCTCCTCCTCTTTAACAGTAATTTCCTCCTCTTGAACATGTCTATGTGCTTTCCCACCCCATCACGTGCACTAGGAAGACCAACACATGTAGTAATCTCCTCCTCTTCAACATGTTCTACACCAAGACTTTAAAAAAAAAACCGTCCTTTAGTGTAACTTTTAGGGCTCAATTAGAGAAAAACCAGATGTAATTTTGAATAGCCTTTAATGAAAACATGGAAATTTTTGAGGTCTTAGTTATAAAACCAACTAATCTTTGCATTTTTTAAATAAAAACCAGTTGGGCTTCAAGTTTGTCCTTTTTTCAATGGTTATAAGAAAAAAAAGATTATTTCTGACACTGCACCAAGATATAAGGATAATGTAATAACATGCCTTGGGATTTCTTGGATGCCTACATCAATTAATACCTACACCAAGACTTTCACAAGAAAAAAAAACCATCCTTCAGGGCTCAAATTGAGAAAAGCTGATTGTAATTTTGCTTAGCCTTTAATTTCAACATTCGAATTTTTGAGGACGGATGGACTTGAAGGTTGTCCTTTTTCTCACTGGTCAGAGAAAAAATTTATTTCTGACACTGCACAAAGATATAAAGATAATGTAATAACAACAAAATGAGCAGGCCTTGGGTGTTCCTGGATGCCTACACCAAGACTTTCACCAAAAAAGAAAAACCGTCCTTTAGTATGACTTTCAGGGCTCAACTTGAGAAACACTGGTTGTAATTTTGCTTAGCCTTTAATTTCAACATTCAAATTTTTAAGGCTTGAAAATTGTCCTTTTTCTCACTGGTTAGAAAAAAAGTTTATTTCTGACATTGCAGAAAGATATAAAGATAATGTAATAACAGCAAAATGAACGGGCCTTAAGTTTTCCTCGATGCCTATACCAATTAATATCTACACACCAAGACTTTGAAAAGAAAAAAAACCATCCTTTAGTGTGACTTTCAGGGCTCAAATTGAGAAAAACCAATTGCAAGAAAGAATGCCAAGATTTGTTGGTTTTTGTTGAAGGCAAGAAATTGATTTCAATTGGTTTGCTTTTCACTCACATACATCCTTAGAATGTTCTCTAAAATTCCATACAAGGGAATAGAGGCCTACTAGTGAAAAATACTAGTGGTTTCTACTAAACAATGATCATTGACACAATTCCTGGATACCAGTGAAAAAGTTTATGGTATCCAGCCATATTCGTCTGCTAGAGCGCTGGATATACTAGCATTTTGGGTTCAGACCTTCATTTTGTCTTTTTAATGGCCTGTGCATGGGTAATACATCAAGAAATGACCAAGGTTGCAAAGAATATAAGACTGGCACACACATCCTGTTCCTTCCTTCTCTCTCTCTCTCTCTCTCTCTCTCTCTCTCTCTCACACACACACACACACACACACACACACACACACACACACACAAAGCACACAAGCAACTTCATCTTGTATAAATAGCTTGAAAATACAATTTTTGAGTGATGCCAAGTATGTTTCATCACTCCCATCTTGTAGCAGATCTATTTGATTATTAGGATCAATGTCTAGCTCAAGTGAGAGATCAATAAAAATATCCAAGCCACCATCAATCTCATGGGTCTACATCTACATCATCACCATTGTCGAGCCCTATTTCATCTTCATCTCTTTGTTGATGTACACCTTCCTCCATTTGTTGGTCTTCAATTTGCTCCCTTTGATCTACACCCTCTGTTATATTGTCATGGTTTTCATGATCCTCATCATCCACTATGTTTTCACCCACTTTCTCCTCCACTTCTTCACGTTAAAATATGTGGGTGGATTGTGGGGTGATTTGAATCAAATACCACCATCTTGGATCAATACAATCGGGTTGAAAAATAACCTACAAAATCATAAAAGAATGAGTAAGTAGCCCATTTTCTCCTCAATCGGTACATCTTCCTCTTTCTCCTTGTTGATCGGCACATCATCCTCTTTCTGCCCATCTTGTACAACTTCATTTTCAGGGTGAAAAAAAGCACTAGTATCTATAGGGCTAGGTCCCATAGCATCATCCTCCAATGCTTCACTCACATGCATGTCATCAACAACTCCATCATACAATCCCCCATATGTAGAAATCTCCTCCTCTTAAATAGTAATTTCCTCCTCTTGATGAACATGTCTATGCACTTTCCCACCCCATCACCTGCACTAGGAAGACCAGCACATGTAGTAATCTCCTCCTCTTCATCACGTTCTACATAATTTCCTACCCTGTCATATGCACTAGGAAGACTAGCAGATGTAGTAATCTCCTCCTATTTAACATTTTCTACGTGATTTCCTACCCCATCTTGTGCATGATAAAGACAAGTAGATTGCATTTTTGGTGGTAAAAAAGGGAGGAAGACCATGCTTCCTATTTTTATGAACTGCATAACATGCACAACAAAGACATGGAATTACAAGTGTCACCATTCGGATTCCATTAATAGAGGTCACTAAAGATACGACTACATCAACAACTAGTGACTTTGATTGATAATTTATCATTGTAATTAAGTGACAATGTCTTTCCTATTCTTTGGTCACCACAATTCACAATCTCATTAGTACATTCCATAGTGGTTTGTTTCACAAATTCTAATGTTATGATTGGTGCATACCTTTGTAAGAGTTATCCTTTGCAATACGAGGCTATCATCCTCCACTGCCCTATTCTCCTTATGTGAGGAATCTGCCTGAGAGAATTGATTGTGTGTAAGTATAAAAGAAAGTGAACTTATATTTCAAAATTCAAGACTGCATAAAAAAGGTGTGTACCTATCAAGTTACCTTCAAATATAGTTCACATGGGGAAGTTCGACTTAACATATCCCTCCTACACAATCGTTCATTTAAAAATTTAAAAATTTTCTACTTGATAATATTCAGTCATTACCCGACCATTGTTAGATAGCGTACATTCACTACATACAACTCAGTAGTCAGTGCACTAGTTCACTTGGGGTACTGTACTAGTTAGTGGCCAATGTTACTAGAGCTAATGCACACGATTAATAGTTAATGCACAAGCTCAACATTCAATGACATGGTCCCTAGTTATTGGGCCACAAACTAGTGATCTGTGCAATAGTCAGTGCACCCAGATCAGTAGATAGTGAATAGAGTCAGTAGTTACTGGTCCCAAGTCACTACCTAGTCAAAAATATGTAGTAGTTAGTGCAGGTAGAACACTAGTTAGTACTACCTGCACTAGTTAGTACTCCCAAGTCACCACCTAGTGTGCAAATGTGCACTAGTTAGTGTAGGTTGGTCACTTCACTAGCTATTGTAGTTTGGTCACACTAGTAGTAGAAAGTGCACCTCTATCACTAGTCACTATATCTAGTGGAAATGTGCAAGACTTGGTGTAGGTAAGTCACTAGGTAGTGCAGTGACTCTCTAGGTACTGCAGTGACTCTAGGTACTGCACTTCGGTAATTAGAATTAGTAAGTGCACCTATGTCACTTATTAGTGACCCCCAATCACTAGTTAGTGACCCCCACTTACTAGTTAGTGCACCCAGGTCACAAGTTGTTGCACCGAGGTTATTAGTTAGTGAGCCCCAGTAGCCAACTAGTTTATACTGCACCCAGGTCACTAGCTAGTGCACCGAGGTTATTATTTATAATAGACACAATGTCATAGGAATTTTTGTTTCACAAACTTGCATTGAGACTCATTATCGGTAGCACTGATGAAGCTAAAAGCAAACTCTATCGAAGTGAGGGAGTTGCAAGGCACAAGATTGAACTAAGTGTTGCTACTGATTATGAGCCATCAAAGCAAGAGCTACAAGTTTATATTGACATGTTGCAGTTTAGCAAGGGAATCCTATCAGATGGACACTAGAGCTTGGACCTTGAGCTGGATCTTTCTACTATAGAGGTATGTGTTGCATGTCATTGATTATTTATGTATAATTTTTGCCTCAAGATTGTGACTAATTATCATCTTTCTCTCCTAGATAAATCTAGAGTCCATAAAGGCAGAGTTGGAGAAGGTGTAGGTGCATATGGAGTTGAATATAGACATGTTGAGACTCATTGAGTCGGTAGTGCATCGGATTCCTTCCTCTTGTTTTGAAGCTCCCTATTAGCGACATCAAAGCCATGATGGACAATGAATGCCAAGGATGTGGATTTGGTTTCATACAAGATGATGCCTAGAACCATCATGCAACCACGTAATCTCCAATGCTACAAAGTCAATGGTGATGGGCTCAATATCGGCAATCAAAACTAAGATGAAGAGTGTCAATGTGTTTCTATAGCTCCATAGTATAAATATTTCTAGTCAAATAGAAATGGTCATGTGCTTATGCTTTTATTAATGTACCAATTGGCAATTATTCCTTTCTATATTTTAACGGGGACACTAACTAGTGGCATGTCCCACTAGCAAGCACCCTAACAAGTGGTGCACTAACTAGTGACTGGGAGGCACTAACTAGTGATTGGGGTGAACCAAATAGTAACGTGGGTGCACTAACTAGTGACTAGGAGGAGGCACTAACTAGTGACTGGGGTGAAACTAATAGTAAAGTCAGTGCACTAACTACTTGCTAGGGATCACAACTAGTGACTGGGGATCATTACTAGTGACCTGGGGTGCACCCCAATCACTAACTAGTAACTTAGGTGCACCTTAGTTAACTAGTGGTTGGGGGTCACTAACTAGTGACCTCGGTACCTCAATCACAAACTAGTGACTTGGGTGCACTAACTAGTGATAAGGGGGTAACTAACTAGTGACCTCGGTACCTCAATCACAAACTAGTAACTTAGGTGCACCCTAGTTAACTAGTGGTTGGGGGTCACTAACTAGTGACCTCGGTACCTCAATCACAAACTAGTGACCTCGGTACCTCAATCACAAACTAGTGACTTAGGTGCACCCTAGTTAACTAGTGGTTGGGGGTCACTAACTGGTGACCTCGGTACCTCAATCACAAACTAGTGACCTCGGTACCTCAATCACAAACTAGTGACTTGGGTGCACTAACTAGTGATAAGGGGCCACTAATTAGTGACTAGGATGTACCCAAGATACTAACTAGTGATTGGAGGTCACCAACTAGTGACTTGGGTGCACTCCAGTCTCACTAACTAGTGTCTTGGGTGCACCCCACTACATAACCCACTGACCTAGGTGCACTAACTAGTGACTGGTGCACCTAATCACTATAACTAGTGATCTAGGTGCACTTACTAGTGAATGGAAATCACTAAATAATAAACTGAGTGCACCGACTAATGACCTGGGTGCACTAACTAGTGGCTGGGGCTCACTAATAACTAATAACCCGAGTGCACCAACTAGTGACTTGGGTGCACTAACTAGTGAGGGGGCTCACTAATAAATGACATAGGTGCACTTACTAATTCTAATTAGTGACCTAAGTGCACTACCTAGGGATTCAATGCACTACCTTGTGACTTACCTACACTAAGCCTTGCACATTTCCACTAGATAGTGACTAGTGATAGAGGTGCACTTTCTACTACTAAAATTAGTGACCAAACCACACTACGCTAGTTAGCTTCCACATTAACTAGTGGCCTACCTATACTAGTTAGTGCACATTTGCACTAGGGGGTGACTTGGAAGCACTACCTAGTGCATATTTCTGACTAGGTAGTGACTTGGGACCAATAACTAGTGACTCTATGCACTACCATTGATCTAGGTGCACTAACTATTGCAGAGATCACTAGTTTGTGGCCCAGTAACTAGGGACCATGGTCACTAGGTGCTGTCCTTGTGCATTCACTATTAACCGTGTGCATTAACTAGTAACATTGGCCACTAGCTAGTGCAATACTGCAAGTGACGTAGTGCACATACTAGTGAGCTGTATATAGTGAATGTGCACTAATTAGTACACTATATAACAATGGTCGGTAATGACTATACATTATTAAGTAGAAAATTATTGAATTTTTAACCAACCGTCTGTGCAGGGGGGAGTCCAAGTGCAAGAATGTCGACTCCATTACATGTTAAGTCTGACTTCTCTCCACATCAACTACATTTCAAGGTAGCTTGATAGATACACACCTTTTATGTGATCTTGAGTTTTTAAACACATGTGCGATTTTTTTTGTACTTGAAGACAATCAATTCTCCATGGCAAGTTCCTCACAAAAGCAAAATAGAGAAGTGGAGGATGATGACCTCGTGTTGCCAAAGGATAACTCTAACAATGGTATGCACCAATCATGAGTTTAGAATTTGTGAAAGTAACCACTATGGAATGTACTAACATGAGATTGTGAATTATGGGGGTGTCTAAAGAACATGAAAGACATTGAGACATTGCAAGAGAATGTGGCTTCTGAGAAAGAGCCCACCAATGTGGGTGACCATATTTATGTAGACTCTGCAGAGCTGACATGAAAGAAGAATGGGACATGACATTGGGAAGTCTTTTTATGAAGAAGGGCCAAAAGAGAAGGCATAGCTTATCTCTCAATCAACTCGAGAGTAAGTAGTTTTACCATTATGTATTGTTGTTTCTCTTCTTCCTTCAAAGATTCCTTACTAAAATCATTTATATGTATGATCTATACTCGATTTGTAGAAGAGCCAAATATGATAGGTAAGGGTCCTCAAAGACGGCAAAAAACCCCTACAAGTGAAGCACCTCGAAAGGAATAAAAAACCAATGGGACAACTCCCAATGGTTCGCACTCAAAGCTTGCGGCTTGTATAAAAGTTATAATTACCCCCTAAAGCATGTTAGCGTGCTTGTATCCCATGGTGGCTATGCAAGCACGTTTTGGCTTCTAAACTTGCCATTGAATGGTTGCGTTCACTCAAATGTATCGGAATCTTGAGTAAATTATTATCTCTGTCCGGCCCATTTTTGCACTTGTTCACTTACAATGAGAAAATATCAATTAATGTCACTAGTTGTTGATATAATGGTGTCTATAATGGTCTATTAATGGAATCCTAATTGTGCCACTTGTATTTCCATGTCTTTATTGTGCATGTTATGCAGTTCGTAAAAATAGGAAGCATGGTCTCCCTCCCTTTTACCACCAAAAAGGCAATCTACTCATCTTCATGATGGGGTGGGAAATCATGTAGAAAATGTTAAAAAGGAGGAGATTACTACATCGGATGATCTTCCTAGTGCACATGATGGGTTAGGAAAGCACATAGAACATGAGAAGGAGCAGATTACTAAATATGTTGGTCTTCCCACTGTACATGATAAGGTGAGAAAGCATGTAAATCATGTTCAAGAGGAGCATATTTCTACATACAAGAGATTGTATGAAGGAGTTGTTGATGACTTGCATGTGAGTGAAGCAATGGAGGATGATGCTTTGGGACCCAGCCCTACATATGTTGGTGCTTTTATTCACCCTAAACATGAATTTGTATAGGATGACTAGAAAGGGGATGATGTACCAATCAAGGAGAAAGAGGAACATGTACGAATTCAGGAGAAAGAGGAGGAAATGCTAGTGGACAATAAAGAGGCCATGTCACATGCTAAATAGATAGACGAAAAGGCACAAATAGAGGACAAAGTGACCATGTCACAACCAGTAGAGGACAAAGATGTACAAATTGTGGAGAAAGAGGAGAACCTAATAACTAGTGAACAATAAAGAGGTCATGTCACATGCTAAAGAGACAAATGAAAAGGCATAAACAGAGGACAAAGCAACCATGTTACAGCCAGTAGAGGACAAACGAATCATGAAGGACCAAGTGGAGCAGCAATACAAACCATGGAAGTCCTTCTCAGAAGAAAGAAGGGATTTGATACTGGAAATGTACACACCAGCCAAAGGGTCGACCCTCGTGTATAAGCCTTGGCGTTCCATTCCACCAAGACTACGATCAATTTCGTGATAATTTGATGTCCCATAACATCAAATTAGCACCAACAAATTAGCACCAAACTAACCGTTATGATACGTAAATAGACTCTTTCCCCTTCCTCAAAAGATCACCACAAACTCTCAAGCAGCGGGATGACTACGCATGGAAAATCAACATGAAGAGAAAGAACATTCAACAAATTTAAGAGTGCTCCCTAGCACAACACTATAGTTGTTAAACAATTGGCTTAATGTATTGGAGACATGGTATCTAGCCATTAAAAACCATCTCTAAAGAAAAAGTGGTCAAGCTGGACCATAAATTAGACCGGTGTGAGCACATTTTCTCGGCCCAACACACCAAACCAACATACAAGAGAACACAATCATATCCCTCATGCTAACTCATAAACTTGGCAATTCCAAGTGAGCCACTGAAGAGCAAGCAAAATATATTGACAAATTATGTCATTGCCAATGTGAATTCTTGTTGGCATCCATGATAGGTTTTAATGTAAAATTTCAAGTAGATTACATTAAGGTGCCATTTGATTAATGCAAATTATGAAGCTACGTCGTAACACCAAGGGCTTGCTGCTCAGATCTGTGGAAACAAGGCATGAGACTATCCCAATACACTTTATTAAGTTGAGAACACTAGAAGTTCCACCTGAGAGGTGGCTGGTTGTTGGTGTGCAACGGGATGCAAATGCTTTTCTGGAATGGTGTTTACAGAACGTTGATGTATTTATTTGGACATGTTGTAGGAGGCAGAAGGCCATGTCCTTGTTGAGGGGTTTTTCTCCTTAGCATTTGCACATTTTAAAAAGGTGTACACGCAAGAGGATTGTGTGAAAGAGAAAATCTTTTCAATCCTGCGCTAGCAAAAAACTAGTCTTCTATCTAGCTGTGTTTTGGTCAAGGCATCCACAGTATAATCATAACTCTAGACTAATGTTGGATGATAGCTCTTACAAGATGGTTTGGAATATACCAACTTGCTGTGTTCGTGTTGACAAATTGCAAGTTTAATGTGAAAACTGTCTCACAAAGGTTGTATGTGACTAGCTGGTTTCATGGCTACAAGTGGATAATCGTAATGGATTGGCCACAAATAATCTGTTTAGCACAAAGTCGGATGAAGAGTTTCTGCGGCGGCGGGTGACAAAAAATAAATGGCGGTAGCACTATAGATAGCCATAGAAAATGTTATCCAATTTGTAAAGGATCCTCTAATATAATAGTGAATATGTCCATTGTGGTTGTATGTAAAAAATAACTCTTTTGTGAGCATGCCCTTTGGGGTTTCTGTGAATGAGACATGATGAATGAAATATGGAAGTGATTTTTATTACAAACAAATGTTTCACATTGGAGTATACGTGGACTCGCTCTTTGCAATAGCTTGTCAACTAAAGTCCATTTTGACTAAAGTTTTTTATTTATGTTTTTAAGAAACACATAGAATTAAATTAGAAATAACATTTTGTGTGTATTGGTCTTGTGTTTACATTTCAAATGGCATGGTATCTATGAATCATCATGAGCTTCTAAGAACATTTCATATATTTGTGTGTCCTTGTCAATAAGATGCATAAGAATTTTGATGCTTCACACCATATACATCAAGACTTCTAGTTTGTCTTTGAGTAAGCGATATTGTAGTCACCAATTTTTCCATAGTACAATCCCTTGATGACATAGGAACTCACTGCAATACTGCCACCCCATCCATCTCGATTTGCCTTAAGGATTTGTCTCTTTACTTTGGTGTATTTATAACATAGAAGTCAACACCTTCTTTATTTTTTAGCTCTACATTCATAGCAAAATTTTCATCAAGGCAAAGAGTGTCGCTTAGGGTATGAGAAAAATCTTCATAATAGCAATGCCCTCTTCTTCTTTCTCTTCCTCTTTTTCATCTAGAATGGGACTGATTATATGATAGATCCATGGCTTGACATGTGATTTGTTGTTTATGCATCTGTCCCACTTGCCTTGCATGCAAGCATTGCAATAGCAAGAGAGGCTCCTTGTTCTAAGTGCCTTGCTATTATCTTCTAAATACCCTTGGAACATTGTGCAAGTAGTGAGTCTTCTCAATGGGTTTATAGTCCCATTTATTACATCTATCAACCTTGCCTTCTTTGATGTCCCAAAACACTCTTATTACATCCCTTTCTTTGGATTTATAGCTAGATTTGGTAAGCGTACAACAAGATAGCTATCAAGAGGGACACAACATCTATAGGACATTGTAATTTTTTCCCATCTATCTTTAGTGTCTCGTGTATTAAATTTTCTTCACTACATCACCTGCACCATCATGCTGACACTTGCCATGTCCAAAACTAAAGAAATTCTAGGTCATCAACATGTTTGTCAGTCCTACATATCTGACATAAAGTAGAATGGACTTTTAGCCTTGAACTCGGAGGTAGCACCATCAAAACAAACCCAGTGCTATGTTAATGTGAGTCCTTGGGTCCTGTACCAATGCATTATGTAACATAAAGCAATGTTGAACAAAAGAGGTATCATGGACTCTATCATTTGAAACAAAGAAATGGAAGGTCTTTTGCACATCACTAGAATGCCAAGTATATGTGATGTGAACAAAAAAGGTAACTTGACTTGAGTGCTAGTGCATGGAGTGAATCGCGTTTTTCTCTTTGAATGTATAATTCTCTATAAAGTCCATCACTACTAATATAACTATGCCCTTAGGGAACTGTAGTACACACTCTTTAAATTGATCAGCCTGCCATTTGTATATAAAATTGTGTTGTAGAAATTTCCAAAGATGGGTATTAAATAATTACAACAATGCATTGTAACTCATCTTCTTATGTGTTAGAACCTTTCTTTTCTTTAGTTCTATATCAGTCTTCTCATTGTCTTGGCTGGTCTTCTCCTTTTCTTTGTTGGTATGTTTCTTATACCTAGTCTTCTCCTTCTCTTGGTTGGTTTTCTTCTAGCGTTTCCCTTTCACCTCCACTTGAATATCTTCAAATACCTTGACTGAAACATAATAGCATGTCTCAGCCATTTCATGTGGGCGCCATTGCACTCTAGCTAGTCCACACTTGTGGCAATGCCTAAAGATGGCGCTTCTTACATAAGACATCTTCACGTAATGATGTAATACCAAGTTCGGATTTGTCAAAGGCTAAGAAACCAGATTCATCATCATTACTTCCACACCTGTTATAAGAACATGTTTGCCCATGAAACCCAACATTGGGTTGCCACATTTAGCCAAGAGCCAGTTAATCAAAAAGTTACTACTGACATAACTAACTAGTGTAGAATACTCTTAGTCCCAAAACTAACTTGTGTAGTGTAATCCTAACTAGTGCTGCAGAGTACTTTTACTTAAGGCATAACTAACTAGTTAATAGAAAGCTAACTAGTTTGAATACTAAGTAGTGTAGAACTAGCAAGTGAAAATAGTACAAGGTAACTAGTTGATGCACAACTAACTAGTTAATGCAAAACTGACAAGTTAACAGTACAACTAACTAGTTAATGCAAAACTGACAAGTTAATGGACAACTAACTAGTCCCACTATAACTTGTTAAGAAATGTGGTGCCAAAGAGCACAAGGAAGAGGTTGGAAGTGAGTAAGGTACAAAGTCATCTAGCAAGTTGCCATATCATCAAAGCTAATTTATCCCAAATGAGCTCTCAAGCAACTTTTTGGCCACCTCATATAAAAGGGACACCTTCAAGGCAATGTAACATATCAACTCATCTCAAGCATCAATATCAAGTAAGTCCTTTTGGTTGCATACTTTGTTCATCTCTTTTTAGTTATTCTAACTCTTGCTCATGTTATCTTAATCATGTTTAGCATTTGCTTTAATCCACCTTAGCTTAAGCCTAGTCTTGATCCATATTTTTCAACATAACTTAATGCACAGCTAACTTGTGAATGTCCATTTAACTAATTAATGGACACCTATCTAGTACC
This sequence comes from Cibotium barometz, assembly GCF_041138505.1. Lineage (NCBI taxonomy): Eukaryota > Viridiplantae > Streptophyta > Polypodiopsida > Cyatheales > Cibotiaceae > Cibotium > Cibotium barometz. The sequence continues at coordinate 19,032,332 of NC_141084.1, forward strand.
TAATGCTTGGTCTTACAAGTCCATAACTAGATGGTGCATGAGTAACTTGTTGCACCACTACCTAGTTTAGAACTAGTAGTCCAATGCTAGTTATTAGCCAGTGAAAAACTAACTACAACTAGTTATTTTTTCCACAACTAGCTAGTGTAGAGCTAGTACAATCTGAGAGAGTGCAAAACTAGTAAGCTATTAAAAAACCAACTAGTTGGAACTAGCTCTTACACAACTAACTAGATGTTGCAAAACTAGTAAGCTATTACAAAACCAACTAGTTGGAACTAGCTCTTACACAACTAACTAGTGTGTAACTAGTTAGTTGCACACTAGTTGGTTTTGCACTACCTAATATCGCACTAGTGTGCAATTAGTCTGATATCAGGTAGTGTAAGACTAACTAGCTATTGTGCAGCTACTAGTTCAGGACTAGCTGTACTAGTTTAATAATAGTTGGTGAAAATATAAGTACTTGTTGAAAAATAAGTAGTTGTTGCACAACTAAGAGGGTCACCCCATAGGCCCTCTACATAGCAGCTAGAAAACCTACTTTTGAGGGTCCATCGCCTAATGTGGAAACATAAAGGGTGGTTTGACCACCCTCTACACCAGTTTCAAGGTGTTTACCTGATAAAAGCTAACAAAGCCTCAACTTTCCAGCAAGACTACAGCAGCATGTTACTCCCCAAATGTGGAGGGTCTATGGGGTGACCCTCTAACTGTCTAGAACTAGCTTCTGTAGTACAACTAACTGGTCCAATATTAGTTACTAGAAACAAACTACTCCAATTAGCTAATGGTTTTTAGTAATAAGACAAAAAAAAGTAGCATTGGTTTTTTTGAAAAGTGCTCACCTAGGAAATGTAAGGTTCGCCCCTTCTAAAATAGGGGAAACACTTAAGATAGTCCACTAAGTCTTAACTTGGAGAAAATTTCCTATTCATCGACACCTTGACCATGTAGAGATTCAAGGATACGATTCATATGTAAGACCTAGTTCTATCTCGCAGGGGGGGAGCGTGATCTTCTAAAAATCAAATCACCCATAGGGTAATTGATCATAAATTGGGCAACTACTGGACTTGATTTCTAGAGGCAATGCTTTTTTCCTCATCCATGCAAGGCACAGCTGCCGCTGGCCTAGTCTTCTAGAATAGAGTCGCCCAAGAACCTATTTATCTAGTATAGGGCTTTCACTTAATCTGTTGGAAAACTACCCAGCTAATCGGGTCCACCCATCTGTAGGATGGTGCCGTCGGGTCATTCCATCCTCCCACTTTTCACCCTACTCATGTGTTAATTTATTTTCTAATTATAATTGTAAGGTTTCCCCCTTCTAAAATAGGGGAAACACTTAAGATAGTCCACTAAGTCTTAACTTGGAGAAAATTTCCTATTCATCGACACCTTGACCATGTAGACATTCAAGGATACGATTCATAGGTAAGACCTAGTCCTATCCCACAGGGGGAGCATGATCTTCTAAAAATCAAATCACCGATAGGGTAATTGATCATAAATTGGGCAACTACTAGACTTGATTTCTAGAGGCAACGCTTTTTTCCTCATCCATGCAGGGCAGAGCCGCCGCTGGCCTAGTCTTCCAGAATAGAGTTACCTAAGAACCTATTTATCTAGCGTAGGGCTTTCACTTAATCTATTGGAAAGCTACCCGACTAATTGGGTCCACCCGTCCGTAGGATGGTGCTGTCAGGGCATTCCATCCTCCCACTTTCCACCCTAGTCACGCGTCAATTTATTTTCTAATTAATCCTACCACATTGTTTGACATAAATAAAAATGTTTCTTAATTTAAGGCCCTTTTCACAAGGTTTGTTACAACAGTCTTTTTCCACAATACAATAATGCCAAAGACAAGATTTATAAAAAAAAAGTTTATACATGACTCAATTCCATACAAGCCAAACGGGCTCTCTTATTCTTTTCCTTTATACTGACGAGATGATCTAGAATTCGGTCTTCCAGCCTCTACATGGTGGGCAAAACCCTACGAGGACTCAAGCCGGCCTATTGCCCTCTCAGGCTCCATCGCTCGATCCTCCCGCCCCTCAGAGGGATGTCTGCACACTAGGCAATGAACAACTGGTAAGAGCTCCAAATCATGGGTGGCATAATTTACTTCAGATTTTTGTGGTCAGCTACAAGCTGGAATTTGCCCCCCAAGAGATAATGTTTCCATAATTTGAGGCAATGAACAACTGCTAAAAGCTCCAAATCACGGGTGGCATAATTTGCTTCATATTGCTTCAGCTTACGGGAAGTATAAGCGACTGGTCTTCCTTCTTGGCCTAAGACACCACCAAGTGCTAGACTACTGGCATCAGTAGACCACTTCAAATTCCTTGGTGAAATCAGGAAGTTTAAGGACTTGGGCAGAAGTAATAATGACCTTGAGCTGATCAAAACTGTTTTGATGGATTGGCAGCCATACTATTTTGCAATCCTTCTTAAGAAGATGTGTCAAAGGTGTAGCTACCAAGGCATAATCTTTGATAAAAATCCTATACCATCCCATGATTCCCAAAAACCCACGAACTTCACGAACTGATTTAGGGGGTGGCCACTACAGAATATCTTTGAACTTGGTGGGGTCTATTGAAATGCCATCGTTGGAAACGATGAACCCCAGAAACTCAATTTGATGAGTAAAGAAAGTACATTTGCTCTTCTTGGCATACAGTTTGTGGCTGCGCAATAATTGCAGAACTCTCTTGTATAAATAGCTCTTGCTCCTATGCCCTTACGCATCCTGTAGTAGCTTGCCAAAGTTGAGTACACCAACGTGGCAAGACTGGAAACGCAAACATTGGAAGAACCCGAAGGGCCCTCATTTTCCATGATAACTCAAGTACTTTTGTTGCAATCATGCAATTCCTAGGATCAAAAGCTGCACCCAAGAAGTTCAACAAACCAGCTTTATTTGACTGTGCTTTTGATATATCAGTAGAGCATGAGAAAATCATGCTCTACTTTGTCAAACTTCAAGAGTGTGTAAAACAATTCTTCTTTGTTGCTTAGGAAAAGGGAGAACCTCCATGATGACTGAATAGACCATAACACCCCGTGCTAGTTTTCTCCACGTTTGAGAGCGTCATTTCATGCGTGTATGAACTGTCACCTCCTCTTTGGAAAGATATTGTAGCTTCCTCTCAAAATCCTCCTTGCTCGCCTGTGGTGACCTCCAATCACTAGTTAATATCTTGGGTGCACTCCAGTCACTAACTAGTGTCTTGGGTGCACCCCACTACATAACCCACTGACCTAGGTGCACTAACTAGTGTGACTAGCGGGTCACTAACTAGTGACCTGGTGCACACAATCACTATAACTAGTGATCTAGGTGCACATCCTATTGACTAGGGGTCACTAAATAATAAACGGAGTGTAGCAACTAATGACCTGGGTGCACTAACTAGTGGTTGGGGCTCACCAACTAATAACCTGAGTGCACCAATTAGTGTGACAGGTGTAGTAACTAGTGAGTGGGGCGGCTCACTAATAATAAGTGACATATGTGCACTTACTAATTCTAATTAGTAACCTAGGTGCACAATCTAGGGAGTCAATGCACTACCTAGTGACTTACCTACACTAAGCCTTGCACATTTCCACTAGATAGTGAGACTAGTGATAGAGGTGCACTTTCTACTACTAATTAGTGACCAAACCCCACTAAGCTAGTGAGCTTCCACATTAACTAGTGACCTACCTACACTAAGTAGTGCACATTTACACTAGGTGGTGACTTGGGAGCACTAACTAGTGCTCTACTTACACTATTTAGTGCATATTTCTTGACTAGGTAGTTACTTCGGACTAGTAACTAGTGACTCTATGCAGCACTACCTACTGATCTGGGTGCACTAACTATTGCACACATCACTAGTTTGTGCCCCAGTAACTAGGGACCATGGTCACTAAGTGTTGACCTTGTGCATTAACTATTAATTATGTGCATTAACTAGTAACATTGGACACTAACTACTGCAGTACTGCAAGTGAACTAGTGCACTAACTAGTAGTGAGCTGTATATAGTGAATGTGAACTAATTAGTGCATTGTATAACAATGGTCACTCGGTAATGACTATATATTATTAAAAGTAGAAAATTACTGAATTTTTAACCCACCGTGTGTGCAGGGGGAAGTCCAAGTGCAAGAATGTCGACTCCATTACATGTTAAGTCGGACTTCCCCACATCAACTACATTTGAAGGTAGCTCGATAGATACACACCTTTTATGTGATCTTGAACTTTTAAATACAAGTGCAATTTATTTTGTACTTGTAGAGAATCAATTCTCTCAAGAAGGTTCCTCACAAAAAGAGAATAGAGCAGTGGAGGATGATGACCTCATGTTTCCAAAGGATAACTCTAACAATGGTATGCACCAGTCATGATCTTAGAATTTGTGAAAGCAACCACTATGGAATGTACTAACATGAGATTGTGAATTATGGGGTGACTAAAGAATAGGAAAGACATTGAGATGTTGCAAGGGGATCTGGCTTTTGAGCAAGAGCCCACCAATGTGGGTGAGGATATTTTTGTAGACTCTGTAGAGCCGACAAGAAGGAAGAATAGGACATGACATTGGGAAGTCTTTTTATGAATAAGGGCCAAAAGCGAAGGCATAGCGTATCTCTTGGTCAACTCGAGAGTAAGCAGTTTTACCATTATTTCTTGTTTTTGTTCATCTTCCTTGAAATATTCCTCACTAAAATCATATGTATGCATGATCTATATAAAAGCCAAAGATCATGGGTAAGGGTCCTCAAAAACGGCAAAAACAACCCTACAAGTGAAGCATCTTGAAAGCAATAAAAAACCAATAGGACAACTCCCAATGGTTCGCACTCAAAGCCTAGGACTTGTAAAAAAGTTATAATTACCCCCTAAATCATGTTAGTGTGCTTGTATCCCATGGTGGCTATGCAAGTTCATTTTTGCTTCTAAACCCCTTAAAGCCAATAATACCCTCATCCTCAAAAATTGGATTTTATCTTTATAACAAAACCTTAGCTCATTACTTTAGCACCCCAAAAAATTAAAATACTATCACATGTGATGTATTACAATGCCCAGCCTAATTAGCCAAAGTAAGGCATAAAACCAAATCGATTACTAAAACTGGCATACGTAAGGACTAGGTAGAGATGTATATATCGCTTCATATTGGTTGATCTTCAATATCTAGAGAGTGATATAACCTTTCATGTATGTAAGTGTATAATCTAATGATTCATAATTAGATATATGACCCAAAACGTGCATGGAATTAGTGATATAACCTTCTAGCATTTGGAATAGATATAGAATTGCGTATAGAATGTCCCATAGCTGTATAGATATCTGAGAGCTTAATGATTTATCTCAGAGCTTAATGATTAACATATTTATACAAACTTGTACCACATTGGTCACATTGTATATTCTCCCATATTTGTACCATATATGTGTACATTGTTTTTTCTCCAATACTTCATTCTAGGTATACATATATGAGAGCTTGATGACATATACACTCATATGGGAGCTTCATGATATATACACTCATATGGGATTGTACCATATTTCTACCATACATGTGCACATTGTTTAATCTTCATACTTAATTCCATGTGTGTCTACATATGTCTGTAGTGATTCATACAAATGTTCTTAATTAGTAGGTCTACACATATTGAAATATGTACATTCAAATTTGGTTGGGTTGATTAGGGTTAAGTCCCATCACACTAGGCATGCTTGCGAAATTAGTAAGGTAGATTTGTCTCATCGACATATATATGTATGAATACATGTGTATATGCATGTATGTATTTGTACATGCATTTATACAATTTCTTATTCGTATTCAAAGAGAAATATATGAGACAAATAATGATATTTATTTTTTTACTACATGATCAATATATGCATAAATTTATACCTTATTAATATGACCTTGGATCAGTGGTGGACAAGACAAATTTAGATTGCAAACACTCATGGGCTTAGTCTTGTCTATAGAAAAGTAAGATCTATTGGGTGTTCAAAATATGTGAAAGAAACCTTTCCTCAATAAGCACCTACTAGCATGTTCATATTTAGTTGGTCTTTCACAAGACTAGCTAGATAAGAGCCAAGATAACCAACAAGGAAAGGATAAGAAGCCCCTTGCACATTCCACTACAAATTTAAAAAATGTTGAATACCTTGTTGATCAATCCATTTTATTATATGTATAGACCCCGTATGTTTCTTGAGACCAACACAAAAATAACTTTGAGTTTGATAAAAGATCAATTGAAATATAACAAAAAATTAGTGAAAATGTAACCTCAAATCTCCTAAGGAATTAATGTCAAACAAAAAGACATATGGATGCCCCTTGTTCATGCCACAAACTCTATTTAATTGCTTTTGAATCGGGCATGAGCAAAGTCTATTTAATTGTTCTTAAATCGGTTGTTGGTTGACTCCTGGAAGTTTGACACATAGAAAGTTGTTTGAATTTAGAATAGGACTATGTGTCAACACTCTAGTAACCTTATGATTAGAAACACTACAACTAACCTTATGAACAAAAACAAATCATTAAGTTTTCGTAGAAGACGAATTGAAAAAGTTCTTAGAAAACTTAGTGAGTTGAAACTTGAGTTTCATGTTGATGAATCATTGCATGGCTAGTCTTGAAATACATGTAGACTAGAACATATCTTCCAAAATTTCAAAATGCACAAAAGAATGATTTCTTTTTATGCATCAACCAAGTGCATCGAGTAACGCTTAAAAGAAGTTGGATGATTAAAAACAATGTAGGATTGTGCAATAGAAAAGAGTGACAAAATAAAATACATAAAAGGAAACAATTTATCTTTGACTCAAATAATCAAAATTTGCAGCTTTGTTTGAGTTATCAGTCTCCACTTTAGACTTGAATTTCCCGCTTGGTTTTGCTTGGAAGTTGACTATTGTTGCTCTCATTTAATACATCCAAGTGATCAGTTGAGTGTTGTCTGCTTGTGAAGATGTTGTCTTCTTGAAGTGATTATGAGAATCTTGAAGAATCACAATCTCATTGAGAAATGTACCATAACGGTCATAATGTCAGTTTTCCTAAACACTACAAGACAATGCTGCCATACACGCGTTTCATACACGCGATAAATTACGAACGCGTGTATGGTCGCGCCTGTATTTGAATAGAATCGGACGCGTGTATTTTTGCATTTAAATTCGCGTGTATATTTGCATTAATAAACGCGTGTATAAAAGCGTCTATATACACGCAGTAATACACGCACCTATACACGATAATATTTACGGGGTAATACTCGCTATTATACACGGATAAATACACGCTACTATACACGGATTAATACACGCATGGCAGAGAAAAACTGAAAAAAAATTGAATTCCTTTACAAAATTAAAAACTATTTTCCTTAAACCATCTCATAGTACATTACAGTATACATCATTACACAATCCCACTACATGCATTTACAACAATGAAATATATTCAAGAATAAATCATATTGCATATGAGATGATGGAAATGTCATCAATTTAGAACATACAGTGACGGATTGGTTAGGGTTCGATCTCATCTTCAATAAGATCCATCCTTGCCAAACGATCAACATCAATATCCATTTGATCAATTGGTAAGGCTACGATTAAATTTATTCCACTATCGATATTCTGTACTCCATTGATAATGGTATCGATGTCCTGATCATCCTCATCAACATCACCATCATCCTCAATGGTAGGGTCATTCTCATGATCATGAGAAATGGCATGCTCATCCTCATTATCACGATCATCTCTTATTTCTTGATCATCGATCACAACATCTTCAATGGCATGTTCGACGTCATCTTCATTGCGGCTTGTTACATCCTCCATATGCTCCATATCAGTGAATGTATTATACATCACTTTGGAACGTGGTGCAATAGGGATGACGTACCACCATTTGATGTCATGCACCATTGGTAGATAGATAACCTACTCAAATACACACAGTACAGTAATTAATTAGCATATCAAAAGTCAAGGGGTACGCGAGCTTAGATATATATGTACATGAAACACATTAGTAAAAAAATGCATACCTGCTCACATTGTTGTGGCAATACGAGCCTATCTTTCTTTGTTTGCCAGAACTTTGTAGAGTCAATAGTTACATATCCACTTGCATGGCGTTTTATCGTTGCATCAGGCCCTTTTTCCACCACGTTCATTTGCCATTTGACATCCAAAACATACACAAAGAAGCGACGAAAGTCAAGCCTAAATATGTCTTGGATTATGCCACAATAATCATCCATTTTTCCATTAGCTCCCTCAAAGCTACTAATGACACCGCAATCTTGTGTATTTCTCTTTTCATCAATTCTTTGTGTTCGAAAATGCTTGCCTTCACACCATATAGCATTGAACATAGTGCACTGGACCAAAATAGAAACAATATTTGTGTAAGCAATGTGAATAAATATTAAAAGAAAATCACTTACAACTAATGCAAAACATTAGTTCTATGTACCTTTGACATGCATCCTCGTGCATACTCCCATTCTTCCGCCGTGATATGCAGCCCCTCGTCACTCTCTGCTCTCTCCATTTCCTCATGCAACCAATCAACATGGATATCATTCGGAAGTGTTGCTAGATGCTTAGGGTACGCCTTCCGAGAGCCATGTTGCCTCCGAAAGAGAGCTCTTTCTGCTTGCCTTTTTGTCTTTGCATCCTCATATCTTGTAACCCATCTGCTCATCACATCACTATTAAGGATACAAGTGAAATTGAGATCATCAATCAACGTTCTGTCAATTACTTTACTCTGTCCTTTTCCTTGAGGCACAATAGAGGTCATCCTCAAGTCCTCTTCATTGCTCCATAGTCGTGGCAAAGAGCTGTCCACCTGACCAAGAAATTCTGAAATATATACAAGCGACTCTTGTATCAACCAACCCTCGGCCATGCTTCCTTCAGGCCTTGCACTTTGCCTCACAAAGTCTTTTAAGGTCTTCATGAAGCGCTCTAGGAAGAACATCCAACGTGCATGCACAGTACCACATAAAGCAATTTCGTCCACTAAATGCACAATGAGATGTAGTTGACTTGTGAGAATGGTTCGCGGAAAAGTCTCCTCTACCAAACAAACCACCTCCACTGCCATAACACGCGCATCATCCAACGTGGCTGGATCAATTGCTTTGGAACTAACATATCTGAAAAATAAATAAATAGTACGTTATACCTCATGCACGTTCATTTTGTCGATGAAGCTTTATAAAGCTTTATAAAGATGCTCTTGTTCCATATCATCGTCGTCCATACCTTTGGGATCATCCTTAAAAAGATTTCGCACCATATCATCAAGCACCTCCTCTTCCACAACTTCGTGAGGTGCAGGGCTATTGTCGTCCCTTTCCCACTCATCTCTGACATTAGATCCCGAAGCTCCAGCATCATCTCGTCGACGCTTTACGTGCTCTCGTCGCGCGTAGGGTACCATGTTAGGGTGTGGTACTGCATCCTGCTTCAATTTATCAAATTATATGTTACAACTCTATTAATTTAATTTGGATACCATGAGTCATTTGAATACCATCAATTTACATCTACTCACCTCCAAACCTGTTTGATTCCATTCTCCATACATGGAGATATGATTCAAGGTAATTCGACGTGCTCGTACAATGCATCCTTGACATCGATTACACATACATTTGATCCGTTGTCCCAACCACACATCGCGATTACGATGACGCATTGTCTCATCTTCCTCAGAACTGCTTGAAGAGGTTGATGACATCCTGTGTACAAATCAGAAAACACAAACTCATTATATATTTTTAATGAAAGCACAAAAACGCGTGTATTCACGCGGCTATCTCCTACAATTTGCGTGTATAAACGCGGCTACTTCCTAAAAAACGCGTGTATTCACGCGGCTAATATCTGCAAAACGCGTGTATAAACGCAGCTAAAATCATGTACACGCGAATATACCTGCGTTTATATACGCGAACATAAACGCACCCATAAACGCGGCGGCATATTTAAACTAAACATAGCCCGCCTTCCCCAAATATAGATTTTGAACTTAGAAATCAACAGTGCGCCTGTTTTCGCCTCTTCCAACAGCAAAGAGGGAGCAGAGAAAGGAGCACACACACGGGAGAAGGAGGGAGCAGAGAAGGAGCAGAGAGGACTCACTTTTTCAGAGGTGAGTCACTTTGTCCTGTGCCTTGTCTCTTTTGTCAGATTTGTTTACTTTGCTCTTTGCTCTTTGGGTTTGTCTTTTTGCACACGATTGGGTTGCTGCATCCTGACAGGGGCGACAATGGCTGGTCCTTTTGTAAGGACATTCTGTTTTTGTCGGGGGGTCGGTCTTTTCGAGAAATTTTTTTCGCAGGTCGCGTGTAGGAACGCGTGTAGAAGCGCGTGTAACCTGTCTGCAGAGTTTTTCCACGCGCATATACACGCGTTTTTTGCCGGGTATATACACGCATTTTTTGCCGGGTGTATACACGCGTTTCTGCAGACAGAAAACTGCCGCGTTTCAGATTTCAGGGTTTGCAGGCATTTGACTTGTGTAATGACAATGTGTGAGTCAAGAGACAGCCCATGATGTACATGATGATGTTTGTTGCAGGTTCTTTATGGATATTCCAGGTTCTTCATCCGATCCATTTGCGTACAGCAATTGGTTGATGGAGATGATGAATCACTTTGGGCGCCAACCTGGTCCGGTTGAGCTTACAGAGTATATGTATGTCCATCCCCCTCCTTCCCTGCCTGGTGTCTATACCCCTGTCGCGAGTATCCAGGGCACTCCAGTGCCGTCTATTCCTCCGAGTCCGACGAGACGGCATGCAGCTTCTCCTCTTCCACGTCCACCGAGGAGACATACCTCGTCCCAGACACACTCACGTACACCCTCACAGCCACCATCACGTGCTCCCTCAGAGCCACCGTCACGTCAGGGCTCACAGCCACCGTCACGTAGACAATCCCCCAGTCGTGACTCCACCCGCAGCAGTAGGAAGAGTGGGAGTGGGGGAGGATGCGGCGGGTGCTTTGGTGGGGGAGGTGGTGGAGGTGGGGGAGGTAGTAGGGCACGGGGTGAGAGAGGAGATAGAGGGAGAAGAGTTAGAGGAGACAGTTCGGAAGAGGAGGAGATGAGAGAGATGGAGAGAGTGGTTTGCTATGATGTGACGGATAGGGGCGGGATAGTGATGGATGCGAGGGGGAGGGAGGTAATGGAATACATGCGTGGGGTAGTATCAAACTCATATAGAAATTGTTTTATTAAATTTAAAGATCAAAATAGCCGATTAGTTGGGGAGGTGATAGAGGCTGTACACAGTCGGTACCCCAATCCCCCACATGCTACATTCTCGGATGTATGGGGAAGGACGCGAATAAGGGAGATCTTAAGTAATAAAAGATCTCACCTTAAAAAACTCGCGTACGATGACCGGCTAAATGTAGCTGCGGGTGGCTATCCTGCCGAGAAACCTGCCACTGCGCACAAACGCGAGTGGAAGGAGGCAAAGAAACGAGCAGAGGGTGGCGTGAAGAGCAGGCAGCATGTGGAGGCACGACGGATCCAGATGGAGACCGTTGGATCTTCGCATTTCGGATCTGGCGGCGTCGAGTCATGGGAGGCAGAGTTCGTAAGTATCCTGTCACTTTATTTGATTGTTTACTTAATTCATTGATTCTATGAATTGTTTTAATCTTACAAATTGTGTTGATTATGATACAGCGACGGGTTACGGGGAGGAAGCCCACAACCCACGATACTGCGTATGCTCGCCGGCATAGCAGACGTGACACGTGGGCCATCTTCAGAGCCGAGGGACGTATTACGGACGCGCAGTTTGAGTTGGCCATGAGACCATACGGTCGACAGGTACTTGAAAATTCGTAACGAATGGTTTTGGTTTATTGAATTGCATATATATATATATATATACTTATATACTATATATTACTTGAACAGGCACAAGCTGCTGATGATCCACCGGCCGCCGCTGCAGAGGGTGGACGTGAGCACTACTCCTCGGACATTCCGACCGATGCGAGCTCATCTGAGCATGAGGGGAGCACCGAGTCATCATCTGGGTCTGAGTAGTACTCAGATTTGTAGTATCACATTCCATATTTAGGATGTGATTGTATATATTTTTTTGTAAACTCAAGCCATGGGCTACTTCGAGATATGGACTCCCTTGTATACATGTATGAAATTTTGATAGTAATATTGAATTGATTGATCGATAGTATTACATTCATGGCTGTCTTGAATCGTGTAATGACAATGTATGCATTCATGTCGTTCTTGTCTTAATCTCCCTCGTGCATATGTTCTTCGTGGATGGTCTAATGCACCAAAAACCCTAAACCAGAGAGTGCTATTGGGTGCTGGAATGCTGGAACAGTATTCAGGCACCAAATAGCACTCTCTGGATTTTTTTTTTGCTCTCTGTTCGCGTGTATAAACGCGTCAAAACTGCTAAAAATTGCGTGTATCTGCGCGGATACACTGGAAATAACGCGTGTATACACGCGTATAAACTGGCAGTAACGCGTGTATAAGCGCATCTAAATAAAAGAAACGCGTGTACAGACGCAAGTAAAAACGCGGCTGGGACATTGGAACTGAACAGGATGCGGCTATACACCCGTGTATAACCGCGTCTAATAGAATAAGACGCGTGTATACTGGCGTGTATTAACGCGTCTGAAAAAAAAAACGCGGCTAAACACCCGTGTATACGCGCGTCTGAGAGGCACTGTACACGCGTTTTTACACGCATGTCTCTGGCCGCGAGAATACACGCGCTGATACACGGGCCCGCTACTTTTTTTCACAAGTCATTTTTAGCGGCTAAGAGCGCGGGTATGAGCCCAATCCCTTGTAGTGGTAGTAAATAAGACAGAACCTCTTGCTCCCTCTCTGCATAGGAATTACCCTTTGTGTAAGCTTTAAAAAAAACCCTTATTCATATGGTTTAAATCTTTCTTCTTTTCTTATCCGGTTGGATTTGATTTTTGTAGGTCATCATCTGCTCACCATCAAGATGTGCTCGCTTTGCTACCAATGAAATCTCCATAGTTTTGTGTTCTTTTTGGCCTTGCTTAAATCCCTTGAGATGATGAAGACATGCATACAAGCATAGCCAAGGCTAGTAGACATAGCCTTCTAGGTCCCTTCCTTATACTTTATAGATTTTAAAAATTCCTAGATAGAGAGATACCTTATGCCTTGCAGCCTTTCGTTTTCTTTTGGTATTTTACCTTGAGCTTTTCTCCCTATTGGCTAGATCTTTTGTTGGCGATTATCTCTCTGATTTTTGAGATTTTCGTATTGACGAATATTATTGTTTCTTTGGATTTATAAACGAATATGATTTCTTGAAAATCTCTTCGTTTTTTCTGCAGTATGACTGATTTTTCTGTAAGATTTGAGAAATTTTGTTTTATAACATAGAACAGAATATGGGTACGTCATATAGAGAATAAGGACTAATTAATTAGATATATGTCCCACAAAGACTTCTAGCATTTGTAATAGATTTTGAATTGTGTACAGAATATCCCATAGTTGTATACATATCTGAGAGCTTAATGATTGATTTGGGAGCTTAATGATTAATATACTCATGTGGAATTATACCACATATGGACACATCATATATTCTTCCATATTTGTACAACGTTTTTTCTCCCATATTTCATTCTAGGTATACATATATGATAGCTCAATGACATGGACAAATGTCTGTCTGGGGGCCTGGAGCCGCTTGTTGATATTGGAGCCTCAGCAAGGCAAGGGATCAGACCAGCAAGCCGAATTCCTCATAGTATAAGGAGACAGCTCAAGCATAGTTCTTGACGTAGTAGGCGTAGAGCGCTGAGTACTCGGAGGAGTAGGTGTCGCCCACTGTGGCTCCGGCGGTGCTGCTGGAGGGCGGCAGGCCATGCAGGGTTTCGAGGCGTTGAACGTAGCTCACATCACCCAACGATTCCCTACAATATCCAACAAACAAGCTTGTGTCAATATCTGCCGTAACTCATTAAACGTCGATCGGAGGTTTCTAAGAATAAGAGTAGTAGTACTCACTTGCTACCGCTGTAGCTGGTTGCTTGGAGAAGACTCCAAGGGATGCTCTCCTGGTCGACGGTGATGGACGCCAGGGTCTTGGCGGTGACTCGGCTGACTTCAGTGCCCAGCTGGTCGAAGGTCTGCCATGAGGGCTGCCCGCCGCTGGCATCCGGCTGGGCCAAGAAGAAGTGACTGCCCACAACAGCGCCTACCAGAGAATCGTTGGCGCTAGTACCATCGACGTAGAGCTTGGCGGTGGCGTTATAGAGCACCCAGTTGGTGCCGTTGAAGGCGTAGTGCTGCTGGCCCACCGCTCGCAACGCCAGGTGCAGCGTGTTGCCGGACGGCACGGAGATGGCGGTCGGGATAATGATACCGGATTCCAGGAGCTGTGATTGATCAGATTGCAGAAGAGTACGTGGACTCAGTACACGAGCAGAGGCCACGACGTCAACGCCGCCTGCAATCACAAGAAGAAGAAGAACGGGCCAAAGCAATCGAACAGCAGGTGCAGTACGGCAGGCTACCGGAGATCTTTCGCAGATTGTCGTGCAGCGCATGTTCATCCCTCCTTGCAGGCTAATTACGAACTCGTTAAAAGACTTAATTATGTATTTTGCGGTAGTAGATTGGCTGAGATTGAGCTTAATTATGGATTGCGATATTAGTGGGAAGATCAGAATTTGAAGGATGTTTTTTTTTAATGAATCAAAAGGTTTTTATAGGCTCTGCAGGAGATCTCCGGACGCGCAATTCGACCAGGTCAAGCAATCATAGCCGCCACATATACACACACACACGCAACCTTTTATATATTATTACAAAGATAATGTAACAATGTTGAAAGCTTCAAAGCACCAAAATAAAGTAGCCCCGGTTTCCTGGATGCCTACACCAAAATAATGTAACAATGTTGAAAGCTTCAAAGCACCAAAATAAAGTAGCCCCGGTTTCCTGGATGCCTACACCAAGACTTTCACAGGGGGGGGAAAAAAAAAAGTTCCTTTAGTGTATACAGCTTTCAGGGCTTAATTTGCTTTCAGGGCTCAATTTGAATTTTTGAGGTTTCAGTTATAAAACCGACTAATCTATGCATTTTTCAAATAAAAACCAGTTGGGCTTCATGGTTGTCCTTTTTTTCACTGGTCATAAGAAAAAAAGTTTATTTTTGAAACTGCACCAAGATATAAACATAATATAATAACAGATAGGCCTTGGGTTTTCCTGGATGCCTACACCAATTAATACCTGCACCAAGACTTTGAGAAAAAGAAAAAAGAAACCATCCTTTAGGGTGACTTTCAGGGCTTAAATTGAGAAAAACTAGTTGTAAGGAAGAACACCAAGATTTGTTGTATTTAATGGAGGCAAGAAATTAATTTCAATTGGTTTGCTTTTCACTCACATACATCCTTAGTATGTTCTCTAAAATTCCATACAAGGGAATAGAGGCCTACTGGTGAAAAATGCTAGTGTGTTTTGCTAAACAATGATCGTTGGCACAATTTCGACTGGATACCAGTGAGAAAATTAATGGTATTCACCCATATTTGTTAAACAATGAGAAAATTTGTTAATTTTCTCACTGGATACCAGTGAGAAAATTAATGGTATTCACCCATATTTGTTTACTAGTAAGAGCGTTGGATATACTAGCATTCACCCATATTTGTTAAACAATGAGAAAATTTGTTAATTTTCTCACTGGATACTAGTGAGAAAATTAATGGTATTCACCCATATTTGTTTACTAGTAAGAGTGCTGGATATACTAGCATTTTGGGTTCAAACCTTCATTTTGTCTTTTTTATGGCATATGCATGGGTAATACATCAAGAGAAAGAGGTGCCAACCCTCACACGCGTTAAAGGAGAAAGAGGCGCCCTCGTCATCAACTTTGTGTTGATCGGCTACAGCCACAGCAGCCCACGCTGCTGTCAAAGCAAAAAGGGCGACCCTGTAGCAGAGGAGGACAACCCTGCTGAAGTCATTCTGGTGTCCAGCCATGCCGAGATCATAAAGGCGAGAGAATGATTCAAACTGTTGCAGTGCAAGGATATAATTTTCATATTATACGTTCTTTTTTTTAAAGCTTTTCTTTATAAAATAAAAGAAAAATATCATTAAAAAGGAGTCATTCCCACTTTCACTTAACAAAAAGGGAAAAAAAAGAGAGGAAAAAGCATAATGCATTCATCTTCTTTTCCTTGCATGTGGAGAGAGAAGCAGAAGAGGAGAAGATCTTTGCAATAAAGAAGCAAGTACGATTCTCGACGGCAAACAATAACATAGCTTCGCACTCACACACGCACATAGTCACACGTTAGCAAACCTCGTTAAGTTGTTTGTATTCAAAAATTGAAAGCATTGTAAAATTCAATCCTTGAGGGCCGTGAGGACATTGTTTATCGTGGAGGGCATCATCGGCAAGCGCGCAAAAGATTCGTCAACATCAAGCAAGAAGTGGCCCTGGATAAGATCTTTCTCTTTTTCTCATCATAAAGAGCTACATAATTCGTCTTGTAAATCAAGCACCGTGCACGTGAAATTCAATAAACAAAGCACATTTCACACTGTATTTTGCTTCACTTGGTTGTCGTAGTCTCATCTCGCTCTTTTGCCATAATTCATCTTGTAAATTCAATAAACAAAGCACATTTCACACTGCATTTTGCTTCACTTGGTTGTCGTAGTGTCATCTCGCTCTTTTGCCATTTAGCACAAAGCTTGTTTAACATTTGTGTGTGTATACATCATCAACACCTTATTATTGCAATGCCGTATTTATCAGAAAGATCCATAGCACACATTCCTATTAACTAGTGCCTTCTCCTTTGAGGTGTTGGGAGAGGGGTAGCATTATCCTTGTTGGATATCTAGGGGGGTTGTCGGGTTTTGTCCTCTTTGCCTTGCTCATCCAG
Organism: Cibotium barometz; assembly: GCF_041138505.1. Classification (NCBI taxonomy): domain Eukaryota; kingdom Viridiplantae; phylum Streptophyta; class Polypodiopsida; order Cyatheales; family Cibotiaceae; genus Cibotium; species Cibotium barometz. The sequence goes on from NC_141084.1 coordinate 19,049,382, forward strand.
ATATTTCCCAGACAGTGGAATGCCTGGTGGGACCTTGACTTGGTCTTGGTTCCACGACACGAACCTACTTGGAAAGGGGACTTATGCAAAGTGCCAAAGATTGGCAAGATAGCTTGAGAGAGACTGACCGAGCTAAGAGATACCATAAAAGGGAGACTGACCGAGCTAAGAGATACCGCAAAAGATTCGTCAACATCAAGCAAGAAGTGGCCCTGGATAAGATCTTTCTCTTTTTCTCATCATAAAGAGCTACATAATTCGTCTTGTAAATCAAGCACCGTGCACGTGAAATTCAATAAACAAAGCACATTTCACACTGTATTTTGCTTCACTTGGTTGTCGTAGTCTCATCTCGCTCTTTTGCCATAATTCATCTTGTAAATTCAATAAACAAAGCACATTTCACACTGCATTTTGCTTCACTTGGTTGTCGTAGTGTCATCTCGCTCTTTTGCCATTTAGCACAAAGCTTGTTTAACATTTGTGTGTGTATACATCATCAACACCTTATTATTGCAATGCCGTATTTATCAGAAAGATCCATAGCACACATTCCTATTAACTAGTGCCTTCTCCTTTGAGGTGTTGGGAGAGGGGTAGCATTATCCTTGTTGGATATCTAGGGGGGTTGTCGGGTTTTGTCCTCTTTGCCTTGCTCATCCAGATATTTCCCAGACAGTGGAATGCCTGGTGGGACCTTGACTTGGTCTTGGTTCCACGACACGAACCTACTTGGAAAGGGGACTTATGCAAAGTGCCAAAGATTGGCAAGATAGCTTGAGAGAGACTGACCGAGCTAAGAGATACCATAAAAGGGAGAAAGCCAAGCAACACCTACTTCACTCTAGCCCCACTAGCACTTTTCCATTACAAAGTTCACCTCCTTCGCCATCATCGGGGGGGAGTTTACCTGGAATCGTAATTTCTATACCAATTCCAGTTATGGCTCAACCACCACTTCCTCCTCCATTCGCCATTCAATCACCTTTGGCCCGTCCTGATGCACCCCTCATCCCATTCCCCACATTCTATGGGACGCCATTGGAGGATCCCACCGCTCATCTAAACAATTTCAAAATTGCTTGTTTGACCTCACACATCGTCGAGGAAGGGCATGTGATGAATATTTTTAGCACTACACTCAAAGGTGAGGCATCAAATTGGTTTGCCAACAAGCAACAACCAAACTCCATCCCAAACTTTGTCAATTTTGAGCAAAAAATCTTGTCTTAATTTTGCAAACCTCTAAACTTCTTCACATTTTTTGAGCAATTACGCTCATTTAAGCAAAATCACCCGCATGAGACTGTGGAACAAGCGGCCACGAGGTTTAGGAACTTTGTTGATCATTACACTCCTGTTTTTAACATCGACCCGCTCACTATCATGGTCTCGTTTCTACAAGGCATACACCCTAGCATCCAAATTTTAGTTAGAGCTCAAGTCCCAAATGACTTGAATACGGCCATCACTTTTGCCATTAATGTGGAGAGCTCTTATCGATGTGTTTACGAGCCACAATAGGTCACAACTCCATCTCCCTCGTATTATCCATGGCTACCACCACATACTCCAGTTTTGACCTCCCTCCAACAACCGTGGCCAACCTCATCGTATGTGCCTCAACTTCAACCAACTCAACCATTCCAATTCCCACCCGTTGTACCACCTCACCCTCAAGTGACCTCACCACCTCTTTTGCCTTTAGCACCCCCACCTTCTTCTAGCGTCGTGGCTCCCCTAGCCTCTTCACAAAATCATGTTCCTACCCCTCATGCTCCATCACCGTATGTGACTTACCCTGATTCTACTTCTACCACTCCACCACCAGCACATCATAAGGGGGGGGATGGGTATGAAAGCACCGCGTCTAGTATTGGGGATTTGAAAAACATGATGAACAAATTACATGAACCAACTTAATGAAAATGTGAAGGCTGTAACTCTTGATGTGAATTTTCTAAAGCGCCCAACAAAACTTGTTGTCTGCACGTCACCCTGAGCCTAATCCCACCAACATGGTATGTCAAGCTTGTCATGTATCCGGCCATCTTTCCAAAGATTGCCCCACTGTTGTTTGCACTTATGAGAAATGTTTGGGTAGGGGGCATGCAGAGGATATGTGTTACATTAAGATGTGCCATTTGATGAATAGGAGCACCACTTTGCCACCCCTCGGCCCCATTAATCATCGTATTGGTGCCGAGAAACCCCTGGGCCCTTGTTGGACACTTCTTCAGAGGGGGTCTCCTAGTTCTCCAGTAGTTGCTTCGTCTAGTGCACCACCTTCCACCACTGAGAACCCTTCGATTAATATGATTGAGTTAGATTCATCACCCGTGCGAGCCATCACAAGAAAGAGGAAAGAGAAGGTTGTTGATGAGGAGAGAGATCCCGAACCTGTTGTTGCTACTACCCACCCACCCACCCATGCCGCTGTTCCTGTTGCCAACCCTTTACCTCGACCTCGCCACACTCGTCCATGCCCTACTCCAAGTAAGTTGTTTTCCCCCATTCTTTCTTTTGACCTTGTTTCTGCTCTTAATCAAGTAGATCTCACCATGTCCCTTCCACAATACCTTCTAGCCGAGCCTTTGTGAGGAGGTACTGCAGAGCTTTGAGTTCTTCCCAGGGAGTGGGTCCTAATCTTCCTATTGTTCAAAAAGTGGATTCCCTTCTTGCTGAGCGTGAGTGTCCTCGAATGGAGTGCATGATCCACTAGCTAGTGATTCCACATGCTATTGTTGATGGAGGATCAGGCGTCAATGTTTTGAGTTATTATACCTTTTCCAAGCTAGGGTTATCTTTTAATGAAGTTCTTGCTACTAGTTTGCGTATGGGTGATCATCCACCAGTGAGAGCTGAGGGTTTCATCCAGGGTTTGCCAGTCACACTGTCGCTAGGCGTATATGGTGGAGATTGATTGTTATGTTTTGCGGCTTAGTCCAAGACCTGCTGGCCAGTACCAACTTCTTTTAGGGCGACCTTGGATATGGAAGACTAATTGTGTTATTGACATTCCTAGAGGGCGGTTGCTTCTCTGTAGAGGATCTTCCTGAGCGGTTCTTCCTGCTTACCCTTCTTCTATTGTGAGCCCTGGGGTTACTACTGATGTTGAGCGTGATGGGGATGATGACCGGAGTTCTACTTCTTCATGTACACCGAGTTCCTATTGCATTTACCCTGATTCTATTGAGATTACCCTTGATGATGATGAGGAGACTCCACCTTTGGCCAGAGAGGAGGATACTGTGAGAGTTCCTATAAAAGGGGATGAGAAAGTTGTGCTTTTGGGAACTTCTTTAGATCCACCGTTGAGGGAGGAGATTATTGCTTTATGTCTGGAGTATCAGGACATCTTTGCATGGGATTACACCGAGTTGAGAGGTTTTCCACCCGAGCTTGTTGTGCACTGCATTCCTCTTAAACCCGACACTACACCTGTGTGCCAACGTCATCAGTGCAGATTGCCTGAGCATTATAGAGAGGGGGTTTACACGGAAATTAAAAAGCTTTTAGAAGCTAGTTTGATTTTTCCTGTCGATAACACTGAATGGGTGTCTCCTATTGTTGTAATCCCTAAAAATAATCAGCAGCTTCGCATATGTGTTGATTATAAGCAGCTTAACAAAGCTACTATTAAGGACTACTACCCTTTGCCTTTTATTTATTGACCAAATCCTTGACTCTTTGGCGGGGAGGGAGATATATGCTTTCTTGGATTGCTTTTCTGGGTACAATCAAATGGCTATCACCACTGATGAGGATAAGCTCAAAACCACTTTCACCACTATATTTGGCACATATGCATATCATGTCATGCCGTTTGGGCTTCGCAACGCGGGTGCTTCATATCAGCGCTATAAGCATGAATCCTTTCGTGATGATTTGATCGATTTCTTAAAGATCTTCATGGATGATTTGGGGATTGGGACCACGCATGATAAACTTGTTGCAGCCCTTAGGTATGTCTTTCACAAGTGCTGTGAAAAATCAATAGCTTTGAATGCAAAAAAGTGTGTTTGGGGTCACTTATGGCATTTTGTTGGGTCACCTCATTAGCAAGCATGGCATTTCTATGGATCCCCAAAAAGTTGCGGCTATTCTTGCATTTTTGCCACCTACTACCGTGCGTCAAGTACGGGGTTTTCTTGGAGCTGCTAAACACTATAGCCGCTTCATTGAAGATATGGCACAACTTATTTTACCATTGAATACACTTCTTCGAGTTGAGCACAAGTTCATTTGGGGGGAACCTCAACAAAATTCTTTCTCTTCTCTTAAAAGTGCATTCACTACCGCCCCTATCCTCAAACCACATGATGCATCCAAGCCTTTTCATTTATTTTCTTCTTGTTCTCATTTGGTAATATTTGCTTGCATTGCACAACTTTATGATAAAAAAATTACACCCCATTGCATATTATAGCCGCAAGCTTAAAGATGCTGAAATGCACTACACATGGGTTGAGAGAGCTTGTCTAGCTATTGCTGAGAGTGCTAGGAAGTTTTGCACATATATGGCTACCCAACGCACCATCATCTATGTCTCTAAAGATTCATTGCGCCTTTTATTGAGTAAGCTAGAGCCCCCTGAGCGTATTATACGATGGATTGTCAAGTTGCAAGCCTTTGACTATGAGCTTAAATCTAAACCTCCTGCATTGCAAAAGTTAGTGGATTGCTTAGCTGATGTAATCCCATGCAAAGATGAGCCTATTGCACCTGCACCTGAGTTGTTTCACATTGAGTATGCACGTGAGTGGTATGACCAAATTGCTCATTATTTGTCCACACTTGAGTTTCCTTTTGACATGAGCAAAGCCACAAAGAAGAGATTAGTTACGCATGCTCAGAAATTCACTATCATTGATGGGTCTTTGTACCACAAGGGGTTTGAGGGCATTTATCACCGATGTGTTGCACGAGAGGAAATTCCACACATTTTGAAAGAGTGTCATGATAGTGCATGTGGAGGTCATTTCACTGGGAAACTCACTGCATTGAAAATGGGCTGGGTATTGGTGGCCATCTGTTTTAAAGATTCATTTGAGTGGTGTAAAAGATGTGCCACCTGCCTTGAGAATCGTTTGCGCCCTAATAATTCTATTCTAGCTGCCCTTCCCTTCGAGAAGTGGGGGATTGACTATGTGGGCCCTATTACACCAACTTCCAAGCATGGGAAATCTTATATCATTGTTGCTACGAATTACTTAACTAAGTGGAGTGAGGCTAGAGCTGTGAGGAAAGATGATGCACGCACTACTGCTACATTTTTGACTGAGCATATCATTTGTTGTTTTGGGGCACCTGCTGAGTTAGTTTCTGATAGGGGGGACCCATTTTCTTAATGATGTCATTGAGGAACTCACCGCTTATTTCAATATCCGTTATGATAAAACCACCCCCTACAAACCTGCTACTAATGGGCAAGTTCAGAGCACAAACAAAACTTTGGTCACTATCCTTAGAAAAACTGTGGACACTCATAAAAGGGATTGGGATGAGAAGTTGCTAGCAGCTGTTTGGGCTTATAACACTACTTTCAAGGAAGCCACGTGGTTCACTCCTTTCTCTTTAGTTTATGGGCAAGAATGTGTGTTACCTATTGAGCATGAGTTGGCAAGTTTGAGGTTTTTGCATGAGCACACACTACCTTTGGAGGAGAGTTTGCAAGAGCGATTGGGCACTTTGGAGCATCTAGATAAGTGGAGATTGAGAGCTTATCTACATTAAGAGGCTAAGAAACGTCAAACCAAGCAACGTGATAAGAAAGCTAAAACCTATTCTTTTGAGAAAGGGCAATTGGTTCTTCTCTATGATGCATGTCATGAGCTTTTCCCTGGGAAGTTGAGCCATTTATGGTCAGGTCCTTATTGCATTGTTGAGGTTTTCCTCGCAATAAAGTCCAGCTTGTAGAAATGGATGGGACATGGTTCTCTACCAAAACCAATTTTGATAAAATTAAGCCCTATTGGATGTGATTGCATTGACTTTTCCGTTATGAGTTGCAGATGCTCTTGAATCTACCACGCCTTTTTGGAGTCTATACTTTGATGGAGCATGTAGGGGCAAGGACAAACTTGGTAGTTGCGGCATTGTCATATATCCACCTGAAGGGAATGCTATTCTTTTGGGAGTTCTTTTGGGAGATCATTTGAGCAACAACATTGTTGAATATCAGGCACTTTTGATTGGTTTGAGAGCACTACTTCTTTTGGGAGCATCTCATGTTCATATCTATGGAGATTCACAACTCGTGGTCCACCAGTTTCATGGCCAAGCCCGCACCCTCCACCCTTTGATGATGCACTACTATAGTCTTTTAGCCAGTGACCTCTTCACCCATTTCACCTCTTCTTCCTTGACCTTTTTTGCCTCGTCATGGAAATCGTGTTGCAGATTCCTTAGTTTTGATGGCCTACCCAAAAGTTTGATCGTACCTTGGTAGATACCCCTTCCTTTGACATTGATCCTTGGGAAATAGTGCAAGACCTTAAGTGTTTGGGAGTTGAGGAGCAGGGTAGTCTTCTAAGGGTTTTCAAGTCATCCCATCCTTCCACTTTTGCTTCTCTCATTCTATCCATGACCCGTCAATTGATTCACTTGTCAGATGTTACCTTTCTCACTATAGATCCTAGCCATTTGCTCATGATCTTGTAGCCCAATGGAGAAGGCACTAGTCTAACCGAAAATTCTGGGTTCACACTAGCCAGCTAGCTTTCCCTCGCAGGATGCCACTATTGCATTTTTTTTAGCACATCGTGTTTCCGTCATTTTCATGCATCCCGCTCGACACTCTCACTTGGTCTTGGCATGTGGGGGGTGAATTGTGTAGGCAATGCAAGCTTTCACGAGCGGCCATGGCATGGGACACCGGGGCTTGGCCCATTTAAAATTAAAAAGGCCTTAGACCTTAGCTTGAAAGGCTTGGCCCATTTACAATTTAAAGGTTTGAAACCTTAATAGTTGGGGAAAGAAGCCGCCAACATTGGAATCGAAACGCCATAGTGCATGAAGGAAGAGAAGTGTTGTCGGCTCGAACCCGGATGCTTGAAGAGAGAAGGAATGCTGCCATAATCTTCGCCCGCCTATGTGTGCTGTGAGCAATAACAAAGGCTATGAAGGGGATGGAGACGAAGTCGCCAAACCTCACACGCGTTAAAGGAGAAAGAGGCGCCCTCATCATCAACTTTGTGTTGATCCGGCTACAGCCACAGCAGCCCACGCTGCTGTCAAAGAAAAAAGGGCGACCCTGTAGCAGATGACAACCCTTCTAAAGTCATTCTGGTGTCCACTCGTTGAGATCGTAAAGGCGAGAGAGAACGATTCAAACTGCTGCACTGCAGGGATATAATTTTCATATTATACGTTCTTTTATTTTTAAAGCTTTTCTTTATAAAATAAAAGAAAAATATCATTAAAAAGGAGTCATTCCCACTTTCACTTAACAAAAAGGGAAAAAGAGAGAGAGGAAAAAGCATAATACATTCATCTTCTTTTCCTTGCATGTGGAGAGAGAAGCGGAAGAGGAGAAGATCTTTGCAATAAAGAAGCAAGTACGATTCTCGGCGGCAAACAATAACATAGCTTCGCACTCACCCACTCACATAGTCACACATTAGCAAACAATAACATAGCTTCGCACTCACCCACTCATATAGTCACACATTAGCAAACCTCATAAGTTGTTTGTATTCAAAAATTAAAAGCATTGTAAAATTCAATCCTTGAGGGCCGTGTGAGGACATTGTTTCTCATGCATTTTGAAGCTCTTGCTTATCACAATTTCGTAATTGATAATATATACTTTTTTAAAAAGAGTTCATTACATACAGATGAATTTTAAAATATCATGAATAAGCTATTTAAAAGTTGTCTAATTTTGAAAAATAATTACATACTCATTTTTAAAGAAGATGTGTCCTTGTTGATTTGACAAAAAGGAGTTAAATAGTAATTTTAGTTATTAAATGAGTTTAGAAAGCATAAAAAAGCTCGCTTTAAGAAACAAAAGTTTATACTTTCCAAAATACTTGTTTACAGAAAGGGACTCAGGTTCGAATCCTACTGGTTACTACACATGGTAAGGATGTTTTAGCTACAACATTTGTGGTGGCCAACTTAATGCCAACTTAATGCTGTGTAAGAACTTCTCAGCTAAGAGTTGATGTTTTTCATCAACTTGATACAAAACATTAACTTTTATGAAAATTTGATATTTGGCATCAAGTTGATATAAAACATCAAGTTGATATAAAACATCAACTTTATATGAAAAACATCAACTTTCCATGCAAAAGATCAACTTTTTTACAATACTTGATGTTTTGTATCAATGTTATGCAAAACATCAACTTCCCACAAAAGTTGATATTTTGCATCAACTCGATGTAAAACATCAAATTTTTCATAAAACTTGATGTTTTGTATATCAACTTTGATGCAAAACGTCGAGTTGTGTGAAAAAGTTAATGTTATGCACATCAACTTTGATGCAAAACATCGAGTTTTATGAAAAGTTTTAAAGCTGTTTTTGAGATTTCACATATTTTGGGTGAGAATCTTTTTCGGTGACTCTCGTTGGTTACCTATTTTGCTTGCAACAATGTTACAACATGTCCAAAGCATATAGTCGCTATGACAACCATATGCCCTCAGGCTTCCTAATGACCTCAATGCCAAGAAAGTATCTTAGCTTACCTAAATCCTTTATGTCAAACTGCTTCTTAAGGAGATCCTTCACATGCTCAGCTGTTTGCTCATCATCACGCCTAACAATTAAGTTATCCACATAAATGGTAATGATGATAATCTCCATATCACTCTTTTGCATCTAGAGTGAATGGTATGCATCTGTCATTTGAAAGTTAATGGTGAGAAGATACTCTACGATTTTGTCATGCCAAGCTCTCAGCGCCACTGATTTCAGACCACAAAGGCTTTATGCAGCCTGCATAAATAATCTTGATGACTCAAATCCTCATAACCAGGTGGCTGGTCCAAATACACTTCGTCTTTCAACTCACCATGTAAGAATGCATTCTTTACATTCATCTAATGACCCAACCTTTTGAAGTAGGCATTGCAATTAGGGCTCTAACGGTTTCCATCTTAGCAATGGGACTGAATGTCTCCTCATAATCAATGCCATGGGTCTGAGCATAACCTTTAGCAACCAATCTAGATTTGTACTTGCTAATGGTTCCCTCGGGGGGTTCACCTCAAAAAATATTATTGTAGCACGTGAATTTAGCAAGAGGGATATTTTTAATTAGATACATTGAGAAAAATTACTAGGATTCCATTAATAGGAGGGGTTTTTTAATTTAACTTTACAAAAAAATCCATTAGTTCATAAAAGTAAAGAGGGGTTGTTTTATTGGGGGGAAAATTCTAGTTAAGGGGTTTTTAAAATACCTCTTGAACACACGTGATACCTAGGGTTTTCTTGTAGTGCATGCCCCGAGATGCTTCCATCTGAGTTGTGCTTCACTTTATACACCCACTTACATCCAATTGCCTTTTTACCCTCAGGGAAAGGCACCAATTCCCATGTCTTATCTACATCCAATGTAGCCATTTCTTCGTCCATGGATATATCCTAGATTGCATGCACAATAGCATCCTCAAAACATATGGGTTCAACGTCCTTCACAAACTTTGCCATGTATGCATAATAATGCGCTACATAGCCATCATACATCAATCTTTGAATTGGATTTTTCACCCTATTTTATTTGTGTGGTGCTAGATTTGTCCTTGGTGTCCTCGCGGGCTGCCTTAGCCTTTCTTACACTAGGTGTCCTAATAGCTGGAATCCCAAACTCCTCATCAAGGCTATGCTGTGAGCCACTAGACTCTCCATCACAACAAATGAACGCCTACACCAAAATAATGTAACAATGTTGAAAGCTTCAAAGCACCAAAATAAAGTAGCCCCGGTTTCCTGGATGCCTACACCAAGACTTTCACAGGGAAAAAAAAATGTTCCTTTAGTGTATACAGCTTTCAGGGCTTAATTTGCTTTCAGGGCTCAATTTGAATTTTTGAGGTTTCAATTATAAAACCGACTAATCTATGCATTTTTCAAATAAAAACCGGTTGGGCTTCAAGGTTGTCCTTTTTTTCACTGGTTATAAGAAAAAAAGTTTATTTTTGAAACTGCACCAAGATATAAAGATAATATAATAACAGATAGGCCTTGGGTTTTCCTGGATGCCTACACCAATTAATACCTACACCAAGACTTTGAGAAGAAAAAAAAGAAACCATCCTTTAGGGTGACTTTCAGGGCTTAAATTGAGATAAACTAGTTGTAAGGAAGAACACCAAGATTTGTTGTATTTAATGGAGGCAAGAAATTAATTTCAATTGGTTTGCTTTTCACTCACATACATCCTTAGTATGTTCTCTAAAATTCCATACAAGGGAATAGAGGCCTACTAGTGAAAAATGCTAGTGTGTTTTGCTAAACAATGATCGTTGGCACAATTTCTCTCTCTCTCTCTCTCTCTCTATCTATCTATCTATCTATCTCTCTCTCTCTCTCTCACCAACACATACAAAGCACACAACCAACTTCATCTTGTATAAATAGCTTGAAAAATCCAAAAATAAGGAGGCAAATAAAATTTTGGAATGATGCCAAATGTATTTAGTATGTTACATCAATCCCATCTTGTAGCAAATCTACTTGATTAGCAGGATCAATGTCTAGCTCAAGTGAGAGATCAATAAAAAGATCCAAGCCACCATCAATCTCAGGGTCTACATCTACATCATCACCATTTTCAAGCCATATTTCATCTCCATCTCTTTGATGTAGACCTTCCTCCATGTGTTGGTATTCAATTTGCTCTCTTTGATCTACACCCTCCATATTGTCATGGTTTTCATGATCCTCATCATATACTACATTGTCATCCACTTTCTCCTCCACTTCTTCATGTTAAAATATGTGGGTGGATTGTGGGGTGATTTGAATCACATACCACCATCTTGGATCAATATGATCGGGTTGAAAAATAGCCTACAAAATCATAAAAGAATGAGTAATAGCCCATTTTCTCCTCGATCGGTACATCTTCCTCTTTCTCCTTGTTGATTGGTACATCATCCTCTTTTTGTTCATCTTGTACAACTTCATTTTCAAGGTGAACAAAAGCACCAGCAGCTATAGGGCTAGGTCCCATAGCATCATTCTCCAATGCTTCACTCACATGCATGTCATCAACAACACCATCATACAATCCCCCATATGTAGAAATCTCCTCCTCTTTAACAGTAATTTCCTCCTCTTGAACATGTCTATGTGCTTTTCCACCCCATCACGTGCACTAGGAAGACCAACACATGTAGTAATCTCCTCCTCTTCAACATGTTCTACACCAAGACTTAAAAAAAAAACCGTCCTTTAGTGTAACTTTTAGGGCTCAACTAGAGAAAAACTAGATGTAATTTTGACTTTAATGAAAACATGGAAATTTTTGAGGTCTTAGTTATAAAACCAACTAATCTATGCATTTTTAAAATAAAAACCAGTTGGGCTTCAAGTTTGTCCTTTTTTCAATGGTTATAAGAAAAAAAAGATTATTTCTGACACTGCACCAAGATATAAGATAATGTAATAACATGCCTTGGGATTTCTTGGATGCCTACATCAATTAATACCTACACCAAGACTTTCACAAGAAAAAAAAAACCATCCTTCAGGGCTCAAATTGAGAAAAGCTGATTGTAATTTTGCTTAGCCTTTAATTTCAACATTCGAATTTTTGAGGACGGATGGACTTGAAGGTTGTACTTTTTCTCAGTGGTCAGAGAAAAAATTTATTTCACAAAAAAGAAAACTCGTCCTTTAGTGTGACTTTCAGGGCTCAACTTGAGAAACACTGGTTGTAATTTTGCTTAGCCTTTAATTTCAACATTCGAATTTTTAAGGCTTGAAGGTTGTCCTTTTTCTCACTGGTTAGAAAAAAAGTTTATTTCTGACATTGCAGAAAGATATAAAGATAATGTAATAACAGCAAAATGAACGGGCCTTAAGTTTTCCTTGATGCCTACACCAATTAATATCTACACCAAGACTTTCAAAAGAAAAAAAACCATCCTTTAGTGTGACTTTCAGGGCTCAAATTGAGAAAAACCAATTGCAAGAAAGAATGCCAAGATTTGTTGGTTTTTGTTGAAGGCAAGAAATTGATTTCAATTGGTTTGCTTTTCACTCACATACATGGATCCTTAGAATGTTCTCTAAAATTCCATACAAGGGAATAGAGGCCTACTAGTGAAAATACTAGTGGTTTCTACTAAACAATGATCATTGACACAATTCCTGGATACCAGTGAAAAAGTTAATGGTATCCAGCCATATTCATCTGCTAGAGCGCTGGATATACTAGCATTTTGGGTTCAGACCTTCATTTTGTCTTTTTAATGGCCTGTGCATGGGTAATACATCAAGAAATGACCAAGGTTGCAAAGAATATAAGACTGGCACACACATCCTCTTCCTTTTTTTTAGAGAGCTTAGTTCTCCTACATGCACTCCAAATAAAAACATGAAAGAATTGAATACACCAATCTAAGAACTCACGTGCATCCTTGTGACATAGGACATAACGATATTGGTTAATTAGGTATTTTACCAACTTGTTGCTATAAGGAGGATCCTTCTCGTCATATTGGGTTTCGACAACATGGCACAACAAACCATTGAGGTTTAGAATAATAGCCCTCCTATCATCCTCTTTGCGTAGGGGTACGCATATTGGGTCTGACAAATACCATGTCAGTATGATAACCCCCTCAGAGGGATGCACAAAGGGCAACCTTGCATCAATTTCCCATAGATGGTCAAGACGGCGCTGAACCAACTGTCTTCGTACACTCTGGATTTTCTTGGACATGTGACGTACTAATGCTCTGTGACAAAGAAGTTGCCTCTGCCATTTAGAATCAATCACATGACCTGGAAAAATATGAGCATGCTTAATGATAAAGGTGGGCATGTGGGGGGAAGGCATGTTACAACTACTCTTATGCAAAGATATATTTTAAACAATTACAAAACAAATGTGACTATGCACGCTAACATTAAACTATATACTATTCCAAAATGTTGACTCTAGTTGCATTACAAAATGACCCAAGATGCAACGACTCTTTCCATTTGATTCTAAAAAGACGCGATAAAATGTGCTATAGCAGGTATCAAAATGTGGTGAAATTAGAATGCATTGATCTAGCTCAACCACGTGGTAGAGCTAAAATGCACTATTCTAGCTCTACCATGTGGTAGGGCTAGAATATTTTTAAATCTAGTTCGACCATGTGATAGAGCTATATCAAAGTATTCTAGCTCGATTCCATGGCAAAATTAGAAATATTTGAAGTCCAGCTATAGCACGTGGTAGAGCTGTATCAAAATATTTTAGCTAAACCCCATGGTAGAACTAGAATGGTTTGAAGTCCAACTGAACCATGTGGTGACGTGGAAGAGCTAGAATGCATTGATCTAGCTCTACCATATGGTAGAGCTAGAACGCTTTCAAGTCTAGCTCTACCATATCGTGGAGCTAGAATGCTTTGAAGTCTAGCTCTACCATGTGGTGGAGCTAGAAGGCATTGATCTAGCTCTACCATAGTCCAAATATGTAGGAATTAAAATCATAAGACAAAGATCAAGCTTCCATACATTTTCAAATTAGGAGGCCCCTTATAGTAGAGTGCACTCCAACATTTATAAAATTATCCGAAGAGATACATTTGCCACTACTTTAAAAATAGGACAAAATTTCTTGTCAATTCATGATTACAAAAAGATAAAATTCCTCCCAAAAAAATATAATCCTTGTGACAAATGGCTTCTTTAAGTGAATACTCCTTGGAACAATATCCTTGAAATAAATCTGCAAGAAACCATCATAAATTAAGTTTCTTCATTGTGAATACAAAATTGTTATATAAAATCATGTATTTGGTTATAATTATCATTTATGTTGGGTAGTACCTTAGTTATTTCTATCCCGTTGGAGAAGATTGTACTCATTTACCACCTTGTTTTTGAAAGCCCTTGCATTGGTTGCCTTCAATTGCATTGTGGTAGAACCCAATTTTCTAGCTAGAGAAATCACTTGTGGTCCCCTCATGCTAGCAATACTGACTCGTTCTTTTGCCATAATTTCTTTTATTTCTTCTGAGACTCTTTTGTTTTCATATTGTCTCGCTAATACCTCTTGATTGTCCGACAAACTTTTGTATAATCTCTGATAGTGGTAGCCTATCTGTGTAGATTGTCTTCTATGTGACCAATTTAAATTGTGCTTTTTCCAAAAAACTACCACACCTCTGTATTCATATTCATTGGATACTAGAGGTTGTCTGTAGCGATTAGAGACAATGATCTCACGCACATCTTCACTCTCATCAAGCTGCAATAAGTAAGGGAGCAGCTCATCAATGAGAATATTGTCGACCATCTTTTCTTCATCAAACTTTGCAGGATATCTATAATTATTATCAGGAGAAGCACATCCCTTGTATGGAGAGTCATCAATAAGAACCATTCTACGAGCATCACAATCAAAACATGAAGAGATTTTTGCTAATGGCTTGAACATTGCCTGAACTATTGGATTATCAGGTCTAGCTATTTTACCACTTTTATCCTTCTCGCAAGCCTCTTGAGCCCAAACTTCAAAAAAAGGCAATATCTCTCCTACTCTGTCTTGTAATATTCTCAATATTTGAAGAACATTACTCTCTGTCGCTGTTGACCAGATCCCAACATTAATATTTTTTAATAAAATCTTCAAGAATTGGATACATCCTGGCCTTAGTACAATATATCTTTTGGAATCCATTTGAATAGATTCATATATTGAAGATGGTTATTGTTGACAACGTTTCAATAGTAGACCATTCAGGTCCAACATAATTGTCAACACTGATTTCCTGGAGATAGCAGTGTTGGTACTTCTTGCTACTTCTTCTTCAGGCTAGAAACTCTCACCCATTGCTTCATTTGTTGGAGATTTAGGTACCCCAATTTCATTGTCAGCATTTGTCTTTAAACCTTCTCGAACATCACTGAATGTGTGGGAGAAGCTCTCATCCACAGTTTGATTGTGGCATTCCGTAGCTACTTCATCTGGTGCTACTATCTCAATTTCGGGATCTAAAAGAAAAAAAAGTAACATTGACTCAACAATCTTTCAAACTACAAGAATTTACAATTGTAACACTCACTCTTAACACATGTTTATTGGTGTAATCTAAAAGGAAATTATGTTTGGATACCAATTATCAATTCTACTTGCTCACTCTAGAATTGGAGGGTTTAAAATGGATTTCCAAATACACCCATTATTCTAGCTCTACATTTGGTAGAGCCAGTTTTCAAGGGAGCTCTTGTTGGAAGTAGGCCTTGAGATCCACCCTTGAGCTCCAAGAGTAGGTGGAGGTGAGAAACACAAAACCACTCAACTATATGGTAAAGCTAAAATTTTAGATGTTTTAGATTTTCCACAAGGTAGAGCTAGAATTTATAAGTCTTGCTTTACCACATGGTTGAGTTGGGGATCAAGATAGCTTCTTTTTGGGTGGAGCCAGTAGACTTCCATAGGTTCTAGGTCTACCACATGGTAGAGCTTGACTTCAATGGGTTCTAGCTCATCGCACGTCAATGGGTTTTGTCAGAAATCTCTCTTTGGAAGAAGGACTTGGGATCCACCGTTAAGTTCTAATAGCAGGTGGACATTCAAGGTGAGCACCATACGGTAAAGCTAGACTTGTTGTGGGCAGAGCTAGAATTTATTAGTCTAGCTCTACCATGTGGTTAAGACTTCTATATGGATAGAACCAATAGACTTTCATAGGTTCTAGATCAACTACATATGGATACAAGCTCTACCATGTGGTGGAGCCAAAGTTCTTTAGGTTCTAGGTCTACCACATGGTAGAGCTTGACTTCAAGAGGTTCTAGCTCCACCGCATGATATAGTTAGGCTTCATGGATGCTAGAATGGTGGAGATATAGCTAGAATGCATTGATCTAGCGCTTCAATGCTTTGAAGTATAGCTCTACCATGTGGTGGAGCTAGAATGCATTGATCTAGCTCTACCATGTGGTAGAGCTATATCAAAGTATTCTATCTAGACCACATAGAATGCTTAGTCTTGGTAGTTCTAGGTCTACCACATGATGGTAGAGCTTGACTTCAAGAGGTTCTAGCTCCACCGCATGATATAGTTAGGCTTCATGGATGCTAGAATGGTGGAGATATAGCTAGAATGCATTGATCCAGCACTTCAATGCTTTGAAGTATAGCTCTGCCATGTGGTGGAGCTAGAAAGCATTGATCTAGCTCTACTATGTGGTAGAGCTATATCAAAGTATTCTATCTAGACCACATGGAATGCTTAGTCTTAATCAATGGTAGCGCTAGAACTCTTTGAAGTTTAGCTCTACCATGTGGTGGAGCTACAATGCATTGATCTAGCTGTACCATGTGGTGGAGCTAGAATGCATTGATCAAGCCGTACCATGATGCTAAACCATTATATTTCTCATGATGACTATCTGGCCAAATGGCTATGATATAGTGCCAAAAGGGAAACCATTATCTTGCTCGAGATGGAAAAGCTGGTTCAAAATGAAAAAGAAGCTACTTGCTTTGGAAAAATCATGTAGTAGTGCTAGAATGCATAAATCTAGCTCTTACAAGTAGTGGAGCTAGAATGCATTGATCCAGCTCAACCACGTGGTAGAGCTAGAATGCTTTGAAGTCTAGCTCTACCATGTGGTGGAGCTAGAATTGCATTTGAGGTCCAACTCTACCATGTGGTAGAGCTAGAATGCATTGATCTAGCTACTTACCATGCAGATCAACAAAACCAATTACTCCAAGAAGAGACCTACTTCACATGATGAGAACGAAGGAGTTAGAATTGCATTTGGTCTAGCTCTACCACGTGGTTTTTCAATGGATATTAGCTCTACAAGGTGGTAGAGCAAGACTAATAAATGTATTGACCAGAATGCTTTGAAGTGTAGCTCTACCATGTGGTGGAGCTAGAATGCATTCTTCTAGCTCTACCACGTGGTTTTTCAATGGATATTAGCTCTACAAGGTGGTAGAGCAAGACTAATAAATGTATTGACCAGAATGCTTTGAAGTGTAGCTCTACCATGTGGTGGAGCTAGAATGCATTCTTCTAGCTCTACCATGTGGTAGAGATAGACTTCAATGAATGTATTGACCAGAATGCTTTGAAGTGTAGCTCTACCATGTGGTGGAGCTAGAATGCATTCTTCTAGCTCTACCATGTGGTAGAGGTAGACTTCAATGAATGTAACTGGCTGAGATTGAATGTAATCGTGGTAGAGTTGTATTCTACCTAGACCACATCGTAGAGCTAGAATGCTTTGAGGTCTAGCTATACCATGTGGTGGAGCTAGAATTGCATTTAAGGTCTAGCTAGAATCATAGAGCTAGAATGCTTTGAGGTCTAGCTCTACCATGTGGTGGAGCTAGAATTTCATTTGAGATCTAGCTCTACCATGTGGTAAAGCCAGAATGCATTGATCTAGTTGTGTATCATGCAGATCAACAAAACCAATTACTCCAAGAAGAGACCTACTTCACATGACAAGAACCAAGGAGCTAGAATTGCATTTGATCTAGCTCTACCATGTGGTGGAGCTAGAAATGCATTGGCCTAGCTCTACCGTATGGTAGAGCTAGACTTAAATGGATGCTCTGCAAAAACTTTCTTTGGGAGGCATCCTTGGATTAAAAAGGTAGTAAAGGTTAGATGGGAATTCTGCACAGTGCCAACATGGCAGTTCTAGGTCTACCACATGGTAGAGATTGACTTCAATGGGTTCTAGCTCCATCGCAGGATATAGCTATGCTTCATGGATGCTAGAATGGTGGAGATAGAGATCAATGGATTTTGGCTCCAGCACATGGTAGATCTAAGCTACCATGGTTGCTAGGTCCACCCAATGGTGGAACTTGAATTCAATGCGTTCTAGCTGATTCATGCAAAGACACTATACTTCCCCTAGGTCTACCACATGGTACAACTAGTAAATCAATGAATTTTTGTCCCACCATGTGGTACATCTAGACTTTAATGGATTCTTAGTCCACCACTTTGAAGAGGTAGCTAGCTCCACCAAATTGTAGACCTATTGAAATCTAGATCTACCACAGGGTAGGATTGAAGTAAATGAGAGGATCTCTAGCTCTATCATCTTAGATTTATAAGCAAGATTTTCAGATTCACCAGCTGGTCATTGTGCGACCACCAAGTAGGCTTTCCAAATTCACCAATTGGTTATGTAAAAAGTGAATTTGTCAATGAACATGTTAGGATCCATAACTTGGTGATTCTAGATTCCAAATCCCAATTTGGAGAGAGCTACAAAAATAATAAAAGCATTGTATAAAATTAAAAGAACTAAATACTACTAAAAAATGAACCAAGGATATAACAAGTCAAAACATCACCAAATCAAAGTATTGAAGATACTAGGAAAGCCCATTAAGAAGCTACATACTGTCTTCAAAATCCAAAAAATCTCGAGCTGAACGAGCTTCACCATGTCTCGATCTTTCCGTGGTATTCCTTTGATTGTTAGTAATAGGCGGAACTGGTTGCTCATTTCTTGACTTTGCAAAGTCAAGAAGCCTTGTTCCCATCTTTCTTTGATCTTCAATACTCTCCACTAGGCAAATCACTTCCTTATTTAGTGCTAGCCCTAGCTCGATGATATAGCCATTACTGAAAAGATCAACAAGCTTGCAGCCTTCTCTGCAATACTTCTGAATACATTGCTTGATCAAAAGATTCTTCTTGATTCTCAGAAACTCAATGTCTGGGATAGTTTTAACATCTTCATTATCTATATCAAGAAGTCCAATATCCAATATTGTCGCTTGTGTACCTGGATCAGGAACATCTGCTAGTCCTTCAAAGGCATCTCCCTTGCTGAAAAACACTAAGGATGTGAAGAACTCTATTGCACCAATGCATCCGTTGTCACGTCGAAAATGCAATGCCCCATTATACTGTTCCTTAGCTATGCCACTAAATTTTTTTAAAGCATTTTGCAAGTGAATAAAATCTGTTACAGTAATATTTAAAAAGGTAAGCAACACATATTGGGATGGCAAAGATCTACCTGTAATGATCATAATGCCGTTCAAAAGATTGCAAAATGATTCCATATCCCAATGCATATTTCTTTCCAAATCTTTAGTGTTATCCAGAACACATAACCCAATGGAAGTTGGATTGTTGAGGTGGCACTTCAAGTAGTAACTCCCGTCAAATGGAAGACTCAGAACATAAATACACCAAGGAAGATCCAAGGACAAGGTTGAACTTTCTTTGCTAAGGCTGATATTCCACTCCACATATTGCCTTGCTTCTACTGGAAAATCTATCTTCTTTGATCCAACCTGTAGCTTTGACTTTATATACACATCACATAACTTCAAAAGAACTGAGTATACAACCTCATTGATGCTATAGGTGTGATAGTCAATTCTGACCAATCTTGACATTGTTTGTCCTTGTTCACAGTGTTGAACTCTACAAACAATGCATCTTGAATAATTTTATCTTGCTTGAGCTGCTTGATACGCTCTTGCATGTCAATTACATCTACATCCTTAGTACCCTTTGAAAGAATAATTTATCTAGCACTGATTTCTGATTGTATTTGTTTGACTTCTTAATTATAGTTATTTTATTCTTACACTTTCAAAAAAACTTAAAATATCATATTCAAAAATCACAATATATATCCATGAAAACACTGTGGAGGAGATGAAGAGTATTTCCGCTACAATTGCATTCGATCTAGCTCTACCATGTGGTGGAGCTAGAATGCATCGATCTAGCTAAGTACCATGCAGATCAACAAAATCAATTACTCCAAGAAGAGATCTACTTCACATGACAAGAACCAAGAAGCTAGAATTGCATTTGATCTAGCTCTACCACCACGTGGTAGAGCTGTATCCAACCTAGACCACATCGTAGAGCTAGAATGCTTTGAGGTCTAGCTCCACCATGTGGTGGAGCTAGAATTGCATTTGAGGTCTAGCTCTACCATGTGTAGAGCTAGAATGCATTGATCTAGCTGTGTACCATGCAAATCAACAAAACCAATTACTCCAAGAAGAGACCATGACCGTAACCAAGGAGATAAACAAGACTTAGTGTGTTGAATGGCGCTGGGACCCAACTTTGACGCACTGGGAGAAGTGATTGCGATGCCCAAATCCATGCACGGAGTGATGTGGACATAGATTAACTTCCCTAGCACAAGACCATGTGGTATGTTCTCTAATGGGGTCCCGGATCCTCATCTTCTAAACTGTCCGAATCCAAGTTCTCGAAATAGATGCACGAGCGTGGCAAATGGCAAAAATTTCCAACCGTGGCCCAAACGGAGCCGAAGAGCATGACATTCGAATCATGTATGGACAAATGTGTGGCAAGCAACCCGGATCTTTCTTGTTGTGTTCAGATGCGATTCGAACTCATTTCGGACCCGAAACTCTGTTATGGCCATTTTGCACTATCTTCGCCGGGACCAAACTTTGACGCGCTGGGAGAACTCATTGCGATACCCAAATCCATGCACGGAGTGATGTGGACATAGAGCAACTTCCCTAGCACAAGTCCGTGTGGTCCGTTCTCTGATGGGGTCTCGTATCCTCAACTTCTAACTATCTGAATCCGGGTTCTCGAAAAAGATGCACGAGTGTGGCAAATGGTGGAAATTTCCAACAGTGGCCCAAACCGCGCCGAAGAGACATGAAATTCGAATCATGCATGGACAAATGTGTGGCAAGCAACCCGGATCTTTCTTGTTGAGTTCAGATGCGATTCGGACTCATTTCGGATCCGAAACTCTGTTATGGCGATTTTGCACTATCTTCGCCGGAACCCAACTTTGACGTGCTGGGAGAAGTGATTGCAATGCCCAAATCCATGCAGGGAGTGATGTGGACATAGAGCAACTTACCTAGCACAAGTCCATGTGGTCCGTTCTCTGATGGGGTCCCGGTTCCTCAACTTCTAACTGTCCGAATCCGGGTTCTCGAGACGAAAAAGATGCAGGAGCGTGGCAAATGGCGAAAATTTCCAACAGTGGCCCAAACGGCGCCGAAGAGGCATGAAATTCAAATCATGCATGGACAAATGTGTGGCAAGCAACCCCGATCTTCCTTGTTGTGTTCAGATGTGATTCGGACTCATTTCGGATCCGAAACTCTGTTATTGCAATTTTGCACTATCTTCGCCGCGACCCAACTTTGACACGCTGGGAGAAATGATTGTGATGCCCAAATCCATGCACGGACTGATTTGGACATAGAGCAACTTCCCTAGCACAAGTCACTATGGTCCGCGCTCTGATGGGGTCCCAGATCCTCAACTTCTAGCTGTCCGAATCCGGGTTCTCGAAAAAGATGCACCAGCGTGCCAAATGGTGAAAATTTCCAACCGTGGCCCAAACGGCACCGAAGACGCATGATATTCGGATCATGCATAGACAAATATATGGCAAGCAACTCGGATCTTTCTTGTTGTGTTCAGATGCGATTCGGGCTCATTTCGGATCCGAAACTCTGTTATGGAGATTTTGCACTATCTTCGCCGGGACCCAACTTTGAAGCGCTGGGAGAAGTGATTGGGATGCCCAAATCCATGCACGGAGTGATGTGGACATAGAGCAACTTCCTTAGCACACGTCCATGTGGTACGTTCTCTGATGGGGTCCCGGATCCTCAACTTCTAACTGTCCGAATCCGAGTTCTCGAAAAAGATGCACGAGCGTGGCAAATGGCAGAAATTTCCAACCGTAGCCCAAACGGCACCGAAGAGGCATGAAATTCGAATCATGCATGGACAAATGTGTGGCCAGCAACCCGAATCCTTCTTGTTGTATTCAGATGCGATTCAAACTCATTTCGGATCCGAAACTCTGTTATGGCGATTTTGCACTATCTTCACCGGGACCCAACTTTGACGTGCTGGGAGAACTGATTGCCATGTCCAAATCCATGCACGGAGTGATGTGGACATAGAGAAACTTCCCTAGCACAAGTCCCTGTGGTCCGTTCTCTGATGGGGCCCCGGATCCTCAACTTCTAACTGTCCGAATCCGGGTTGCACGAGCGTGGCAAATGGCAGAAATTTCCAACAGTGGCCCAAACGGCACCGAAGAGGCATGAAATTCGAATCATACATGGACAAATGTGTGGCAAGCAACCCGGATCTTTCTTGTTGTGTTCAGATGCGATTCGGACTCATTTCGGATCCGAAACTCTGTTATGGCGATTTTGCACTATCTTCGTCGGGATCCAGCTTTGACGCGCTGGGAGAAGTGATTGCGATGCCCAAATCCATGCACGGAGTGATGTGGACATAGAGCAACTTACCTAGCACAAGTCCATATGGTCCATTCTCTGATGGGGTCCCGGTTCCTCAACTTCTAACTGTCCGAATCCGGGTTCTCAAAAAAGATGCACGAGCATGGCAAATGGCGGAAATTTCCAACAGTGGCCCAAACGGTGCCGAAGAGGCATGAAATTCGAATCATGCATGGACAAATGTGTGGCAAGCAACCCTGATCTTTCTTGTTGTGTTCAGATGCGATTCGAACTCATTTCGGATCCGAAACTCTATTGTGGCGATTTTGCACTATCTTCGTCGCGGAACCCAACTTTGACGCGCTGGGATAATTGATTGTGATGCCCAAATCCATGCACAGAGTGATGTGGACATAGAGTAACTTCCCTAGCACAAGTTAGTGTGTTTTGTTCTCTGATGGGGTCCCGGATCCTCAACTTCTAACTGTCAGAATCCGTGTTCTTGAAAAAGATGCAGGAGCGTGCCAAATGGCAGAAATTTCCAACCGTGGCCCAAACGACGCCGAAGAGGCATGAAAATCGAATCATGCATGGACAAATGTGTGGCAGAAATTTCCAACCGTGGCCCAAACGGCGCCGAAGAGGCATGAAAATCGAATCGTGCATGGACAAATGTGTGGCAGAAATTTCCAACCGTGGCCCAAACGGCACCGAAGAGGCATGAAAATCGAATCATGCATGGACAAATGTGTGGCAAGCAACCCGGATCTTTCTTGTTGTGTTCAGATGCGATTCGGACTCATTTCGGATCCGAAATTCTATTATGACGATTTTGCACTATCTTCGCTAAGACCCATTTTTGACACGCTGGGAGAATTGATTTTGATGCCCAAATCCATGCACGGAGTGATGTGGACACATAAAGCAACTTCCCTAGCATAATTCCGTGTGGTCCATTCTCTGATGGGGTCCCGGATCCTCAACTTCTAACTGTCCGAATCCGGGTTCTCGAAAAAGATGCACGAGCGTGCCAAATGGCAGAAATTTCCAACCGTGGCCCAAACGGTGCCGAAGAGGCATGAAATTTGAATCATGCATGGACAAATGTTGGCAAGCAACCCGGATCTTTCTTGTTGTGTTCAGATGCGATTCGGACTCATTTCGGACCCGAAACTTTATTATGGCGATTTTGCACTTTCTTCGCCGGGACACAACTTTGACGCGCTGGGAGAACTGATTGCGATGCCCAAATCCATGCACGGAGTGATGTGGACATAGAGCAACTTCCCTAGCACGAGTCTGTGTGGTCCGTTCTCTGATAGGGTCCCGGATCCTCAACTTCTAACTGTCCGAATCCGGGTTCTCGAAAAGATGCACGAGCATGGCCAAATGGCAAAAATTTTCACCCGCCGTGGCCCAAACGGCGCCGAAGAGGCATGAAAATCGAATCATGCATGGATAAATGTGTGGCGAAAATTTCCAACAGTGGCCCAAACGGCGCCGAAGAGGTGTGAAATTCGAATCATGCATGGACAAATGTGTGGCAAGGAACCTGGATCTTTCTTGTTGTGTTCAGATGCGATTCAGACTCATTTCGAATCTGAAACTCTGTTATGGCGATTTTGCACTATCTTCACTGAGACCCAACTTTGACGCGCTGGGAGAACTGATTGTGATACCCAAATCTATGCACGGAGTGATGTGGACATAGAGCAACTTCCCTAGCACAAGTCACTGTGGTCCGTTCTCTGATGGGGTCCCGGATCCTCAACTTCTAGCTGTCCGAATCCGGGTTCTCGAAAAAGATGCACGAGCGTGCCAAATGGCAGAAATTTGCAACCGTGGCCCAAACGGCGTCGAAGAGGCATGAAATTCGAATCATGCATGGACAAATGTGTGGCAAGCAACCCGGATCTTTCTTGTTGTGTTCAGATGTGATTCGGACTCATTTCGGATCCGAAACTCTGTTATGGCGATTTTGCACTATCTTCGCCGGGACCCAACTTTGAAGCGCTGGGAGAAGTAATTGCGATGCCCAAATCCATGCACGGAGTGATGTGGACATAGAGCAACTTCCCTAGCACAAGTCCCTGTGGTCTGTTCTCTGATGGGGTCCCAGATCCTCAACTTCTAACTGTCCGAATTCGAGTTCTCGAAAAAGATGCACGAGCATGGCAAATGGCGGAAATTTCCAACCGTGGCCGAAACGGCGCCGAAGAGGCTGAAATTCGAATCATGCATGGACAAATGTATGGCAAGCAACCCGGATCTTTCTTGTTGTGTTGAGATGCAATTCGGACTCATTTTGGATCTGAAACTCTGTTATGGCGATTTTGCACTATCTTCGCCGAGACCCAACTTTGACGCGCTAGGAGAATTGATTGTGATGCCCAAATCCATGCACGGAGTGATGTGGACATAGAGCAACTTCCCTAACACAAGTTAGTGTGGTCCGTTCTCTGATGGGGTCCCGGATCCTCGACTTCAAACTGTCCGAATCCGGGTTCTCGAAAAAGATGCACGAGCATGCCAAATGGCGAAAAGTTCCAACCGTGGCCCAAACCGTGGTGAAGAGGCATGAAATTCGAATCATGCATGGACAAATGTGTGGCAAGCAACCCGGATCTTTCTTGTTGTATTTAGATGCGATTCGGACTTATTTCAAATCCGAAACTCTGTTTTGGCGATTTTGCACTATCTTTGCTGGGACCCAACTTTGACGCGCTGCGAGAAGTGATTGCGATGCCCAAATCCAAGCACGGAGTGATGTGGACATAAGATTGGGTAGTGAAAAGCTGGTACAGGCCAGTAGAGAGCAGAAGCAGTAGATAGTTAAGAATCTTGCACAGGGACGATAGAGAGGGACCAAGAAAATGGGAAAGAACAAAACGCACTAGTACGTGCACCTGCACCTGTGCGCGCACTTGCTATGGTGTCCGCACCTGCTTGCGGATCTGCTATCGCACCCGCACCTGCTGTCGCACCCACACGGACCTGTTCTCTGCGCGAGGTTCTGTGGCCACAGTAATTCGGGATAAGGTTTTGGGGAAGTTAAGAAAACTTTTATTGTTCGTTAATTTTTGCAATATGTCTTGGGCGGGCTTTTTTTATTGTAATGTGAAAAGACCGTAGTGTTTGTGGAAGTGGCACGTGGGAATGGCCCCTTGACTGGAGGCAAGGAAATTCAAATTTGAAATTTGAATGAAGGAGCCTAGCTATGGTTGTGGAAGATGGAGCAAAGAGAGAGAGATTGCCATGTGTGCGCACGGGGACAGAATCGCGAGGGAGAGAGGTGAGCGGGGGCGGAATCGCGAGGGAGAGAGAGGTGAGTGGTGGGCATGGCTGGCCTAGCCCGCAGCGGGATGGGAGAGAGAGGCGAGCGATGGGCCGTGAAGCGATGGGCCGTGAAGCGATTATTTAAATAGGATTAAAGCTATATTTAAATATTCTTATAATAGGTTTAATAGTTTAACTATAGTAACTTAAAGCATGTTTATAGTTTACAATTATACTTTACTTATTTATAGACTTTATATAGCTATATAAATCAAACC
This sequence comes from Cibotium barometz, assembly GCF_041138505.1. NCBI lineage: Eukaryota > Viridiplantae > Streptophyta > Polypodiopsida > Cyatheales > Cibotiaceae > Cibotium > Cibotium barometz. The sequence goes on from NC_141084.1 coordinate 19,075,336, forward strand.
TATTTATATATAAACCCATATAATTTAAGTTTATAAATAACCTATAGTTTATAAATAAACCTTTATAAATAGGTAATATAAAGTTATAATCGATAGGCTTAAAGGTTTGATTATTAAAATATAGCTTTTATAGTTATATATATAGCCTTAAAGTTTATAATTAATAGGCTTATAGGTTTGTTTATATAAATAGGCTCAAAGATATATATAAATAGGCTTATAGGTTTAATAGGTTAACTATAGTAACTTAAAGATATATAAATAGGCTTATAGGTTTAATAGATTAACTATAGTAACTATAGGTTTGATTATATAAATAGACTTAAAGATATATATAAATAGGCTTATAGGTTTAATAGGTTCACTATAGTAACTTAAAGTATATTTATAGTTTATAATTATACTTTATATATCTTATTTTTATAAACTTTCTATAGCTATATAAATCAAACCTATTTATATATAAACCTATATAATTTAAAGTTTATAAATAACCTATAGTGACTTAAATTATATACATTAACCTATATATTAACCTACGACTATAACTATATAACTTATAGTAACTTAAATTATATATTTATAACTATATAGCTTATAGTAACTTATAGTTAATAAAAGCTTATTTTAATGCTACTATATTATAGCTTATTTAATAAATATAATTGTAAGCTTATAAGTTTGATTATAGCTTTTATTATAGGTTAAAGTATAATTGTATAAATTCAAGGGGATTTTGGTACAAAGATAGGGCAAGGAAATGTATCCATACTAGTGGAGGAATGTTTGAAAGACGTGGTCCTACTTTTCCTACAATGGATACTTCATCTCTCCAAGACTCATTATGGAGTGCCGTCTGATGGCCAAAGATTATTTTGCAATCTACTATCATGAATGGTAACTTTATTTGATCAAACGAAAGCTATAGCGGTGACGAAGAAGGGGATCATTTTGATCCTCCAATTACAAATGCAATTCCTATAACAAGCCCAAAATTTGAAACATTGATTCCTACCATAGATTGTTAGGTATCAAGGACTAGGGAAGATCAATTCACACACAAACCATGATTACATAAATACTTCTATTGCATTGAATGAGAGACTACAAGTTTATATAGATTTTTAGGACTAATAGAGTCTGACCTTTTTTCTAGATCCTTGGTTCTCATCATGTAAAGTAGGTCTCTTCTTGGAGTAATTGGTTTTATTGATCTACATTAGCTCCACCACATGGTAGAGCTAGACCTCAAATAATTCTAGCTCTATGATGTGGTCTAGGTAGAATACAGCTCTACCACGTGGTAGAGCAAGATCAAATGCAATTCTAGCTCCTTGGTTCTTGTCATGTGAAGTAGGTCTCTTCTTGGAGTAATTGGTTTTGTTGATCTGCATGGTACACAGTTAGATCGATGCATTCTACCTCCACCACATGGTAGAGCTAGACCTTAAATGCAATTCTAGCTCCACCACATGGTAGAGCTAGACCTCAAAGTATTTGATCTAGCTCTACCACATGGTAGAGCTGTATTCTACCTAGACCACATCGTAGAACTTTAAGGTCTAGCTCTACCATGTGGTGGAGTTAGAATCAGGGATTTAATATTCACGTGATCACAAGATTTTTTGTGATAATAACACATGTGAACAAGTTATTCACATGTTCTCATGTTACCGTTCACAAAATAACAGGTCACTTGCCATTTGAAAACCCCTTAAAAGCTTGGCTACATATGGGAATAAGCTATTCACATGTTCTCATGTTACCATCTTCACATAAAAGCAGGTCAGTGGCCACCTAAGAAGATTTTTTATGCCCGACAAAGATAATTTTTTAAGGCCCTTGTGAAAGCTTTGTGAATATAACATGTGATCACAAGATTTTTTGTGTTATTAACATGTTCACATGTTCTCGTTTACGTCAGTGAAATCCCTGGTTAGAATGCATCAATCTAGCTGTACCATAAACCACGTTGTAGACCTAGAATGCCTAGAGGTCTAGCTCTACCATGTGATGGAGCTAGAATATATTGAACTAGATCTACTATCTGGTGGAGCTATCATGCATTGATCTAGCTCTACTATCTGGTAGAGCTGTATCAAAGTATTCTATCTAGACCCCATGGTAGCATTAGAATGTTTTGAAGTCTAGCTCTACCATGTGGTGGAGGTAGAATGCATCAATGTAACTATATCATGTGGTGGAGCTAGAATGCATTGATCTAGCTCTACCATGTGGTAGAGCTATATCAAAATAATCTATCTAGACACCATGGTATCGCTAGAATGCTTTGAAGTCTAACTCCACCACATAGTAGAGATAGTCTTCAATGGGTTCTATCTCTACCATATGATAGAGCTAGTTCTAGCTCGGCCACATGGTAGAGCTATACTTCATGGTAGAGTCTGATGTAGGTTCCCATCTTAAAAAAATTGCTTGCTAGATTTGATTACTAGTTTAACAAGTCCAACATGATTATGTGCAGGATGGATTTCCAATCTGGAGGGAGGGTCTACATGATGTTGAACAATGATTCTGTTGGTATTGGCTACGTGTGTAGAATTGATCCGAATTCCACTTGTAGTGGAACAAAGATTGGTCAAGGAAATGTGTCATTACTTGTGGAGGAATGCTTGAAGGATGTGGAACTACCATTCCCTACAATGGATACCATTTATCTAAAAAATGCATTATGGAGTAATGTTCATTGGCCAAAAATGCTTTTAAGGCCTTTCACAAGGGAGCTGGAATTTGGAGAGTGGAGTGAAAGATGCAGTGATGCAGATCAAGAAGAGCTTGTGGAACCTCCAATTGTAGATGCAATACCGATAACATCTCCAGAACTTGACATGCAAATCCGACAATCTTGGAAGAATGAGATGGTTCTTCTAAAGGATGAGAGCATGATGCAGACTATCTTATATGTGAGATGGTTCTTCTAAAGGATGAGAGCATGATGCAGACTATCTTGGAAGAATGAGATGGTTCTTCTAAAGGATGATAGCATGATGAGAGCATGATGCAGACTATCAATCAAGGGACTATCTTATATGTGTTTCCATTTGAATGTGTCAACTTTCAACAACTTGGTGATGATTGTGTGGGTGTGGCTATTGAAAGTGCAAATGAATTTCAAACTATGCCATACACCTGCAACTCTATACCAGAGACCATAATCCACTCTGGACCTCTGGTAGCGTAGTGTGCACCTCACATTATCTAAATTCAATTTTTGAGGAACTTGTATAAACTGGCTCTCCAACCCAAATTTGGATAGTTAAAGTTTGGCCTGGTGATCGTGATGTAGATCAAGCTACACACCATGTACGTAGTGGGATTCTCCAACATCTCATGTGTATTCACATTTAGCTTGCCATTATGATCCATTGGTACAGAAATGAGCTTACAACTAGCCATATTATATTTGAACAAAACACTATTGCAAACAAATAGGTAATATTTCTTGAAAACGAGAAACATTTGGCATCTTTCACTCTAGTTATGAATATCATCATAGGGACTCGTCCCATTCCCCCTCATTGTGGTTTCATTATATTTCAACTAATTTTTAAAAATCATCATTTTTCAATCAGAATCCAAATCAATTCATCAATTCTCAAACAGAATTAAAAATCATATCAATCACATTCGAAATCATCATCAGGATAGCATTAACGCTTATAATTTCAAGTCTTAGATTTACTCGTATATACTGTCAGTAAAGAGCTGCAGTTATACTCTCGGTATATACGGTAGTCACGGCCCTTGGAATTATAAGGTAAATACCATCATGTCTAGGCCTCAAGCAAGTCAGGGATTCTATATAATTGCGGTACTTCCATTTGAAGACCCAATTACCAAATTACGAGTTTCAGTTTGAATATCAAATTGTATGAATTATATCACACAATTATAACCTTTTTGTCTTTCTAGATAAATTTTTGACATATTTGTCTTCTCAGTTAATCTTTATTAACCAAATGCTCTGATACCAACTGTAAGATCCCTGTTCCCACCGAGCAACAGATTCGGGATACTAGCAGCAGAAGTAGCACTTCTCGCACGGGACAGGGGTCCCACATTCGGGGCCTCACCCACGGATATCCGGATAAGAGACTAATCTGTCGGTTGTTCCAAAACCGAACCTGGAAAAACTTCCTTTACCGGAAAGCACGGGCGATTCCACCAGGATAACTTTTTACTCTAACGTAGTCAAGATCATTTCTGATCGAGCTGATCCAATTACATCTATAAGATACTTGGTCAGATCAAGGAAGAAACTTGCACTTGGATCATTGGGATCAACGCTTTTTTTCCCATTCAAGAGGCACAGCCGTTGATTCCTATCCATAGAACAGTTACTGTCCGGGATTTATTTTATCTATCGTAAAAACAAAAGTTTGAGTCTCGATTTACGGATCCATCAGTCCAGCCTAACCCCATCCGATCCCATGGGTTAGCCAACCGCCCAACCACTGTAGTGATGGGATCCAATTAAGAATTTGGTTAGGTTTTGTCCCGGGTACCAAGGAAAAGAGTTCCAAGGCCCCCTAGCCGGATGTTCATGCAAAAATAAAACTAGTCACACCACTCACACACCCAATATGAAATTGCCTTTTCACAGATTCAACTAGTTTAAAACAATCCTTTAATAAAACCATAGTATCACTGATCACCATCTTCGAATTTATCCAGTTGATTCTTAATTTTCCCATCATTCCTTCATCAGAGTATCTATGGCATCATTGGCAACTATAGGACGCTCACCACCTGTCCACTCAGGGGCCGTTTCCTAGTTCCTAGCCCATAATACTCGGCAATATAATCACTTATCAAGATGGACTCTCGTTGAAGATCAGCAAGATCAACCAACAAATCCATATAAAGAGCCATGGACTCATCCATTGAAGACCAGCAAGGTCAATCAACCAGATCCATGCCCGATTTCAGAAAACAACTCCTACTCTTGTTCTAATATCTTCCTCGACGCACGCGAGCACTGTATGGTCAGCACCCTCTAGGATCCTTCGCAGGTGACCTAGCGCTTCACTCATAGGCCGCTTCCTTGGCCCCTCATCCACCGTACCGAAAGCTCACCATTTTAATCGCACCGAGGCTGGTCAAGACCTCGGCCGACCTTGCTACGCGAGACGTCCTTCATTGACTCTCCGTCAGCAGTTGCAACTTTATCATCACGACCTTAATCACAAGATGGCCAAAATGCTTCCCCAGCATTCTTGACATAAAACAATCATTTACAAACAGTTTACAAATACAGTTTCTATATTAACTCTCATTTTTCTACATTATCCCTCATCAACCCACATTACTTATTCCACATTCCATTTATATGTGTACTCATCCCATCACATCATTTTCCATCTCATCACTTCAGATTCCTTCACATCACATATCATATATTCACATCCATACATATATCCACATCCACATCCACATCCACATTCACATCCATACATCCACATCTACATGCATACATTTATATCTACATGCATACATCCACAACTCCATGCATACATCCACATCCACATTCACATTCACATCCATACATTTACATCTACATGCATACATCCACCTCCACATTCACATCCACATCTATACATCTACATCTACATGCATACATCCACAACTCCATTCACATCCACATCTATACATCTACATCCATACATCCACATCTACATCCATACATCCACATCTCCATTCACATCCCCATCTATACATCTACATCTACATGCATACATCCACAACTCCATTCACATCCACATCTATACATCTACATCCATACATCCATATCTACATCCATACATCCACATCTCCATTCACATCCCCATCTATACATCTACATCTACATGCATACATCCACATCTCCATTCACATCCATATCTATACATCTACATGCATACATCCACATCTCCATTCACATCCACATCTATACATCTACATCTATATGCATACATCCACATCTCCATTCACCTCCACATCTATACATCTACATGCATACATCCACATCTCCATTCACATCCACATCTATACATCTACATCTACATGCATACATCCACATCTCCATTCACCTCCACATCTATACATCTACATGCATACATCCACATCTCCATTCACATCCCCATCTATACATCCACATCTCCATTCACATCCCCATCTATACATCTACAGACATACATCCACATCTCCATTCACATCCCCATCTATACATCTACATCTACATGCATACATCCACATCTCCATTCACATCCATATCTATACATCTACATCTACATGCATACCTCCACACCTCCATGATTACAATAAAATTCTTTTAATTAATCTAGGATGATAATTCCTAGAATATGGTAGGAAGTCCTCTTTTCATGCTTTGAATGAAATTATTTTATGTGTAAATTTTTATAAAATTTTGCCATAGCTTCGCTACTATAACTGATAAATCTCAATTATTTTAAAGATAAGGCTTATCTTTAAGGGAATGATTAGAATGATCCCTAATTAGATCATTAACCCTTAATGGATTAAATAAAAATAATCATAAACTAAAAGCATAGATAAAAAAAACTATTAATTTATTCTCAAGCATAGATTAATCTTGGATTAAGAAAAAGCTTTATGAAAAGCTTCATTTGGATTGAGAATGGGTCATGAGTATGACCCATTTCTTAAGTGAGAGAGAGAGAAAAACCATTAGAATTAAACATAAATAAAAATTTATGTAATTCTTTACTATCATTAATTAATTAACTTCAATAGCATTTCAAAAACCATACCAATTAAGCTTCTCAAGCTTGAGAGGGGTTGAGAAGAGAGAATCATTGAGAAATTATAGAAAAGATCAAAATTCACTATACTTATCTTATAATTTGCTTGATTCTTTGTTCACGGTAGAGGCCCCCAACCAATCAATTGGTTTAGTATGTTGATGGAGCCACCAATGGGGATTGAAGAAAGGGAGAAATATCAAAAACTAGTGAATTATTAAAGAATTTACAGTTCTTGGCTTAGGTGGAGTAGAGTAACAATGCATAAGACACTATATTTTTTTCAACAAGGGAAGGCTTCTATTTATAGGAAAAATTGAGCTCCTAACCGAACAAACTGATTCTAGAATTTTCCAAGTTAGTTTGGTTGAATTTGGACTAGATTTGGACCTAGTTTGGTTACTTTTTGATTCGATTTGGTTCCATTTTGATTTGGTTTGGTTCAAGAGAGATGAGAGATAAAAATATCACATTATTTTTGAGTTTAAAACTCATTCAAGCATGTGAAATATGCACCTTCTTTAAAGAACTCCCCTTCCTGATATATGTGTAAAAATTTTATTGCTCATAGTTTTTTACTAATAAACCTTGTACATTTTCAACTCTTCATCTTATGTGAAATATGCACCTTCTTTAAAGAACTCCCCTTCCTTACATATGTGTCAAAATTTTATTACTCATAGTTTTTTTTTAACTAATAAACCTTGTACATTTTCAACTCTTCATCTTATGTGAAATATGCACCTTCTTTAAAGAACTCCCCTTCCTTACATATGTGTCAAAATTTTATTGCTCATAGTTTTTTACTAATAAACCTTGTACATTTTCAACTCTTCATCTTATGTGAGCATTTACTCATTTTTGGGTATCTTCTTTTACAAATTGGATTTATCTCCTCCCTACACATGGATTGATGCTATTGGCCCATAGGAACCTTAATTGGACCATAATCCAAAAATTTCTGAAAATCTAGACCCTTAGACTAAGGTTCTTTATACCTATTTTCAATTAATTCCAATTGCACATTGGAAAATTCTTTCTAAATTTCTGTTTCAGAGGGATTCATTTTAATAAGGTGAGATATTTTTCTATCCAAAATATTCAAAATCTGAATATTCTCTCTCTAGAATATTTTCTCTCTCTAGGTTAAAACAGCCACAAACAAGATCTCTTATATTTCAGAAAAGGAATTGATCACAGGGGGATATGCTAGACATCAAAAAGGAGTTGGGGGACGAATCTTATAGTTTTCAAGAAATATTACCTATTTTGTTTGCAATAGTGTTTTGTTCAAATATAATATGGCTAGTTGTAAGCCCATTTCTATACCAATGGATCATAATGGCAAGCTAAATGTGAATACACATGAGATGTTGGAGAATCCCACTATGTACATGGTGTGTAGCTTGATCTACATCACGATCACGAGGCCAAACTTTAACTATCCACAGTTGGGTTGGAGAACAAGTTTATGCAGTTGGGTTGGAGAACCAGTTTATACAAGTTCCTCAAAAATTACATTTAGATAATGGGAGGTGCACACTACGCTACGTGAGGTCCATAGTGGATTATGGTCTCTGCTATTATGAGGCTGGTATAGAGTTGCAAGTGTATGGATACACTGATGCTGCAGACTAGGCTGGTAGCATCTTGGACAGAAGATATACTAGCGGATTTATGTTTTCCTTTGGGAGTGGTGCTACTTGGAGCAGCAAAAAGTGACAATGGCCTTGTCAAGTATAGAGGCAAAATACAGGGGTGATGTGATGGCAGCATGTGAGATAGCTTGATTACGCAAACTACTTGGAGATTTGAAGTTGCATGTGGATAGGCAGGTTGTCATTTATTATGACAAACTTAATAGCATAAAGGTCGCAACCCAATGTTTCATATGTGGACCAAACATATAGAGGTCCACTATCACTTCAGAGAGAAGGTCTTCGCCGGATTTTCTATAGGTCAACACAGAGAGGATTAGATTGTTGATATTCTCACCAAGGCTTTGGGAGCTGAGAAGCTTCACAAATTTTCTAGCATGCTTGGAGTCTTGGAGAGATGTAGTTGAACTTGAGGGGCAGTGTTGAGATTGTTGAAATATACAAGTGAAAAGGGTGTGTGTGGGAACAAGCTCTTGGATAGAGGCTGTAAAAGAGGAGATGTAATTGTGAAAAAACCTGTGAAAAGGTTAGGAGAATCTACTGGGAGAGAATAATGGGTAGCATGAGGGAATTTAGGAGTGTGGAGATATTCTGGGAGATATTCAGGGAAAAGAGAAGAGGTGGAGAGAATCAGGCAAGAGGTGGAGATATTCAGGGAGTGAATCATGGAGAAATCAAGGGCATTTGATGCTTGATGTAAACACTATAAATTGAGGCATAGCCCTAATGAGAATTTGCTGGTTTTTGAGTATCCATGCCTACATTAATCTATGTGCTAATTATTCACTAATTACGTCTTAATCACTTGCTAATCACTTTGTTAATTATGCTGATTCTAGTGTTTGATCCACCATAGCTCATCATTTTGCTCAAATTTCAACATGGTATCAGAGCCATGCCTAGAATCAACCAGATTTATGAGCCCATTAGTGAATTAATCAGGATTAGTAAAATAATTAGCAAAAAAATCAGTTTTTAGTAAGCTTTCACTCTTCCCCTTCACCCCCAGCCAGTGGAGGGTCTCTAGCATCTAGCACACATCAAATTAGGGCAAAAGCTTCTAGCCATAGCTAGCTAAGCTCCTTAGCTTCAAGCCTATGCAAAAAATGTAGCAAACCGCCAGCGCGTTTGGGAGATTTCGCCGTTTCTGCAGGCGCCGTTTTTCTGAGGTATTTTTGCCATTGCTACTTGCTCCAAACAAATTACTTCAATTCCCTTTAGCACAAGGGGTAATCAAGCATGCTCTACAAGCTGGTGAAGATAGAAATCAATTTCATCAAGTCTACAGAGAGATCAAAGCTCTTCATCAAATCTGCAGGTGACTCTGGTAAAACAGAGCTTAAGCTTTCATTATTTGCTCAAATCTTGTGTTTCTTGGCTTAATCCTCTACTAGACTCATTGCTATTGATGCCTTTGAAAGCATTTGAGCTCATTTGAAGTGGAAGGCACCAGATCTGAGCTCCCCGCATACTCTGTTTTTTGCACACAAACCAGAGCATTAATTTGCTAATCAGTGATTAATCAGTGCTAATCACTGTACTTTGGTGCAATTGAGGGTTCAAATTAACCATTAGGTATCTGATACAGATCCCTAAAGCTTCAGATTGAAAATCGGAGTTGGTTTGATACTCCAACCATCCCGTACAAATTGGTTACTCTCAATTTAATGTAATTTCTGGTGATTTTATGCTGATAAAATTGTTGTAATCATCTATTAAACACCAGATTGAGTTGTAAAAGGGTAGACACTGCCCTTGAATCTTGAATTTGGATCAAGAGGTAAGACCCCCTTCACATCACCATGAATTCAGCACAGGAAACAGCCAAATTTAATGGAGAACAGTTTTATACATGGCAAACAAAAACCATGTATTTGCTGATGAGGAAAAATCTGTGGGGATTAGTTGAAGGGAGAGATGAATGCCCAGAGAGAGGGGAAAAAGAGTGGAAGAGTAGGAATGAAAAAGCATTGGGGCTTATTGCACTCAGTTTAAATGATGAGATCATTCATCATATCACAGGGATACAGTGGGCAAAAGATGCATGGGATGAACTCAATAAATTATTTGGTACACAAGCAAAAAATTCCAAGATAAATTTGTTAATGCAATTCTACAAACTGGACATGAAGGAAAGTGAACCCTTAATCACACACTTGAACAAATATAAAAGCATTAAGCAACAGCTGGCAGCTATTGGCAAAAAGGTAGAAGATGATGAAGCATTAGCTGTACTTTTGAAGAGTGTGGATAAAGGAGATTATGAAAACATTGTAGCAACACTAAAGAATGTGCCTGAACTGAAGATACACGAGATAGAAGCAGCTTTACTGGAGCAAGAGAGCAGAGGCAAAGAGAAGAAAGAGCTCGACTCAACAGCAGGAGAGGAAAAAGCATTCTTCACCCGAGGAGGATTCTCTCGAGGACGAGGACGAGGAAGAGGCAGAGTAGGAGGGAGGACCTTCACTTGCCACAAATGTGGAAAGCCAGGACACATGGCGAGAGACTGCTACAGCAAACCCAGTGAAGAAGGAACGACATCGGCAAACTTCATGGAGGCTCCAATAGAAGTGGAGTCGGATCATCTTTTCTGAGAGAGAGAGAGAGAGAGAACCCACAACCCAATGTAACCTGCCCCAATAAAGTAAAACCACCTCTGAGCCACCGATGATGTAGGCCAAGTGGTAGTTGTATGTGTGAGCACTTTAGTCAAGGTCGCGGGCACTTATAGTAGCCTTGGACACATAGAGAGAGAGAGTGTCAAGGACTATGGAGTTTAGGGACTTGAGGCACTGGTCGCGGGCTATCAAGTAAGAAGGAAACTTGATACAGGGTCCAGGTGTGTTAGGATTATTCACTTGAGGGGAGGTGTTGAAATATACAAGTGAAAAGGGTGTGTGTGGGAACAAGCTCTTGGATAGAGGCTGTAAAAGAGGAGATGTAATTGTGAAAAAACCTGTGAAAAGGTTAGGAGAATCTACTGGGAGAGAATAATGGGTAGCATGAGGGAATTTAGGAGTGTGGAGATATTCTGGGAGATATTCAGGGAAAAGAGAAGAGGTGGAGAGAATCAGGCAAGAGGTGGAGATATTCAGGGAGTGAATCATGGAGAAATCAAGGGGATTTGATGCTTGATGTAAACACTATAAATTGAGGCATAGCCCTAATGAGAATTTGCTGGTTTTTGAGTATCCATGCCTACATTAATCTATGTGCTAATTATTCACTAATTACGTCTTAATCACTTGCTAATCACTTTGTTAATTATGCTAATTCTAGTGTTTGATCCACCATAGCTCATCATTTTGCTCAAATTTCAACAGAGATGTCAAGCTCAACTAGAGCTTCAACTCACGGGATGTGCCTAGGTGATTGGGTCACATTTACATCACTAGCACCTTTGGTAGCCAACATGGTGCATCTTGCCACTGATTCTATAGCTAGACTACACCTACATAGTCCACCTGCCGATTTATGGCATTCTTATCTTGCCAGATCACCTATTTAGCATATTCACATTATGGATTGCTTCTACATAGTACTCTAATACTTATGTTGGGTTTGCACTTTCCTTTTGTGGACCTCTTTCGAGTGAGCAAGAAGAGAGAGCTCAAGCTCTCTCTTCTCTCCCAATCGAATGTCTGGTAAGATGCATTTAGACTTTCCTATAGAAAATCTATGAACTATAGCATTATATGGTAGTGATGTGTGTGAACACACTTAGGACCACTGCGACATTTTTTCCTCACTAGGAGGTTTTTTCCCCCGTGTGTATGTACACCCTCTTATCTACTCATTTTGGGGTGTGTACTTATCTTTTGTATCTAGCACACATTTGTTACTTCTATTCTAGTGAGTTTGTGTGCTCTCAAGCTTCTCTATCTTGTGTTTGTGCATTGTTGAAACCCTGACCCTAATTCCAACACTTGGTATCAGAGCTAGCTTTCTTGACACTTGATCTAGTAGTCTACCTCCCTCCTCACAACCCTATTTTTTTGTCTCCGATTGAGATACCCTCTTAGGAGAAGAAGGTGTATATTGTAGTGTGTTGTATACAAAGCTGGTCTGCTCGATTTTGTGTGTTTGACTGTGTAGCGGCAAAGATTTGGTATGTAGTAGCATCTATAGTGTCTTCAATAACATCGACCATCATACTTTTGCCAATAACACTCTATTCTCTACTTTGTGTTATTTTTCATACACTTTGCAAGTGATTCAGTCAGTTGGCAGCCATCCAAGGTTGCATTCAATGAATACTCAGTACTTGTAGTGTGTTGAAAGATTCTGCATTTGGTAGAAAGTCATGGCTGGCAATATTAGTGATGTATTCAACATGTTGTCTATTGAGGACAAACTTGATGGGACTAACTACCCATTATGGTCCTATATGATGAGGCATGTACTGGTTACTAAAGGCCTTTGGAATGTGGTCAGTGGTAGTGAAACTCGTCCTGTTTCACAACTACCAGTGCAACCAGGTGCTGCAATTACATCTGGAGTAGAATCTGATGCAGATGTGGCTCCTCCACATGCACCACCAGTACCTCCCACTCATGGTGTGCAATATTAGTGATGTATTCAACATGTCTGTTGAGAACAAACTTGATGGGACTAACTACCCATTATGGTCCTATATGATGAGGCATGTACTGGTTAATAAAGGCCTTTGGAATGTGGTCAGTGGTAGTGAAACTCGTCCTGTTTCACAACTACCAGTGCAACCAGGTGCTACAATTACATCTGGAGTAGAATCTGATGTAGATGTGGCTCCTCCACATGCACCACCAATACCTCCCACTATTGCTCAGACGAGATGGGATGGAAGAGATACACAGGCACATGCATTGCTTGCACTTTTTCTGAAGCAAAGAATTATTGCTCAGACGAGATGGGATGGAAGAGATACACAGGCACATGCATTGCTTGCACTTTTTCTGAAGCGAAGAATTATTCCTCGTATTCGGTCATTTAAGACTTCAAAACAAGCATGGGATGCACTTGCTGCATTATACCAGGTGTGCAATGAAGTACGTGTTGCATATCTGCGCAAACAGTTGGAGTCTGAGCACATGAATGAGGCAGAGTCAATGGATAGCTTCTTGACCAAGATCAAAGATTTTAAGGAGCAGCTTGCTAGTGTGGATGAGATATATCCTCATAGTACATTGGTGCCCACAATTCTCAATGCATTGTCGGATTCTTATCAGAGTTTTGTCTCTAATCTTAGAATCATGAGATGAAAGGAAATCCAAATGCCCTTACATTTGATGAGCTGGTTTCAGTACTCTTGCAAGAAGAGCAGTGTTAAATTTGTAGCAATGTGATGAGCTATGGTGGATCAAATGCTAGAATCAACATCATTAACAAAGAGAGTAGATGATAATTGAGACGTGATTAGTGAGCAATTAACTGATAGCTTAATGTAGGCATGGATAATAAAAAACCAGCAAATTCTCATTAGGCCAATGCCTCAATTTATAGAGTTTACATCCAATCATCCAATCCCACTGATTTCTCCTTGATTCACTCACCTCTTTTGCTTGATTCTCTCCACCTCTCCTAGAATATCTCCACATCTCCTAAATCTCCTCATGCTACCCTTTATTCTCTCCCAGTAGATACTTCTCACCTTTTCACATGTTCTCTAACATTTACAGATTCTCTTTTACAGCCTCTTGCCAAGGGCTTGTTCTCGCACACACCCTATTCACTTGTATATTTCAACACCTCCTCTCAAGTGAATACTCCTAGCACACGTGGACCCTATACCAAGTTTCCCTCTTACTTGATAGTCTGCGACCAGTGCCTCAAGTCCCTAAACTCATAGTCCTTGACACTCTCTCTCTCTATGTGTCCAAGGCTACTACAAGTGCCCGTGACCTTGACTAAAGTGCTCACACATACATCTACTACATGGCCTACATCATCGGTGGCTTAGAGGTGGTTTTACTCTGTTGGGGCAGGTTATATTGGGTTGTGGGGTTTCTCTCTCTCTCTCTCTCTCTCTCTCTCTCTCAGAAAAGATGATCTGACTCCACTTCCTTAGGAGCCTCGATGAAGTTTGCTGATGTCGTTCCTTCTCCAGTGGGTTTGCTGTAGCAATCTCTTGCCATGTGTCCTGGCTTTCCACAGTTGTAGCAAGTGAAGGTCCTTCCTCCTACTCTACCTCTTCCTCGTCCTCGTCCCCGAGAGAATCCTCCTTGGGTGAAGAAGAATGCTTTTTCTTCTCCTGCTGTTGAGTCCAGCCATTTCTTCTTTGCCTCTGGTCTCTTGCTCTAGTAGAGCGCCTTCTATCTCGTGTAGCTTCAATTTAGGTGTAAATTCTTTAGTGTTGCTACAATGTTTTCATATTCACCTTTGTCCACACTCTTTCAGAAGCACTGCTAGTGCCTCATCATCTTCTACCTTTTTGCCAATAGCTGCCAGTTGTTTCTTAATCCTTTAAAATATGTTCAAGTGTGTGATTAAAGGTTCACTTTTCTTCATATCCAATTTGTAGAATTGCATTAACAAATTTATCTTTGAATTTTTAGCTTGTGTGCCAAATAATTTATTTTCATTCCATGCATCTTTTGCCCATTGTATCCCTGTGATGTGATGAATGATTTCATCATTTAAACCGAGTGCAATAAGTCTCCCAATTCTTTTTCATTCCTGCTCTTCCACTCATTTTTCCCTCTCACCTCTGGGCATTCATCTCTTCCCTCAACTAGCCCCCACAGATTTTTCCTCATGAGCAGATACATGGTTTTTGTCTGCCATGCATAGAACTGCTCTCCATTAAATTTGGCTACCTCTTGTGCCGTACTCATGATGATGTGAAGGGGGTCTTACCTCTTGATCCAATTTCAAGATTCAAGGGTAGTGTCTACCCTTTTACAACTCAATCTAGTGTTTAGGAGATGATTACAACAGATTTATCAGCATAAAACTACCAGAAACTACATTAAATCAAGGATAACCAATTTGTACTACGGAATGGTTGGAGTATCAAACCATCTCCGAATTGCAATCTGAAGTTATAGGGATCTGTATCAAATACTAATGGTTAATTTGAACCCTCAATTGCACCAAAATATAGTGATTAGCACTGATTAGCAAATTAATCCTCTGTTTTGTGTGCAAAAAACAGAGTGTGCGGGGAGCCCAGATCTGAGGCCTTAGAGTTCAAATGAGCTCAAATCCTTTCAAGGCCATCAATAGCAATTAGTCTAGTAGAGTATTAAGCCAAGTTAACACAAGATTTGACCAAACATTGAATGCTTAATCTCTGTTTTACCAAAGTCACCTGCAGATTTGATGAAGAGCTTGGATCTCATTGTAGACTTGATCAAATCAAATTTTGTCTTCATCAGCTTGTAGAGAACCCTTGAAAACCCCTAGGTCTAAGAGGAATTAGAGCAATTTGATCTCGAGTAGACAAGATCTCATTTTTCCTCAGAAAAAAGGTGCCTACAAAAATCGCCTGGAACAGTAGCATGCATTGGCGGTTTGACCTTCTGTTTAGATGGGCTCAAGCGCAAGTGTGTTATCTATGTTTGCCTAAAGTGGCTTGAGCTAATTTGATGTATGATGGGAGATAGAGCTCCTCCACCAACTGGGGGTATAGAGGGTTTGTTGAAAAAGAGGTTAAAATCTAATTATCTACTAATCCTAATTAGCCAAGTGATTAGCAAGATAATGGGCTCATAAACTTGATGGATTCTAGGCTAGGCTCTGATACCATGTTAAATTTGTAGCAATGTGATGAGCTATGGTGGATCAAATGCTAGAATCAACATCATTAAAAACAAAGAGATTAGATGATAATTAAGATGTGATTAGTGAGAAATTAATTGATAGCTTAATGTAGGCATGGATAATAAAAAACTAGCAAATTCTCATTAGGCCAATGCCTCAATTTATAGTTTACATCCAAGCATCCAATCCCACTGATTTCTCCTTGATTCACTCACCTCTTTTGCTTGATTCTCTCCACCTCTCCCAGAATATCTCCACACCTCCTAAATCTCCTCATGCTACCCTTTATTCTCTCCCAGGAGATACTTCTCACCTTTTCAGAGGTTCTCTCACATTTACAGATTCTCTTTTATAGCCTCTTGCCAAGGGCTTATTTCCACACACACCCTATTCACTTGTATATTTCAACAAGCTATCTAGGCAAAACAGATCTAATATGCGACTTGGTGACCAAGCTTTTGTTGCCAATCAAAAAGGCAAAGGTAAAGCTTCTTTGCATGGTGGCTATAAGCCAAAATCAGAATCCTCAGGTAAGGATGCAGAGAAAGAAGGTGATAAGCCTAAAAAGAAGGGTAAGTGTCACTATTTTGCAGAAAACTAGGGCACTACATACATGAGTGCAAGAAAAGGCTAGAGAAGGAGAAAAAGAAAGAATCGGGCATGGATATGGCTGATGCATCTGCACAAAGTGCAGCAAAGAAGGAATCTACATGTCCCACTAGCAAGCACCCTAACAAGTGGTGCACTAACTAGTGACTGGGAGGCGCTAACTAGTGATTGGGGTAAACCAAATAGTAACGTGGGTGCACTAACTAGTTACTGGGAGGCACTAACTAGTTACTGGGAGAGGCACTAACTAGTGATTGGGGTGAAAAAAATAGTAACATCAGTGATCACAGCTACTTACTAGGGATCACAACTAGTGATTGGGAATCATTACTAGTGACCTGGGTGCACCCCAATCACTAACTAGTAACTTAGGTCCACCCTAGTTAACTAGTGGTTGGGGGTCACTAACTAGTGACCTGGGTACCTCAGTCACAAACTAGTGACCTGGGTACCTCAGTCACAAACTAGTGACTTGGGTGCATTAACTAGTGATAAGGGGCCACTAAGTAGTGACTGGGGTGCACCCAAGATACTAACTAGGGATTGGAGGTCACCAACTAGTTACTTGGGTGCACTCCAGTCACTAACTAGTGTCTTGGGTGCACCCCACTACATAACCCACTGACCTAGGTGCACTAACTAGTGACTGGTGGGTCACTAACTAGTGACCTGCTGGTGGGTCACTAACTAGTGACCTGCTGGTGGGTCACTAACTAGTGACCTGGTGCACCTAATCACTATAACTAGTGATCTAGGTGCACTTACTAGACTAGGGGTCACTAAATAATAAATTGAGTGTACCGACTAGTGACATGGGTGCACTAACTAGTGGATGGGACTCACTAACTAATAACCCGAGTGCATCAACTAGTGACTTGGGTGCACTAACTACTGAGTGGGGCTCACTAATAAGTGACATAGGTGCACTTACTAATTCTAATTAGTTACCTAGGTGCACTACCTACTAGGGAGTCAATGCACTACCTTGTGACTTACCTACACTAAGCCTTGCACATTTCCACTAGATAGTGACTAGTGATAGAGGTGCACTTTCTACTACTAATTAGTGACCAAACCACACTAAGCTAGTGAGATTCCACATTAACTAGTGGCCTACCTACACTAGTTAGTGCACATTTGCACTAGGAGGTGACTTGGAAGCCCTAACTAGTGCATTATTCTGACTAGGTAGTGACTTGGGACCAGTAACCTACTGACTCTATGCACTACCTACTAATCTAGGTACACTAACTATTGCACAGATCACTAGTTTGTGGCCCAGTAACTAGGGACCATGGTCACTAAGTGCTGACCTTGTGCATTAACTATTAACCATGTGTGCATTAACTATAGTAACATTGGCCACTAACTAGTGCAGTACTGCAAGTGAACTAGTGCACTGACTAGTGAGATGTATATAGTGAATGTGCACTAATTAGTGCACTAACTACTGACTCTATGCACTACCTACTAATCTAGGTAGTTAGTGCACTAATTAGTGCACTAACTACTGACTCTATGCACTACCTACTAATCTAGGTACACTAACTATTACACAGATCACTAGTTTGTGGCCGAGTAACTAGGGACCATGGTCTCTAAGTGCTGACCTTGTGCATTAACTATTAACCGTGTGCATTAACTATAGTAACATTGGCCACTAACTAGTGCAGTACTGCAAGTGAACTAGTGCACTGACTAGTGAGATGTATATAGTGAATGTGCACTAATTAGTGCACTATATAAAAATTATCAGCGGTAATGACTCTATCATTATATTAAGTAGAAAATTATTGAATTCTTAACCAATTGTGTGTGCAGGGGGGATTTCAAGTGCAAGAATGTCGACTCCATTACATGTTAAGTCTGACTTCTCCACATCAACTACATTTCAAGGTAGCTCGATAGATACACACCTTTTATATGATCTTGAATTTTTAAATACAAGTGCAATTTATTTTGTAATTGCAGACAATCAATTCTCCCAGGAAAGTTCCTCACAAAAGCAAAGCAGAGAAGTGGAGGATGATGACCTCATGTTGCCGAAAGATAACTCTAACAATCATATGCACCAATCATGATTTTAAAATTTGTGAAAGAAACCACTATGGAATGTACTAACATGAGATTGTGAATTATGGTGACTAAAGAACATGAAAGACATTGAGACATTGCAAGAGGATGTGGCTTCTTCTGAGAAAGATCTCACCAATGTGGGTGACCATATTTATGTAGACTCTACAGAGCCGACATGAAGGAAGAATGGGACATGACATTGGGAAGTCTTTTTATTATGAAGAAGGGAAAAAATCAAAGGCATAGCTTATCTCTCAGTCAACTTGAGAGTAAGTAGTTCTACCCTTATGTATTGTTGTTGCTCTTCTTCCTTGAAATATTCCTTACTAAAATCATATGTATGCATGATCTATACTCGATTTGTAGAAGAGCCAAAGATGATAGGTAAGGGTCCTAAAAAATGGCAAAAAACCCCTACAAGTGAAGCACCTTGAGAGGAATAGAAAACCAATGGGACAACTCCCAATGGTTCGCACTCAATGCCTGGGGCTTGTATAAAAGTTATAATTACCCCCTAAAGCATGTTAGTGTGCTTGTATCCCATGGTGGCTATGCAAGCACATTTTTGCTTCTAAACTTGCCATTTAATGGTTGCGTTCACTCAAATGTAATGGAATCTTGAGCAAATTATTATCTCTGTGTGGCCCAATTTCACACTTGTTCACTTACAATGAGAAAATATCAATTAATGTCACTATAGGTGTGGATATAATGGTATCTATAATGGTCTATTAATGGAATCCTAATTGTGACACTTGTGTTTCCATGTCTTTGTTGTGCATGTTATGCAGTTTGTAAAAATAGGAAGCATGGTCTCCCTCCCTTACCACCAAAAGGCAATCTAGTCGTCTTCATCATGCACATGATAGGGTGGGAAATCATGTAGAAAATGTTAAAAAGGAGGAGATTACTACATCTGGTTATCTTCCTAGTGCACATATTATGGGGAAGGAAAGCACATAGAACATGAAGAGGAGTAGATTACTAAATCTGTTGGTCTTCATACTGTACATGATAGGGTGAGAAAGCATGTAAATCATGTTCAAGAGGAGGAGATTATTGTTAAAGAGGAGGAGATTTCTACATACAAGACATTGTATGAAGGCGTTGTTGATGAGTGAAGCATTGGAGGATGATGCTTTAGGACCTAGCCCTACATATGTTGCTGCTTTTATTCACCCTGAACATGAAGTTGTATAGGATCAGTAGAAAGAGGATGATGTACCAATCAAGGAGAAGGAGGAAGATGTACGAATTGAGGAGAAGAGGAGAAAATGCCAGTGGACAATAAAGGGGTCATCTCACATGCTATAAAGAGATAGACGAAAAGGCACAAATAGAGGACAAAGTGACAATGTCATAGCTAGTAGAGGAAAAAGATGTACAAATCGTGGAGAAAGAGGAGAACCTTCTAAGTAGTGAACAATAAAGAGGTCATGTAACATGCTAAAGAGACAAATGAAAAAGCATAAATAGAGGACAAAACAACCATGTCACAGCCAATAGAGGACAAACGAATCATGAAGGACCAAGTGGAGCAGCAATACAAACCATGGAAGTCCTTCTCGGAAAAAAGAAGGGATTTGATAATAGATATGAATGGCTTGCTGCTCAGCTCTGTGGACACAAGGCATGAGACCATCCCAATACACTTTATTAAGCTGAGAAGAGTGGAATCTCCACCTGAGAGGTGGCCAGTTGTTGGTGTGCAACAGGATGCAAATGCTTTTCTACAATGGTGTTTACAGAACTTTGATGTATTTATTTGGACATGTTGTAGGAGGCAGAAGGCCATGTCCTTGCTGAGGGGTTTTTTTCCTCAGCATTTGCATATTTTAAAAAGGTGTACACGCAAGAGGGCTGTGTGAAAGAGGACTGTGTGAAAGAGAAAAAAATTTCAATCTCGCCAACAAAAAACTAGTCTTCTACAAGACTCTAGCTATGTTTTGGTCAAGGAACCCACAGTATAATCATAACTCTAGACTAATGTTGGATGATAGCTCTTACAAGATGGTTTGGAATATACCAACTCGTTGTGTTTATGTTGACAAATTGCAAGTTTAATGTGAAAACTATCTCACAAAGGTTGTATGTGACTAGCTATGGTTGCATGGCTACAAGTGGATAATCATAATGGATTGGCCGTGCAAATAATCTGATTAGCACAAAAGCAGATGAAGAGTTTGTGCATGTGACAAAAATAAATGGCGGTAGCACTATAGATAGCCATAGAAAACGTTATCCAATTTGTACAAAATCATGTAATCTAATAGTGAATATGTCCCTTGTGGTTGTATGTAAAAAATAACAAGCGAACACTAATAGGTTATAAATTGGAACTCCTCTTTTATTGACAGCCCTACAAAACCATCAAAAAGTCTTTATTTATCTATTATCTTGCTTGAAAAATTCAAAAAAAAGGAGGAAAATACAATTTTTGAATGATACCAAATGTATTTAGTATGTTTCATCAATCCCATCTTGTAGAAAATCTACTTGATTATCAGGATCAATGTCTAGCTCAAGTGAGAGATCAATAAAAAGATCCAAGCCACCATCAATCTCAAGGTCTACATCTACATCATCACCATTGTCGAGCCCTATTTCATCTTCATCTCTTTGATGTACACCTTCCTCCATATGTTGGTCTTCAATTTGCTCTCTTTGATCTACACCCTCCATTATATTGTCATGGTTTTCATGATTCTGATCATCCACTATGTTATCATCCACTTTCTCCTCCACTTCTTCATGTTAAAATATGTGGGTGGATCGTGGGGTGATTTTAATCACATACCACCATCTTGGATCAATAGGATCAGGTTGAAAAATAACCTACAAAATCATAAAAGAATTTGTATAAATAGGCCATTTTCTCCTCGATCGATACATCTTCCTCTTTCTCCTTGTTGATCGGTACATCATCCTCTTTCTACTCATCCTGTACTTCATTTTTAGGGTGAACAAAAGCACCAGCATCTGTAGGGCTAGGTCCCATAGCATCATCCTCCAATGCTTCACTCACATGCATGTCATCAACAACTCCATCATACAATCCCCCATATGTAGAAACCTCCTCCTCCATCATACAATCCCCCATATGTAGAAACCTCCTCCTCTTTAACAGTAATTTCATCCTCTTGAAAATGTTCTATGTGCTTTCCCACCCCATCACATTCACTAGGAAGACCAGCACATGTAGTAATCTCATCCTCTCCAACATGTTCTACACCAAGACTTTAAAAAAAAAATCCTTTAGTGTAGCTTTCAGGACTCAAATTGAGAAAAATTGGTTGTAATTTTGCTTAGCCTTTAATGAAAACATTGAAATTTTTGAGGTTTTAGTTATAAAACCGACTAATCTATGCATTTTTTTAATAAACACCAGTTGGGCTTCAAGGTTGTCCTTTTTTTCACTGGTTATAAGAAAAAACGTTTATTTCTGACACTGCACCAAGATATAAGAATGATTTAATAACAGGCCTTGGGATTTCATGGATGCCTACACCAATTAATACCTACACCAAGACTTTCACAAGAAAAAAAAATTGTCCTTTAGTGTGACTTTCCGGGATCAATTTAAGAAAAATCGATTTTGTAAATTTTCTAACCCTTTAATTTCAACATTTGAATTTTTGATGACGGTTGGACTTGAAGATTGTTCTTTTTCTCACTGGTTAGAAAAAAAGTTTATTTCTGACACTGCACAAAGATATAAAGATAATGTAATAACAACAAAATGAGCAGAGCTTGGGTTTTCCTAGATGCCTACACCAATTAATACCTACACCAAGACTTTCATATATATATATATAAAACCATCTTTTAGTGTGACTTTCACAACTCAACTTGACAAAAACAGGTTGTAATTTTGCTTAGCCTTTAATTTCAACATTCGAATTTTTTAGGACGGTGGGGTTGAAGGTTGTCCTTTTTCTCACTGGTTTAAAAAAAGTTTATTTCTAACACTACACAAAGATATACAGATAATGTAATAATAACAAAATGAGTAGGCCCTCGGTTTTCCTGGATGCCTACACTAAGACTTTCAGGAGAAGAAAAAACTATCCTTTAGTGTAACGGTTACAAGAAAGAATGCCAAGATTTGTAGTATTTAATGAAGGCAAGAAATTGATTTCAATTTGTTTGCTTTTCACTCACATACATCCTTAACATGTTCTCTAAAATTCCATATAAGGTAATAAAGGCCTACTGGTGAAAAATACTAGTGTTTTCTTCTAAACACTGATCGTTGGTACAATTCCTGGATACCAGTGAAAAAAATAATGGTATTGAGCCATACTTGTTTGCTGGTAAGAGCACTGGACATACTAGCATTTTGGTTTCAGACCTTCATTTTGTCTTTTTTATGGCCTATGCATGGGTAATACATCAAGAAATCACCAAGATTGCAAAGAATATAAGACTGGCACACACATCCTCTCTCTCTCTCTCTCTCTCTCTCTCTCTAACACCAACACACACAAAGCACACAACCAACTTCATCTTGTATAAATAGCTCCTGCTCCTATGCCCTTACGCATCCTGTAGTAGCTTGCCAAAGTTGAGTACACCAAAGTGGCAAGACTGGAAACGCAAACATTGGAAGAACCCGAAGGGCCCTCATTTTCCATGATAACTCAGGTACTTTTGTTGCAATCATGCAATTCCTAGGATCAAAAGCTGCACCCAAGAAGTTCAACAAACCAGCTTTATTTGACTGTGCTTTTGATATATCAGTAGAGCATGAGAAAATAGCACAGTTTAGTCAAACTTCAAGAGTGTGTAAAACAATTCTTCTTTGTTGCTTAGGAAAAGGGAGAACCTCCATGATGACTGAATAGACCATAACACCCCGTGCTAGTTTTCTCCACGTTTGAGAGCGTCATTTCATGCATGTATGAACTGTCACCTCCTCTTTGGAAAGATATTGTAGCTTCCTCTCAAAATCCTCCTTGCTTGCCTATGGTGACCTCCAATCACTAGTTAATATCTTGGGTGCACTCCAGTCACTAACTAGTGTCTTGGGTGCACCCCTCTACATAACCCATTGACCTAGGTGCACTAACTAGTGTGACTAGCTAGTGACCTGGTGCACACAATCACTATAACTAGTGATCTAGGTGCACATCCTATTGACTAGGGGTCACTAAATAATAAACAGAGTGTAGCAACTAATGACCTGGGTGCACTAACTAGTGGTTGGGGCTCACCAACTAATAACCTGAGTGCACCAACTAGTGACTTGGGTGTAGTAACTAGTGAGTGGGGCGGCTCACTAATAATAAGTGACATATGTGCACTTACTAATTCTAATTAGTAACCTAGGTGCACAATCTAGGGAGTCAATGCACTACCTAGTGACTTACCTACACTAAGCCTTGCACATTTCCACTAGATAGTGAGACTAGTGATAGAGGTGCACTTTCTACTACTAATTAGTGACCAAACCCGACTAAGCTAGTGAGCTTCCACATTAACTAGTGACCTACCTACACTAAGTAGTGCACATTTACACTAGGTGGTGACTTGGGAGCACTAACTAGTGCTCTACTTACACTATTTAGTGCATATTTCTTGACTAGGTAGTTACTTCGGACTAGTGACTAGTGACTCTATGCAGCACTACCTACTGAACTGGGTGCACTAACTATTGCACACATCACTAGTTTGTGCCCTAGTAAATAGGGACCATGGTCACTAAGTGTTGACCTTGTGCATTAACTATTAACTGTGTGCATTAACTAGTAACATTGGCCACTAACTACTGCAGTACTGCAAGTGAACTAGTGCACTAACTAGTGAGCTGTATATAGTGAATGTGAACTAATTAGTGCATTGTATAACAATGGTCGGTAATGACTATATATTATCAAAAGTAAAAAATTATTGAATTTTTAACCCACCGTGTGTGCAGGGGGGGGGAGTCCAAGTGCAAGAATGTCGACTCCATTACATGTTAAGTCGGACTTCCCCACATCAACTACATTTGAAGGTAGCTCGATAGATACATACCTTTTATGTGATCTTGAATTTTTAAATACAAGTGCAATTTATTTTGTACTTGTAGAGAATCAATTCTCTCAAGCAGGTTCCTCACAAAAAGAGAATAGAGCAGTGGAGGATGATGACCTCATGTTTCCAAAGGATAACTCTAACAATGGTATGCACCAGTCATGATCTTAGAATTTGTGAAAGCAACCACTATGGAATGTACTAACATGAGATTGTGAATTATGGGGTGACTAAAGAATAGGAAAGACATTGAGACGTTGCAAGGGGATCTAGCTTTTGAGCAAGAGCCCACCAATGTGGGTGAGGATATTTTTGTAGACTTTGCAGAGTCGACAAGAAGGAAGAATAGGACATGACATTGGGAAGTCTTTTTATGAATAAGGGCCAAAAGCGAAGGCATAGCGTATCTCTTGGTCAACTCGAGAGTAAGCAGTTTTACCATTATTTGTTGTTTTTGTTCGTCTTCCTTGAAATATTCCTCACTAAAATCATATGTATGCATGATCTATATAAAAGCCAAAGATCATGGGTAAGGGTCCTCAAAAACGGAAAAAACAACCCTACAAGTGAAGCATCTTGAAAGCAATAAAAAACCAATAGGACAATTCCCAATGGTTCGCACTCAAAGCCTAGGACTTGTAAAAAAGTTATAATTACCCCCTAAATCATGTTAGTGTGCTTGTATCCCATGGTGGCTATGCAAGTTCATTTTTGCTTCTAAACCCCTTAAAGCCAATAATACCCTCATCCTCAAAAATTGGATTTTATCTTTATAACAAAACCTTAGCTCATTACTTTAGCACCCCAAAAAATTAAAATACTATCACATGTGATGTATTACAATGCCCAGCCTAATTAGCCAAAGTAAGGCATAAAACCAAATCGATTACTAAAACTGGCATACGTAAGGACTAGGTAGAGATGTATATATCGCTTCATATTGGTTGATCTTCAATATCTAGAGAGTGATATAGCCTTTCATGTATGTAAGTGTATAATCTAATGATTCATAATTCGATATATGACCCAAAACGTGCATGGAATTAGTGATATAACCTTCTAGCATTTGGAATAGATATAGAATTGCGTATAGAATGTCCCATAGCTGTATAGATATCTGAGAGCTTAATGATTTATCTCAGAGCTTAATGATTAACATATTTATACAAACTTGTACCACATTGGTCACATTGTATATTCTCCCATATTTGTACCATATATGTGTACATTGTTTTTTCTCCAATACTTCATTCTAGGTATACATATATGAGAGCTTGATGACATATACACTCATATGGGAGCTTCATGATATATACACTCATATGGGATTGTACCATATTTCTACCATACATGTGCACATTGTTTAATCTTCATACTTAATTCCATGTGTGTCTACATATGTCTGTAGTGATTCATACAAATGTTCTTAATTAGTAGGTCTACACATATTGAAATATGTACATTCAAATTTGGTTGGGTTGATTAGGGTTAAGTCCCATCACACTAGGCATGCTTGCGAAATTAGTAAGGTAGATTTGTCTCATTGACATATATATATATGAATACATGTGTATATGCATGTATGTATTTGTACATGCATTTATACAATTTCTTATTCGTATTCAAAGAGAAATATATGAGACAAATAATGATATTTATTTTTTTACTACATGATCAATATATGCATAAATTTATACCTTATTAATATGACCTTGGATCAGTGGTGGACAAGACAAATTTAGATTGCAAACACTCATGGGCTTAGTCTTGTCTATAGAAAAGTAAGATCTATTGGGTGTTCAAAATATGTGAAAGAAACCTTTCCTCAATAAGCACCTACTAGCATGTTCATATTTAGTTGGTCTTTCACAAGACTAGCTAGATAAGAGCCAAGATAACCAACAAGGAAGGGATAAGAAGCCCCTTGCACATTCCACTACAAATTTAAAAAATGTTGAATACCTTGCTGATCAATCCATTTTATTATATGTATAGACCCCGTATGTTTCTTGAGACCAACACAAAAATAACTTTGAGTTTGATAAAAGATCAATTGAAATATAACAAAAAATTAGTGAAAATGTAACCTCAAATCTCCTAAGGAATTAATGTCAAACAAAAAGACATATGGATGCCCCTTGTTCATGCCACAAACTCTATTTAATTGCTTTTGAATCGGGCATGAGCAAAGTCTATTTAATTGTTCTTAAATCGGTTGTTGGTTGACTCCTGGAAGTTTGACACATAGAAAGTTGTTTGAATTTAGAATAGGACTATGTGTCAACACTCTAGTAACCTTATGATTAGAAACACTACAACTAACCTTATGAACAAAAACAAATCATTAAGTTTTCGTAGAAGACGAATTGAAAAAGTTCTTAGAAAACTTAGTGAGTTGAAACTTGAGTTTCATGTTGATGAATCATTGCATGGCTAGTCTTGAAATACATGTAGACTAGAACATATCTTCCAAAATTTCAAAATGCACAAAAGAATGATTTCTTTTTATGCATCAACCAAGTGCATCGAGTAACGCTTAAAAGAAGTTGGATGATTAAAAACAATGTAGGATTGTGCAATAGAAGAGAGTGACAAAATAAAATACATAAAAGGAAACAATTTATCTTTGACTCAAATAATCAAAATTTGCAGCTTTGTTTGAGTTATCAGTCTCCACTTTAGACTTGAATTTCCCGCTTGGTTTTGCTTGGAAGTTGACTATTGTTGCTCTCATTTAATACATCCAAGTGATCAGTTGAGTGTTGTCTGCTTGTGAAGATGTTGTCTTCTTGAAGTGATTATGAGAATCTTGAAGAATCACAATCTCATTGAGAAATGTACCATAACGGTCATAATGTCAGTTTTCCTGTAGTAAATAAGACAGAACCTCTTGCTCCCTCTCTGCATAGGAATTACCCTTTGTGTAAGCTTTAAAAAAAACCCTTATTCATATGGTTTAAATCTTTCTTCTTTTCTTATCCGGTTGGATTTGATTTTTGTAGGTCATCATCTGCTCACCATCAAGATGTGCTCGCTTTGCTACCAATGAAATCTCCATAGTTTTGTGTTCTTTTTGGCCTTGCTTAAATCCCTTGAGATGATGAAGACATGCATACAAGCATAGCCAAGGCTAGTAGACATAGCCTTCTAGGTCCCTTCCTTATACTTTATAGATTTTAAAAATTCCTAGATAGAGAGATACCTTATGCCTTGCAGCCTTTCGTTTTCTTTTGGTATTTTACCTTGAGCTTTTCTCCCTATTGGCTAGATCTTTTGTTGGCGATTATCTCTCTGATTTTTGAGATTTTCGTATTGACGAATATTATTGTTTCTTTGGATTTATAAACGAATATGATTTCTTGAAAATCTCTTCGTTTTTTCTGCAGTATGACTGATTTTTCTGTAAGATTTGAGAAATTTTGTTTTATAACATAGAACAGAATATGGGTACGTCATATAGAGAATAAGGACTAATTAATTAGATATATGTCCCACAAAGACTTCTAGCATTTGTAATAGATTTTGAATTGTGTACAGAATATCCCATAGTTGTATACATATCTGAGAGCTTAATGATTGATTTGGGAGCTTAATGATTAATATACTCATGTGGAATTATACCACATATGGACACATCATATATTCTTCCATATTTGTACAACGTTTTTTCTCCCATATTTCATTCTAGGTATACATATATGATAGCTCAATGACATGGACAAATGTCTGTCTGGGGGCCTGGAGCCGCTTGTTGATATTGGAGCCTCAGCAAGGCAAGGGATCAGACCAGCAAGCCGAATTCCTCATAGTATAAGGAGACAGCTCAAGCATAGTTCTTGACGTAGTAGGCGTAGAGCGCTGAGTACTCGGAGGAGTAGGTGTCGCCCACTGTGGCTCCGGCGGTGCTGCTGGAGGGCGGCAGGCCATGCAGGGTTTCGAGGCGTTGAACGTAGCTCACATCACCCAACGATTCCCTACAATATCCAACAAACAAGCTTGTGTCAATATCTGCCGTAACTCATTAAACGTCGATCGGAGGTTTCTAAGAATAAGAGTAGTAGTACTCACTTGCTACCGCTGTAGCTGGTTGCTTGGAGAAGACTCCAAGGGATGCTCTCCTGGTCGACGGTGATGGACGCCAGGGTCTTGGCGGTGACTCGGCTGACTTCAGTGCCCAGCTGGTCGAAGGTCTGCCATGAGGGCTGCCCGCCGCTGGCATCCGGCTGGGCCAAGAAGAAGTGACTGCCCACAACAGCGCCTACCAGAGAATCGTTGGCGCTAGTACCATCGACGTAGAGCTTGGCGGTGGCGTTATAGAGCACCCAGTTGGTGCCGTTGAAGGCGTAGTGCTGCTGGCCCACCGCTCGCAACGCCAGGTGCAGCGTGTTGCCGGACGGCACGGAGATGGCGGTCGGGATAATGATACCGGATTCCAGGAGCTGTGATTGATCAGATTGCAGAAGAGTACGTGGACTCAGTACACGAGCAGAGGCCACGACGTCAACGCCGCCTGCAATCACAAGAAGAAGAAGAACGGGCCAAAGCAATCGAACAGCAGGTGCAGTACGGCAGGCTACCGGAGATCTTTCGCAGATTGTCGTGCAGCGCATGTTCATCCCTCCTTGCAGGCTAATTACGAACTCGTTAAAAGACTTAATTATGTATTTTGCGGTAGTAGATTGGCTGAGATTGAGCTTAATTATGGATTGCGATATTAGTGGGAAGATCAGAATTTGAAGGATGTTTTTTTTTAATGAATCAAAAGGTTTTTATAGGCTCTGCAGGAGATCTCCGGACGCGCAATTCGACCAGGTCAAGCAATCATAGCCGCCACATATACACACACACACGCAACCTTTTATATATTATTACAAAGATAATGTAACAATGTTGAAAGCTTCAAAGCACCAAAATAAAGTAGCCCCGGTTTCCTGGATGCCTACACCAAAATAATGTAACAATGTTGAAAGCTTCAAAGCACCAAAATAAAGTAGCCCCGGTTTCCTGGATGCCTACACCAAGACTTTCACAGGGGGGGGAAAAAAAAAAGTTCCTTTAGTGTATACAGCTTTCAGGGCTTAATTTGCTTTCAGGGCTCAATTTGAATTTTTGAGGTTTCAGTTATAAAACCGACTAATCTATGCATTTTTCAAATAAAAACCAGTTGGGCTTCATGGTTGTCCGTTTTTTCACTGGTCATAAGAAAAAAAGTTTATTTTTGAAACTGCACCAAGATATAAACATAATATAATAACAGATAGGCCTTGGGTTTTCCTGGATGCCTACACCAATTAATACCTGCACCAAGACTTTGAGAAAAAGAAAAAAGAAACCATCCTTTAGGGTGACTTTCAGGGCTTAAATTGAGAAAAACTAGTTGTAAGGAAGAACACCAAGATTTGTTGTATTTAATGGAGGCAAGAAATTAATTTCAATTGGTTTGCTTTTCACTCACATACATCCTTAGTATGTTCTCTAAAATTCCATACAAGGGAATAGAGGCCTACTGGTGAAAAATGCTAGTGTGTTTTGCTAAACAATGATCGTTGGCACAATTTCGACTGGATACCAGTGAGAAAATTAATGGTATTCACCCATATTTGTTAAACAATGAGAAAATTTGTTAATTTTCTCACTGGATACCAGTGAGAAAATTAATGGTATTCACCCATATTTGTTTACTAGTAAGAGCGTTGGATATACCAGCATTTTGGGTTCAGACCTTCATTTTGTCTTTTTTATGGCCTATGCATGGGTAATACATGAAGAAATGACGAAGGTTGCAAAGAATATAAGACTGGCACACACATCCTCTTCCTTCTCTCTCTCTCTCTCTCTCTCTCTCTCTCTCTCTCACCAACACATACAAAGCACACAACCAACTTCATCTTGTATAAATAGCTTGAAAAATCCAAAAATAAGGAGGCAAATAAAATTTTGGAATGATGCCAAATGTATTTAGTATGTTACATCAATCCCATCTTGTAGCAAATCTACTTGATTAGCAGGATCAATGTCTAGCTCAAGTGAGAGATCAATAAAAAGATCCAAGCCACCATCAATCTCAGGGTCTACGTCTACATCATCACCATTTTCAAGCCCTATTTCATCTCCATCTCTTTGATGTACACCTTCCTCCATGTGTTGGTATTCAATTTGCTCTAGCCTCTCTTTTATCTACACCCTCCATACTGTCATGGTTTTCATGATCCTCATCATACACTACATTGTCATCCACTTTGTCCTCCACTTCTTCATGTTAAAATATGTGGGTGGATTGTGGGGTGATTTGAATCACATACCACCATCTTGGATAAATATGATCGGGTTGAAAAATAGCCTACAAAATCATAAAAGAATGAGTAAGTAGCCCATTTTCTCCTCGATCGGTACATCTTCCTCTTTCTCCTTGTTGATTGGTACATCATCCTCTTTTTGTTCATCTTGTACAACTTCATTTTCAAGGTGAACAAAAGCACCAGCATCTATAGGGCTAGGTCCCATAGCATCATCCTCCAATGCTTCACTCACATGCATGTCATCAACAACACCATCATACAATCCCCCATATGTAGAAATCTCCTCCTCTTTAACAGTAATTTCCTCCTCTTGAACATGTCTATGTGCTTTCCCACCCCATCACGTGCACTAGGAAGACCAACACATGTAGTAATCTCCTCCTCTTCAACATGTTCTACACCAAGACTTTAAAAAAAAAACCGTCCTTTAGTGTAACTTTTAGGGCTCAATTAGAGAAAAACCAGATGTAATTTTGAATAGCCTTTAATGAAAACATGGAAATTTTTGAGGTCTTAGTTATAAAACCAACTAATCTATGCATTTTTTAAATAAAAACCAGTTGGGCTTCAAGTTTGTCCTTTTTTCAATGGTTATAAGAAAAAAAAGATTATTTCTTACATTGCACCAAGATATAAGGATAATGTAATAACATGCCTTGGGATTTCTTGGATGCCTACATCAATTAATACCATCCTTCAGGGCTCAAATTGAGAAAAACAGATTGTAATTTTGCTTAGCCTTTAATAGAATATAAGACTGGCACACACATCCTCTTCCTTACCTTCTCTCTCTCTCTCTCTCTCTCTCTCTCTCTCTCTCTTTCTCTCTCTCTCTCTCTCTCTCTCTCTCTCTCTCTCTCACACACACACACACACACACACACACACACACACACACACAAAGCACACAAGCAACTTCATCTTGTATAAATAGCTTGAAAAATCCAAAAATAAGGAGGCAAATACAATTTTTGAGTGATTCCAAGTATGTTTCATCACTCCCATCTTGTGGCAAATCTATTTGATTATTAGGATCAATGTCTAGCTCAGGTGAGAGATCAATAAAAATATCCAAGCCACCATCAATCTCAGGGTCTACATCTACATCATCACCATTGTCGAGCCCTATTTCATCTTCATCTCTTTGATGTACACCTTCCTCCATTTGTTGGTCTTCAATTTGCTCCCTTTGATCTACACCCTCCGTTATATTGTCATGGTTTTCATGATCCTCATCATCCACTATGTTTTCATCCACTTTCTCCTCCACTTCTTCACGTTAAAATATGTGGGTGGATTGTGGGGTGATTTGAATCAAATACCACCATCTTGGATCAATACAATCGGATTGAAAAATAACCTACAAAATCATAAAAGAATGAGTAAGTAGCCCATTTTCTCCTCAATCGGTACATCATCCTCTTTCCGCTCATCTTGTACAACTTCATTTTCAGGGTGAACAAAAGCACTAGTATCTATAGGGCTAGGTCCCATAGCATCATCCTCCAATGCTTCACTCACATGCATGTCATCAACAACTCCATCAACAACTCCATCATACAATCCCCCATATGTAGAAATCTCCTCCTCTTAAATAGTAATTTCCTCCTCTTGAACATGTCTATGTGCTTTCCCACCCCATCACGTGCACTAGGAAGACTAACACATGTAGTAATCTCCTCCTCTTCAACACGTTCTACATACTTTCCCACCCCGTCATATGCACTAGGAAGACTAGCAGATGTAGTAATCTCCTCCTATTTAACATTTTTTACGTGATTTCCTACCCCATCTTGTGCATGATAAAGACAAGTAGATTGCCTTTTTGGTGGTAAAAAACAAAAGAAAAGTGCAAACCCAACATAAGTATTAGAGTACTATGTAAAATCCCCAAATAATAATTTAAGGGCCCCAAATCTGACATCTCAAACGATGACTGCAAATGAGCCTTAAAGGCTGAAATTTGATCTATATTGGGTCCCGTGAGCAGCATGTCATCAACGTATAGAACGATGACCAAAAATGTGTCCTTACTCCTCTTCACATAGAGGGTACTCTCTTTGTTGGATTGTTGCAAAAATCATTTGCAACCAAGTATGCATGAATCTTCTCATACCATGCTCTAGGAGCTTGCTTAAGGCGAGAGAGAGCCCTTTTCAACCTGCATACTTTAGACTCTTCCCCTTTCACATCAAAACCAGGAGCCTGTGATACATACACCTCCTCTTGCAAAAATCATTTGCAACCAAGTATGCATGAATCTTCTCATACCATGCTCTAGGAGCTTGCTTAAGTCCAGAGAGAGCCCTTTTCAACCTGCATACTTTAGACTCTTCCCCTTTCACATCAAAACCAAGAGCCTGCGATACATACACCTCCTGATTTAAATCACCATTCAAGAATGCAGTCTTAATGTCCAACATTCCACCCATGATGTGTTGCCAAAGCAATGAGACACCTAATGGTAGTCATACGAGATGCCGGTGCAAAGGTCTCATCATAATCAATGCCCTTTTGCAAGGCATACCCCTTTGCAACAAGTCTAGCCTTGCAGCGATCAATGCTACCATCTGCTTTGCATTTTAACTTGTAAACCCACTTAGTATACCAATGGCCTCATAGGACCACATACATCACTATGTAGTATAAGCTGTAATTTCCCCCAATAGAGATATCCCCCAGTAGAGATATCCCCCAATAGATGGTGTCCTCATATAGGACAACATACATCACTATGTATAAGCTGTAATTTCTTAATAGCTCTCACAAATCCATTCTTTGGAAATGATGCCCGATGCATTTTACCAAGAATACACCCCTCACATACATGTCTAGTAGGGGTATCAAGAGTTGGCCAACTCAGACACCATATTATGCCTTTGAAGGTTTAACAAATTGCCATAATTCAGATGGCCAAATCGTGCATGCCATAATTATGCATCACTCATAGCACTAGTCATAGAGACTGAGCAAGCATCATGCTGTAACTTCTCAAATACATCCATCTTATATAGGCCATGAAACAAGGTACCTGAGGTAATGATAGAATAACCATCATTTCTATCCTAAACTGTACATCTGCCATCCATAAATTTGATCGTCAAGCCTGACAAGGTTAAGGATGAAACTGACAGTAAGTTCTTCTTAATGCCTGGAACATATAAAACTTTCAAAAGAGTAAATGTACCCCCATTTGCACAGCATCAGTGAGCACAACTCTACCAACTCCTTTGACAAGATATGAGGAACCATTTGCATATGTGATAGTTCCTGCACTTGGGACATATTCTAGAGATGAGAACAAACCTTTTTGTGAAGTAATGTGCTTACTAGCACCACTGTCAAAGTACCAAGCATCCGATTTTGCCACTGACATGCATACATCATGAACCGAAGGGTCATAACTGCAATGTACAATCCATGCCCAATCATCTTGAACAAAACTTGTAGATTCCTTCTTTGCTGCACTTTGTGCAGATGCATCAGCATATCCATGCCCGATTCTTTCTTTTTCTCCTTCTCTAGCCTTTTCTTGCACTCATGTATGTAGTGCCCTAGTTTCCTGCAAAATAGTGACACTTACCCTTCTTTTTAGGCTTATCACCTTCTTTCTCTGCATCCTTACCTGAGGATTCTGATTTTGGCTTATAGCCACCATGCGAAGAAGCTTTACCTTTGCCTTTTTGATTGGCAACAAAAGCTTGGTCACCAAGTCGCATATTAGATCTGTTTTGCCTAGATAGCTTGTTGAAATATACAAGTGAATAGGGTGTGTGTGGAAACAAGCCCTTGGCAAGAGGCTATAAAAGAGAATCTGTAAATGTGAGAGAACCTGTGAAAAGGTGAGAAGTATCTCCTGGGAGAGGATAAAGGGTAGCATGAGGAGATTTAGGAGGTGTGGAGATATTCTGGGAGAGGTGGAGAGAATCAAGCAAAAGAGGTGAGTGAATCAAGGAGAAATCAGTGGGATTGGATGCTTGGATGTAAACTATAAATTGAGGCATTGGCCTAATGAGAATTTGCTAGTTTTTGATTATCCATGCCTACATTAAGCTATCAATTAATTTCTCACTAATCACAGCTTAATTATCATCTAATCTCTTTGTTTTTAATGATGTTGATTCTAGCATTTGATCCACCATAGCTCATCACATTGCTACAAATTTAATATGGTATCAGAGCCTAGCCTAGAATCCATCAAGTTTATGAGCCCATTATCTTGCTAATCACTTGGCTAATTAGGATTAGTAGATAATTAGATTTTTACCTCTTTTTCAACAAACCCTCTATACCCCCAGCTGGTGGAGGAGCTCTATCTCCCATCATACATCAAATTAGCTCAAGCTACTTTAGGCAAACATAGCTAACACACTTGCGCTCGAGCCCATCTAAACAGAAGGTCAAACGCCAATGCATGCTACTGTTCCAGGCGATTTTTGTAGGCACCTTTTTTCTGAGGAAAAATGAGATCTTGTCTACTCGAGATCAAATTGCTCTAATTCCTCTTAGACCTAGGGGTTTTCAAGGGTTCTCTACAAGCTGATGAAGACAGAATTTGATTTGATCAAGTCTACAATGAGATCCAAGCTCTTCATCAAATCTGCAGGTGACTTTGGTAAAACAGAGATTAAGCATTCAATGTTTGGTTAAATCTTGTGTTAACTTGGCTTAATACTCTACTAGAATAATTGCTATTGATGGTCTTGAAAGGATTTGAGCTCATTTGAACTCTAAGGCCTCAGATCTGGGCTCCCCGCACACTCTGTTTTTTGCACACAAAACAGAGGATTAATTTGCTAATCAGTGCTAATCACTATATTTTGGTGCAATTGAGGGTTCAAATTAACCATTAGTATTTGATACAGATCCGTATAACTTCAGATTGCAATTCGGAGATGGTTTAATACTCCAACCATTCCGTAGTACAAATTGGTTATCCTTGATTTAATGTAGTTTCTGGTAGTTTTATGCTGATAAATCTGTTGTAATCATCTCCTAAACACTAGCTTGAGTTGTAAAAGGGTAGACACTACCCTTGAATCTTGAAATTGGATCAAGAGGTAAGACCCCCTTCACATCATCATGAGTACGGCACAAGAGGTAGCCAAATTTAATGGAGAGCAGTTCTACACATGGCAGACAAAAACCATGTATCTGCTCATGAGGAAAAATCTGTGGGGGCTAGTTGGAGGAAGAGATGAATGCCCAGAGGTGAGAGGGAAAAATGAGTGGAAGAGCAGGAATGAAAAAGAATTGGGAGACTTATCGCACTCAGTTTAAATGATGAAATCATTCATCACATCACAGGGATACAATGGGCAAAAGATGCATGGAATGAACTCAATAAATTATTTGGCACACAAGCTAAAAATTCAAAGATAAATTTGTTAATGCAATTCTACAAATTGGATATGAAGAAAAGTGAACCTTTAATCACACACTTGAACATATTTTAAAGGATTAAGAAACAACTGGCAGCTATTGGCAAAAAGGTAGAAGATGATGAGGCACTAGCAGTGCTTCTGAAAGAGTGTGGACAAAGGTGAATATGAAAACATTGTAGCAACACTAAAGAATGTACACCAAAATTGAAGCTACACGAGATAGAAGGCGCTCTACTAGAGCAAGAGACCGGAGGCAAAGAGAAGAAATGGCTGGACGCAACACAGCAGGAGAAGAAAAAGCATTCTTCTTCACCCAAGGAGGATTCTCTCGGGGACGAGGACGAGGAAGAGGTAGAGTAGGAGGAAGGACCTTCACTTGCTACAACTGTGGAAAGCCAGGACACATGGCAAGAGATTGCTACAGCAAACCCACTGGAGAAGGAACGACATCAGCAAACTTCATGGAGGCTCCTAAGGAAGTGGAGTCAGATCATCTTTTCTGAGAGAGAGAGAGAGAGAGAGAGAGAGAGAGAAACCCCACAACCCAATATAACTTGCCCCAACAGAGTAAAACCACCTCTAAGCCACCGATGATGTAGGCCATGTAGTAGATATATGTGTGAGCACTTTAGTCAAGGTCACGGGCACTTGTAGTAGCCTTGGACACATAGAGAGAGAGAGTGTCAAGGACTATGAGTTTAGGGACTTGAGGCACTGGTCGCAGACTATCAAGTTAGAGGGAAACTTGGTATAGGGTCCACGTGTGCTAGGAGTATTCACTTGAGAGGAGGTGTTGAAATATACAAGTGAATAGGGTGTGTGCGAGAACAAGCCCTTGGCAAGAGGCTGTAAAAGAGAATCTCTAAATGTGAGAGAACATGTGAAAAGGTGAGAAGTATCTACTAGGAGAGAATAAAGGGTAGCATGAGGAGATTTAGGAGGTGTGGAGATATTCTAGGAGAGGTGGAGAGAATCAAGCAAAAGAGGTGGAGAGAATCAAGCAAAAGAGGTGAGTGAATCAAGGAGAAATCAGTGGGATTGGATGATTGGATGTAAACTCTATAAATTGAGGCATTGGCCTAATGAGAATTTGCTGGTTTTTGATTATCCATGCCTACATTAAGCTATCAGTTAATTGCTCACTAATCACGTCTCAATTATCGTCTACTCTCTTTGTTAATGATGTTGATTCTAGCATTTGATCCACCATAGCTCATCACATTGCTACAAATTTAACACTGCTCTTCTTGCAAGAGTACTAAAACCAGCTCATCAAATGTAAGGGCATTTGGATTTCCTTTTATCTCATAATTCTAAGATTAGAGACAAAACTCTGATAAGAATCCGACAATGCATTGAGAATTGTGGGCACCAATGTACTATGAGGATATATCTCATCCACACTAGCAAGCTGCTCCTTAAAATCTTTGATCTTGGTCAAGAAGCTATCCATTGACTCTGCCTCATTCATGTGCATAGACTCCAACTGTTTGCGCAGATATGCAACACGTGCTTCATTACACACCTGGTATAATGCAGCAAGTGCATCCCATGCTTGTTTTGAAGTCTTAAATGACCGAATACGAGGAGTAATTCTTCGCTTCATAAAAAGTGCAAGCAATGCATGTGCCTGTGTATCTCTTCCATCCCATCTCGTCTGAGGAATAATTCTTCGCTTCAGAAAAAGTGCAAGCAATGCATGTGCCTGTGTTTCTCTTCCATCCCATCTCGTCTGAGAAATAGTGGGAGGTATTGGTGGTGCATGTGGAGGAGCCACATCTGCATCAGATTCTACTCCAGATGTAATTGCAGCACCTGGTTGCACTGGTAGTTGTGAAACTGGACGAGTTTCACTACCACTGACCACATTCCAAAGGCCTTTAGTAACCAGTACATGCCTCATCATATAGGACCATAATGGGTAGTTAGTCCCATCAAGTTTGTTCTCAACAGACATGTTGAATACATCACTAATATTGCACACCATGAGTGGGAGGTACTGGTGGTGCATGTGGAGGAGCCACATCTGCATCAGATTCTACTCCAGATGTAATTGCAGCACCTAGTTGCACTGGTAGTTGTGAAACAGGACGAGTTTCACTACCACTGACCACATTCCAAAGGCCTTTAGTATCCAGTACATGCCTCATCATATAGGACCATAATGGGTAGTTAATCCCATCAAGTTTGTCCTCAATAGACAACATGTTGAATACATCACTAATATTGCCAGCCACCATGACTTTCTACCAAATGTAGAATCTTTCAACACACTACAAGTACTAAGTATTCATTGAATGCAACCTTGGATGGCTGCCAACTGACTGAATCACTTGCAAAGTGTATGAAAAATAACACAAAGTAGAGAATAGAGTGTTATTGGCAAAAGTATGATGGTCGATGTTATTGAAGACACTATAGATGCTACTACATACCAAATCTTTGCCGCTACACAGTCAAACACACAAAATCCAGCAGACCAGCTTTGTATACTTTGTATACAACACACTACAAGATACACCTTCTTCTCCTAAGAGGGTATCTCAATCGGAGACAAAAAAATAGGGTTGTGAGGAGGGAGGTAGACTACTAGATCAAGTGTTAAGAAAGCTAGCTCTAATACCAAGTGTTGGAATTAGGGTTAGGGTTTCAACAATGCACAAACACAAGAATGAGAAGCTTGAGAGAACACAAACTCACTAGAATAGAATTAACAAATGTGTGCTAGATACAAAAGATAAGTACACACCCCAAAATGAGTAGATAAGAGGGTGTACATACACACGGGGGAAAAAACCTCCTAGTGAGGGAAAAAATGTCGCAGCGGTCCATATAATGCTATAGTTCATAGATTTTCTATAGGAAAGTCTAAATGCATCTTACCAGACATTCGATTGGGAGAGAAGAGAGAGCTTGAGCTCTTCTTCTTCCTCACTACTTGAAAGAGGTCCACAAAAGGAAAATGCATACCCAACATAAGTATTAGAGTACTATGTAGAAGCAATCCATAATGTGAATATGCTAAATAGGTGATCTGGCAAGATAAGAATGCCATAAATCGGCAGGTGGACTATGTAGGTGTAGTCTAGCTATAGAATCAGTGGCAAGATGCACCATGTTGGTGGCTACCAAAGGTGCTAGTGATGTAAATGTGAACCAATCACCTAGGCACATCCCGTGAGTTGAAGCTCTAGTTGAGCTTGACATCTCAACACTGCCCCTCAAGTTCAACTACATCTCTCCAAGACTCCAAGCATGCTAGAAAATTTGTGAAGCTTCTCAGCTCCCAAAGCCTTGGTGAGAATATCAACAATCTAATCCTCTCTGTGAAGATCCGGCAAAGACCTTCTCTCTGAAGTGATAGTGGACCTCTATATGTTTGGTCCACATATGAAACATTGGGTTGCGACCTTTATGCTATTAAGTTTGTCATAATAAATGACAACCTGCCTATCCACATGCAACTTCAAATCTCCAAGTAGTTTGCGTAATCAAGCTATCTCACATGCTGCCATCACACCACCCCTGTATTTTGCCTCTATACTTGACAAGGCCATTGTCACTTTTTGCTGCTCCAAGTAATAGCACCACTCCCAAAGGAAAACATAAATCCGCTAGTATATCTTCTGTCCAAGATGCTACCAGCCTAGTCTGCATCAGTGTATCCATACACTTGCAACTCTATACCAGCCTCATAATAGCAGAGACCATAATCCACTGTGGACCTCACGTAGCGTAGTGTGCACCTCCCATTATCTAAATGTAATTTTTGAGAAACTTGTATAAACTGGTTCTCCAACCCAATTGTATAAACTTGTTCTCCAACCCAACTGTGGATAGTTAAAGTTTGGCCTCGTGATCGTGATGTAGATCAAGCTACACACCATGTACATAGTGGGATTCTCCAACATCTCATGTGTATTCACATTTAGCTTGCCATTATGATCCATTGGTATAGAAATGGGCTTACAACTAGCCATATTATATTTGAACAAAACACTATTGCAAACAAAATAGGTAATATTTCTTGAAAACTGTAAGATTCCTCCCCCAACCCCTTTTTGATGTCTAGCATATCCCCCTGTAATCAATTCTTTTTCTGAAATTTAAGAGATCTTGTTTGTGGCTGGTTTAACCTAGAGAGAGAAAATATTCTAGAGAGAGAATATTCAGATTTTGAATATTTTTGGATAGAAAAATATCTCACCTTATTAAAATGAATCCCTCTGAAATAGAAATTCAGAAAGAATTTTCCAATGTGCAATTGGAATTAATTGGAAATAGGTATAAAGAACCTTAGTCTAAGGGTCTAGATTTTCAGAAATTTTTGGATTATGGTCCAATTAAGGTTCCTATGGGCCAATAGCATCAATCCATGTGTAGGGAGGAGATAAATCCAATTTGTAAAAGAAGATACCCAAAAATGAGTAAATGCTCACATAAGATGAAGAGTTGAAAATGTACAAGGTTTATTAGTAAAAAACTATGAGCAATAAAATTTTGAAACATATGTAAGGAAGGGGAGTTCTTTAAAGAAGGTGCATATTTCACATAAGATGAAGAGTTGAAAATGTACAAGGTTTATTAGTAAAAAAAAAAACTATGAGCAATAAAATTTTGACACATATGTAAGGAAGGGGAGTTCTTTAAAGAAGGTGCATATTTCACATAAGATGAAGAGTTGAAAATGTACAAGGTTTATTAGTAAAAAACTATGAGCAATAAAATTTTTACACATATATAAGGAAGGGGAGTTCTTTAAAGAAGGTGCATATTTCACATGCTTGAATGAGTTTTAAACTCAAAAATAATGTGATATTTTTATCTCTCATCTCTCTTGAACCAAACCAAATCAAAATGGAACCAAATCGAATCAAAAAGTAACCAAACTAGGTCCAAATCTAGTCCAAATTCAACCAAACTAACTTGGAAAATTCTAGAATCAGTTTGTTCGGTTAGGAGCTCAATTTTTCCTATAAATAGAAGCCTTCCCTTGTTGAAAAAAATATAGTGTCTTATGCATTGTTACTCTACTCCACCTAAGCCAAGAACTGTAAATTCTTTAATAATTCACTAGTTTTTGATATTTCTCCCTTTCTTCAATCCCCATTGGTGGCTCCATCAACATACTAAACCAATTGATTGGTTGGGGGCCTCTACCGTGAACAAAGAATCAAGCAAATTATAAGATAAGTATAGTGAATTTTGATCTTTTCTATAATTTCTCAATGATTCTCTCTTCTCAACCCCTCTCAAGCTTGAGAAGCTTAATTGGTATGGTTTTTGAAATGCTATTGAAGTTAATTAATTAATGATAGTAAAGAATTACATAAATTTTTATTTATGTTTAATTCTAATGGTTTTTCTCTCTCTCTCACTTAAGAAATGGGTCATACTCATGACCCATTCTCAATCCAAATGAAGCTTTTCATAAAGCTTTTTTTTAATCCAAGATTAATCTATGCTTGAGAATAAATTAATAGTTTTTTTTAATCTATGCTTTTAGTTTATGATTATTTTTATTTAATCCATTAAGGGTTAATGATCTAATTAGGGAACATTCTAATCATTTCCTTAAAGATAAGCCTTATCTGTAAAATAATTGAGATTTATCAGTTATAGTAGCGAAGCTATGGCAAAATTTTATAAAAATTTACACATAAAATAATTTCATTCAAAGCATGAAAAGAGGACTTCCTACCATATTCTAGGAATTATCATCCTAGATTAATTAAAAGAATTTTATTGTAATCATGGAGGTATGGAGGTATGCATGTAGATGTAGATGTATAGATATGGATGTGAATGGAGATGTGGATGTATGCATGTAGATGTAGATGTATAGATGGGGATGTGGATGTATGCATGTAGATGTATAGATGTGGAGGTGAATGGAGATGTGGATGTATGCATGTAGATGTAGATGTATAGATGTGGATGTATGCATGTAGATGTATAGATGTGGAGATGAATGGAGATGTGGATGTATGCATGTAGATGTAGATGTATAGATGTGGATGTGAATGGAGATGTGGATGTATGCATGTAGATGTATAGATGTGGATGTGAATGGAGATGTGGATGTATGCATGTAGGAGTTGTTTCTGAAATCGGGCATGGATCTGGTTGATTGACCTTGCTGGTCTTCAATGGATGAGTCCATGGCTCTTTATATAGATCTGTTGGTTGATCTTGCTAATCTTCAATGAGAGTCCATCTTGATAAGTGATTATATTACCGAGTATTATGGGCTAGGAACTAGGAAACGGCCCCTGAGTGGACAGGTGGTGAGCGTCCTAGTTGCCAATGATGCCATAGATACTCTGATGAAGGAATGATGGGAAAATTAAGAATGAATTGGATGAATTGGAAGATGGTGATCAGTGATACTATGGTTTTATTAAAGGATTGTTTTAAACTGGTTGAATCTGTGAAAAGGCAATTTCATATTGGGTGTGT
The DNA here is from genome assembly GCF_041138505.1 of Cibotium barometz. Lineage (NCBI taxonomy): Eukaryota > Viridiplantae > Streptophyta > Polypodiopsida > Cyatheales > Cibotiaceae > Cibotium > Cibotium barometz. The sequence goes on from NC_141084.1 coordinate 19,118,358, forward strand.
GAGTGGTGTGACTAGTTTTATTTTTGCATGAACATCCGGCTAGGGGGCCTTGGAACTCTTTTCCTTGGTACCCAGGACAAAACCTAACCAAGTTCTTAATTGGATCCCATCACTACAGTGGTTGGGCGGTTGGCTAACCCATGGGATCGGATGGGGTTAGGCTAGACTGATGGATCCGTAAATCGAGACTCAAACTTTTTTTTTTACGATAGATAAAATAAATCCCGGACAGTAACTGTTCTATGGATAGGAATCAACGGCTGTGCCTCTTGAATGGGGAAAAAAGCGTTGATCCCAATGATCCAAGTGCAAGTTTCTTCCTTAATCTGACCAAGTATCTTATAGATGTAATTGGATCAGCTCGATCAGAAATGATCTTGACTACATTAGAGTAAAAAGTTATCCTGGTGGAATCGCCCGTGCTTTCCGGTAAAGGAAGTTTTTTCGGGTTCGATTTTGGAACAACGGACGGATTAGTCTCTTATCCGGATATCCGTGGGTGAGGCTCCGAATGTGGGACCCCTGTCCCGCGCGAGAAGTGCTACTTCCGCTGCTAGTATCCCGAATCTGTTGCTCGGTGGGAACAAGGATCTTACAAAAACGAGAAACATTTGGCATCTTTCAAAGATTCCATAAAAAAAGTTTAGTTTTTTACCTCTTTTTAAAAAGTGGTCTACGCATGCGTACAACACTACCAAAAAACGATAATATTTTGGGCACCTTATACATTTCTTACAAAAATTGACATGAAAAAAAGACTCCATTTTGCTTACTTTTTAAGATTATAATTGAAAATCTAACAATAAGTTTTCAAAAAACATGCCAAAATAGAGATAATGTTTATTATTTCCATCTTCAATCCATTAAAGAAATGACAACTATAAAAAGAAGCTATTTTCTAAACATATAGCTTATGATAGTTATGGTTCCTCATAATCATTGCTACACCATCACTAGTTGATGTGCCTTTCCCTGAGAAGGTAGACGAGGCATCCTTTTCTTCACTATCCACCACAAATACATTTTTTTCTTCTATGTGTACACTTGAAGCTTAGACTCCTTGGGTCATCTGCCATGTTAGCATGATTGAGAATGTGCTACAGAGTGCAAATATAAAATAATATTTATATGATTATATTACAAATGCGTTATCTTGATATAGTTATTATCTTAATCATAAAAACCCTATTTTAGCTCTTGATGAGAGTAGTATTATAATCCATTTTGAAGCTCTTGAGTATCACAATTTCTTAATTGATAATATATACTTTTTTAAAAAGAGTTTTTTACGTATAGATGAATTTTAAAATATCATGAATAAGCTATTTAAAAGTTGTCTAATTTTGAAAAATAATTACACACTCATTTTTAATCGGAAGATGTGTCCTTGATGTGACAAAAAGGAGGTTAAATGGTAATTTTAGTTATTAAATGAGTTTAGAAAGCATAAAAAACCTTTAAGAAACAAAAGTTTAAACTTTCCAAAATACTTGTTTATAAAATATCAGAAAGGGACTTAGGTTCGAATCCTACTGGTTACTACACATGGTAAGGATGTGTTTTAGCTACAACATTTGTGGCCAACTTAATGCTGAGTAAGAACTTCTCAGCTAAGAGTTGATGTTTTTCATCAACTTGATACAAAACATCAACTTTTATGAAAATTTGATATTTGGCATCAAGTTGATATAAAACATCAACCTTATATGAAAAACATCAACTTTCTATGCAAAAGATCAACTTTTTTACAATACTTGATGTTTTGTATCAATGTTATGCAAAGCATCAACTTCCCACAAAAGCTGATGTTTTGCATCAACTCGATGTAAAACATCAAATTTTTCATAAAACTTGATGTTTTGTATATCAACTTTGATGCAAAACACATTGAGTTGTGTGAAAAAGTTAATGTTTTTCACATTAACTTTGATGCAAAACATCGAGTTTTATGGAAAGTTTTAAAGCCATTTTTGAGATTTCACACATTTTGGGAAAGAATCTTTTTAGATAACCCTCGTCACAATTATCTATTTTTCTCGTAACAGTGTTACAACATGTCCAAAGCATATAGTCGTTGTGACAACCATATGCCCTCAGGCTTTCTAATGACCTCAATGCCAAGAAAGTATCTCAGCTTACCTAAATCCTTTATGTCAAACTACTTCTTAAGGAGAACCTTCACATGCTCAACTTTTTGCTCATCATCACCCCTAACAATCATGTTATCCACATAAATGGTAATGATGACAATCTCCTTATCACTCTTTTGCATCTAGAGCGAATGGTATGCATCTGCTATCTGAAAGCTAATGGTGAGAAGATACTCTACGATTTTGTCATGCCAAGCTCTTATGACCACAAAGGCTTTATGCAGCCTGCATAAATTATCTCGATGACTCAAATCCTCATAACCAGGTGGCTGGTCCAAATACACTTCATCTTTCAACTTACCATGTAAGAATGCATTCTTTACATCCATCTAATGACCCAACCTTTTGAAGTAGGCATTGCAACTAGAGCTCTGACAGTTTCCATCTTAGCAATGGGGTTGAATGTCTCCTCATAATCAATGCCGTGGGTCTGAGCATAACCTTTAGCAACCAATCTAGATTCGTACTTGCTAATGGTTCCCTCAAGGGGGTTCATCTCAAAAAATGTTATTGTAGCACATGAATTCAGCAGGAGGGATATTTTTAATTGGATACATTGAGAAAAATTACCAAGATTCCATTAATAGGAGGGGTTTTTTAATTTAACTTTGGAAAAAATTCCACTAGTTCATAAGTAAAGAGGGGTTGTTTTATTGAGGAAAAAATGTCCCTGAAATCGTGCCATCATAAGGCTCGCCAGTAGTAGATCTACAGGAGAAGTTAAAGAAATAGTTTTTGCCTTTTGGACTGAGGAGACTCGTGTCTCTTTGAACAAAAAGGATGTTTGTCATAAGTGGATAGGAATAAAGTCATACATTACTAATCCAATGCATCTTCTTGATGTTCCTTGTAACATACCCATCTTCACTAATAAAGAAATGTCCATGTAATAGATAAATTTATGAGTTTTTATGGTATAAAAATTAATGATTTTATTAAATGAGTCATTTCTACTTAGAATCTTCAAATTTTGAGCCCAAATTTGGAATCTGCGCATGATTTTACCCTATTATAGGATTTTACCCTAATAACCATTGTGCAAGTATGAATCTTGTAATCTTAAAATTGTTTTTACAATGATGGGCCAGGACGATCACCCTCCACTTTCCAATGTGCTTTACACTGATATCCACCAGGAGAAGAAGCTTTTGCTCAAGAAAATGCAACCTCCCTCCTTTAAAGGAGAAGGTTCAAAGATTGAGAAGGATGCTGAAGTCTAGATTGAAGCGATGGATGATTATTACTCTACCGCCAGTACTGGAATAGCAAATCAGTCTATGCTTGCACGGTTTTGCCTCATCGGAGATGCTAAACTCTGGTGGAAACAGTGGTGCCGTGACAAGGGAGTCACCAAGCATTCTCAAACGTGGGAAGACATCAAGCAGGCCGTGAAGGAAAGATATCTTCCCCCATCCCATGAATCCATAAAGATGAATGAGTTTTTTAGTCTTAGGCAGTGCAGCTTAACTCTTGAGGACTACTATTCCAAATGTATCACTCTTTGGAAGTATGCCCCAGCTATGACTACTTCCCAACAAGTGGCTCGTTTCTGCCAAGGGTTAAATGGACCCTTAGATTCTTGCCTTGAAGTAATGAGGCGAAGCACATTACAGGATGCTCTCATACGAGCAAAGCCCCTTGTGAAAGAAATGAGGACTGACAAACCTAAGCCTCAAAAGAGATCTTACCCTGAGGCAAATCCTAAAGATCAACCCTACAAGAAACCCCAACAAAATTTTCCCTACTACAACAGAGGGCGACAAAGCAACTCTTTTGTCCCCCGCTCGTATGTTGCTTCTTCTAGAGAAGGCCCTCTGTGTTTTGAGTGCAATGAGCCGGGACACTTTAGGGCCAACTATCCCAAGATGGCAACATCATTTTCCCAAGGTGGCAGAGGAAATCAAGGCCATGGAACCCCTATCCACCAAGGGGTGCAAGAGGTAGTGGGCGTGGCGGCAGAGGTCGCGGAGGAGCAGTTGCTAGGACCGCATGTATTATAAGTGAAGAATCAACCTTGAAAGTGGCTGAAGAAGAGTGCGCCACCGTCCATGTGGCAGTAGAACAACAAGGTCCGAATAAACAATTTGGTGTAATCCAAACCCGAGCCACTCATCACGGTAAGCCATTCCAGCTTCAGATTAATTGTGGCAGTACCCATTTATTTCTTTCTCCTAGGTGTTTGCAAAAATTAAACTTGGGTCAAAAACAACTAGAAGAATGAGACTGTAGAGTTAGCCAGTGGGAAAGAAGTAGTATCTTGCCACTCTATAGGAAACCTTGATTTTGAACTGGGTAATGAGTAAACTCATGGCCACTTTAGAGTCTTGCCATTAGTAATTTATGATGGAATCCTTGGGATGGATTGGTTAATTTTGCAAACAACGCTAGCATTCATTGTAACCAGGGGAGTATCACTTTTGAAAATGAGCATGGCCAAGTAATATCCGTTCAGCGGATAACAGGAAAACCTAAATCTAGGGTAGTCAAGGCAAAACATCTTCTCAAGGGAACACGTAAGGGTCAGCAAGTTTTCTTAGTCAAGCTCAACAAAGCCATTGAACCTAGTAAGGAGACAGAACCCTCTTGGCTCCAAGAATTCTCAAATATCTTCCCTGACAAGCTTACAGGGCTACCGCCTCCTCGAGAAGTCTATCATGAAATCGAGGTGATCCCCGGGGCTCAACCCATCTCTATCATGAAATCGAGGTGATCCCCGGGGCTCAACCCATCTCAAAAACGCCCTATAAAATGTCCCTTCCTGAAGCCATTGAACTTAAAGAGCAACTTTCCCAACTCATTGAGCAAGGATTCGTACGCTCTAGTAGCTCTCCTTGGGGGGCACCTGTCCTTTTCCAAAAAAAGAAGGACGGAACTCTCCGCCTCTGCAGCATAGATTATCGGGGGCTGAATCAAGTCACTGTCAAGAATAAGTATCCTATCCCTCGCATCGACGAACTTTTTGACAGGCTTCATGGGGCTAAAGTCTTCTCAAAAATAGATTTGAGGTTTGGTTACTATCAGATCAAAGTCAACGAAGCAGATATACCCAAGACAGCCTTCAATACCTGTTATGGCCACTATGAGTTTACTGTAATGTCATTCGGGTTAACCAATGCTCCTACAACCTTCAACTGCCTAATGCAAGATATATTCCGTCCTTACTTGGATGAATTTGTACTTGTTTTCTTTGATGACATCTTAATCTACTCCAAATCAATGGAAGAGCATGAGGAGCATGTGCGTAGAGTTCTGCAATTATTGCGCAGCCACAAACTCTATGCCAAGAAGAGCAAATGTACCTTCTTTACTCATCAAATTGAGTATCTTGGGTTCATCGTTTCCAAAGATGGCATTTCAATAGACCCCGCCAAGTTCAAAGATATTCTGTAGCCACCCCCTGAATCAGTTCGTGAAGTTCGTGGGTTTTAGGGAATCATGGGATGGTATAGGATTTTTATCAAAGATTATGCCTTGGTAGCTACACCTTTGACACATCTTCTTAAGAAGGATTGCAAAATAGTGTGGTTGCCAATCCATCAAAACAGTTTTGATAAGCTCAAGGTCATTATTACTTCTGCCCCAGTCCTTAAACTTTGTGATTTCACCAAGGAATTTGAAGTGGTCTACTGATGCCAGTAGTCTAGCACTTGGTGGTGTCTTAGGCCAAGAAGGAAGACCAGTCGCTTATACTTCCCGTAATAAGCTGAAGCAATATGAAGCAAATTATGCCACCCATGATTTGGAGCTTTTAGCAGTTGTTCATTGCCTCGAATTATGGAAACATGGGGGGCAAATTCCAGCTTGTAGCTGACCACAAAATTCTGAAGTAAATTATGCCACCCATGATTTGGAGCTCTTACCAGTTGTTCATTGCCTAGTGTGCAGACATCCCTCTGAGGGGCGGGAGGATCAAGCGATGGAGCTTGAGAGGGCAACAGGCCGGCTTGAGTCCTCGTAGGGTTTTGCCCACCATGTAGAGGCTGGAAGACCAAATTCTAGATCATCTCGTCAGTATAAAGGAAAAGAATAAGAGAGCCGGTTTGGCTTGTATGGAATTGAGTCATGTATAAACTTTTTTTTTTATAAATATTATCTTTGGCATTATTGTATTGTGGAAAAAGACTGTTGTAACAAACCTGGTGAAAAGGGCCTTAATTAAGGAACATGTTTATTTATGTCAAACAATGTGGTAGGATTAATTAGAAAATAAATTGACGCGTGACTAGGGTGGAAAGTGGGAGGATGGAATGCCCTGACAGCACCATCCTACGGACGGGTGGACCCAATTAGTCGGGTAGCTTTCCAATAGATTAAGTGAAAGCCCTACGCTAGATAAATAGGTTCTTAGGTAACTCTATTCTGGAAGACTAGGCCAGCGGCTGTGCCCTGCATGGATGACGAAAAAAGCGTTGCCTCTAGAAATCAAGTCTAGTAGTTGCCCAATTTATGATCAATTACCCTATGGGTGATTTGATTTTTAGAAGATCACGCTCCCCCTATGGGATAGGACTAGGTCTTACCTATGAATCGTATCCTTGAATGTCTACATGGTCAAGGTGTCGATGAATAGGAAATTTTCTCCAAGTTAAGACTTAGTGGACTATCTTAAGTGTTTCCCCTATTTTAGAAGGGGGGAACCTTATAATTATAATTAGAAAATAAATTAACGCATGAGTAGGGTGGAAAGTGGGAGGATGGAATGACCCGACGGCACCAACCTATAGATGGGTGGACCCGATTAGCTGGGTAGCTTTCCAACAGATTAAGTGAAAGCCCTATACTAGATAAATAGGTTCTTGGGCGACTCTATTCTAGAAGACTAGGCCAGTGGCTGTGCCTTGCATGGATGAGAAAAAAAGCGTTGCCTCTAGAAATCAAATCCAGTAGTTGCCCAATTTATGATCAATTACCCTATGGGTGATTTGATTTTTAGAAGATCACGCTCCCCCCCTGCGGGATAGGACTAGGTCTTACCTATGAATCGTATCCTTGAATCTCTACATGGCCAAGGTGTCGATGAATAGGAAATTTTCTCCAAGTTAAGACTTAGTGGACTATCTTAAGTGTTTCCCCTATTTTAGAAGGGGAACCTTACATTTCCTAGGTGAGCACTTTTCAAAAAAACTAATGCTACTTTTTTTTATCTTATTACTAAAAACCATTAGCTAATTGGAGTAGTTTGTTTCTAGTAACTAATATTGGACTAGTTAGTTGTACTACAGAAGCTAGTTCTAGACTAGTTAGAGGGTCACCCCATAGACCCTCCACATTTGGGGAGTAACATGCTGTTGTAGTCTCGCTGGAAAGTTGAGGCTTTGTTAGCTTTTATCAGGTAAACACCTTGAAACTGGTGTAGAGGGTGGTCAAACCACCCTTTATGTTTCCACATTATGCGATGGACCCTCAAAAGTAGGTTTTCTAGCTGCTATGTAGAGGGCCTATGGGGTGACCCTCTTAGTTGTGCAACAACTACTTATTTTTCAACAAGTACTTATATTTTCACCAACTATTATTAAACTAGTACAGCTAGTCCTGAACTAGTAGCTGCACAATAGCTAGTTAGTCTTACACTACCTGATATCAGACTAGTTGCACACTAGTGCGATATTAGGTAGTGCAAAACCAACTAGTGTGCAACTAACTAGTTACACACTAGTTAGTTGTGTAAGAGCTAGTTCCAAACTAGTTGGTTTTGTAATAGCTGACTAGTTTTGCAACATCTAGTTAGTTGTGTAAGAGCTAGTTCCAACTAGTTGGTTTTGTAATAGCTTACTAGTTTTGCACTCTCTCAGATTGTACCAGCTCTACACTAGCTAGTTGTGGAAAAAATAACTAGTTGTAGTTAGTTTTTCACTGGCTAATAACTAGCATTGGACTACTAGTTCTAAACTAGGTAGTGGTGCAACAACTAGTTACTCATGCACCATCTAGTTATGGACTTGTAAGACCAAGCATTAGGTACTAGATAGGTGTCCATTAATTAGTTAAATGGACATTCACAAGTTAGCTGTGCATTAAGTTATGTTGAAAAATATGGATCAAGACTAGGCTTAAGCTAAGGTGGATTAAAGCAAATGCTAAACATGATTAAGATAACATGAGCAAGAGTAAGAATAACTAAAAAGAGATGAACAAAGTATGCAACCAAAAGGACTTACTTGATATTGATGCTTGAGATGAGTTGATATGTTACATTGCCTTGAAGGTGTCCCTTTTATATGAGGTGGCCAATAAGTTGCTTGAGAGCTCATTTGGGATAAATTAGCTTTGATGATATGGCAACTTGCTAGATGACTTTGTACCTTACTCACTTCCAACCTCTTCCTTGTGCTCTTTGGCACCACATTTCTTAACAAGTTATAGTGGGACTAGTTAGTTGTCCATTAACTTGTCAGTTTTGCATTAACTAGTTAGTTGTACTGTTGACTTGTCAGTTTTGCATTAACTAGTTAGTTGTGCATCAACTAGTTACCTTGTACTATTTTCACTAGCTAGTTCTACACTACTTAGTATTCAAACTAGTTAGCTTTCTATTAACTAGTTAGTTATGCCTTAAGTAAAAGTACTCTGCACTAGTTAGGATTACACTACACAAGTTAGTTTTGGGACTAAGAGTATTCTACACTAGTTAGTTATGTCAGTAGTAACTTTTTGATTAACTGGCTCTTGGCTAAATGTGGCAACCCAATGTTGGGTTTCATGGGCAAACATGTTCTTATAACAGGTGTGGAAGTAATGATGATGAATCTGGTTTCTTAGCCTTTGACAAATCCGAACTTGGTATTACATCATTACGTGAAGATGTCTTATGTAAGAAGCGCCATCTTTGGGCATTGCCGCAAGTGTGGACTAGCTAGAGTGCAATGGCGCCCACATGAAATGGCTGAGACATGCTATTATGTTTCAGTCAAGGTATTTGAAGATATTCAAGTGGAGGTGAAAGGGAAACGCTAGAAGAAAACCAACCAAGAGAAGGAGAAGACTAGGTATAAGAAACATACCAACAAAGAAAAGGAGAAGACCAGCCAAGACAATGAGAAGACTGATATAGAAATAAAGAAAAGAAAGGTTCTAACACATAAGAAGATGAGTTACAATGCATTGTTGTAATTATTTAATACCCATCTTTGGAAATTTCTACAACATAATTTTATATTTAAATGGCAGGCTGATCAATTTAAAGAGTGTGTACTACAGTTCCCTGAGGGCATAGTTATATTAGTAGTGATGGACTTTATAGAGAATTATACATTCAAAGAGAAAAACGCGATTCACTCCATGCACTAGAACTCAAGTCAAGTTACCTTTTTTGTTCACATCACATATACTCGGCATTCTAGTGATGTGCAAAAGACCTTCCATTTCTTTGTTTCAAATGATAGAGTCCATGATACCTCTTTTGTTCAACATTGCTTTATGTTACATAATGCAATAGTACAGGACCCTCATCAAGGACATGGCCTTCTGCCTCCTACAACATGTCCAAATAAATACATCAAAGTTCTGTAAAGACCATTCTAGAAAATTTGCATCCTGTTGCACACCAACAAAAACTGGCCACCTCTCAGGTGGAGATTCCACTCTTCTCAGCTTAATAAAGTGTATTGGGACGGTCTCATGCCTTGTGTCCACAGAGCTGAGCAGCAAGCCATTCATATCTATTATCAAATCCCTTCTTTCTTCCGAGAAGGACTTCCATGGTTTGTATTGCTGCTCCACTTGGTCCTTCATGATTCGTTTGTCCTCTATTGGCTGTGACATGGTTGTTTTGTCCTCTATTTATGCTTTTTCATTTGTCTCTTTAGCATGTTACATGACCTCTTTATTGTTCACTACTTAGAAGGTTCTCCTCTTTCTCCACGATTTGTACATCTTTTTCCTCTACTAGCTATGACATTGTCACTTTGTCCTCTATTTGTGCCTTTTCGTCTATCTCTTTATAGCATGTGAGATGACCCCTTTATTGTCCACTGGCATTTTCTCCTCTTCTCCTCAATTCGTACATCTTCCTCCTTCTCCTTGATTGGTACATCATCCTCTTTCTACTGATCCTATACAACTTCATGTTCAGGGTGAATAAAAGCAGCAACATATGTAGGGCTAGGTCCTAAAGCATCATCCTCCAATGCTTCACTCACATGCATGTCATCAACAACGCCTTCATACAATGTCTTGTATGTAGAAATCTCCTCCTGTTTAACAATAATCTCCTCCTCTTGAACATGATTTACATGCTTTCTCACCCTATCATGTACAGTATGAAGACCAACAGATTTAGTAATCTACTCCTCTTCATGTTCTATGTGCTTTCCTTCCCCATAATATGTGCACTAGGAAGATAACCAAATGTAGTAATCTCCTCCTTTTTAACATTTTCTACATGATTTCCCACCCTATCATGTGCACGATGAAGACGACTAGATTGCCTTTTGGTGGTAAGGGAGGGAGACCATGCTTCCTATTTTTACAAACTGCATAACATGCACAACAAAGACATGGAAATACAAGTGTCACAATTAGGATTCCATTAATAGACCATTATAGATACCATTATATCCACACCTAGTGACATTAATTGATATTTTCTCATTGTAAGTGAACAAGTGTGAAATTGGGCCACACAGAGATAATAATTTGCTCAAGATTCCATTACATTTGAGTGAAGGCAACCATTAAATGAAAAGTTTAGAAGCAAAAACGTGCTTGCATAGCCACCATGGGATACAAGCACACTAACATGCTTTAGGGGGTAATTATAACTTTTATACAAGCCCCAGGCATTGAGTGCAAACCATTGGGAGTTGTCCCATTGGATTTCTATTCCTCTCGAGGTGCTTCACTTGTAGGGGTTTTTTGCCATTTTTTAGGACCCTTACCTATCATCTTTGGCTCTTCTACAAATCGAGTATAGATCATGCATACATATGATTTTAGTAAGGAATATTTCAAGGAAGAAGAGCAACAACAATACATAAGGGTAGAACTACTTACTCTCAAGTTGACTAAGAGATAAGCTATGCCTTTGATTTTTTCCCTTCTTCATAATAAAAGGACTTCCCAATGTCATGTCCCATTCTTCCTTCATGTCGGCTCTGTAGAGTCTACATAAATATGGTCAGCCACATTGGTGAGATCTTTCTCAGAAGAAGCCACATCCTCTTGCAATATCTCAATGTCTTTCATGTTCTTTAGTCACCATAATTCACAATCTCATGTTAGTACATTCCATAGTGGTTTCTTTCACAAATTTTAAAATCATGATTGGTGCATACGATTGTTAGAGTTATCTTTCGGCAACATGAGATCATCATCCTCCACTTCTCTGCTTTGCTTTTGTGAGGAACTTTCTTGGGAGAATTGATTGTCTGCAATTACAAAATAAATTGCACTTGTATTTAAAAATTCAAGATCATATAAAAGGTGTGTATCTATCAAGCTACCTTGAAATGTAGTTGATGTGGAGAAGTCAGACTTAACATGTAATGGAGTCGACATTCTTGCACTTGAAATCCCCCCTGCACACACGATCGGTTAAGAATTCAATAATTTTCTACTTAATATAATGATAGAGTCATTACCGCTGATAATTTTTATATAGTGCACTAATTAGTGCACATGTATTCATCTCACTAGTCAGTGCACTAGTTCACTTGCAGTACTACACTAGTTAGTGGCCAATGTTACTATAGTTAATGCACACGGTTAATAGTTAATGCACAAGGTCAGCACTTAGAGACCATGGTCCCTAGTTATTGGGCCACAAACTAGTGATCTCTGTAATAGTTAGTGTACCTAGATTAGTAGGTAGTGCATAGAGTCAGTAGTTAGTGTACTAATTAGTGCACTAACTACCTAGATTAGTAGGTAGTGCATAGAGTCAATAGTTAGTGCACTAATTAGTGCACATTCACTATATACATCTCACTAGTCAGTGGACTAGTTCACTTGCACTACTGCACTAGTTAGTGGCCAATGTTACTATAGTTAATGCACACACGGTTAATAGTTAATGCACAAGGTCAGCACTTAGTGACCATGGTCCCTAGTTACTGGGCCACAAACTAGTGATCTGTGCAATAGTTAGTGTACCTAGATTAGTAGGTAGTGCATAGAGTCAGTAGGTTACTGGTCCCAAGTCACTACCTAGTCAGAATAATGCACTAGTTAGGGCTTCCAAGTCACCTCCTAGTGCAAATGTGCACTAACTAGTGTAGGTAGGCCACTAGTTAATGTGGAATCTCACTAGTTAATGTGCACTAACTAGTGTAGGTAGGCCACTAGTTAATGTGGAATCTCACTAGCTTAGTGTGGTTTGGTCACTAATTAGTAGTAGAAAGTGCACCTCTATCACTAGTCACTATCTAGTGGAAATGTGCAAGGCTTAGTGTAGGTAAGTCACAAGGTAGTGCATTGACTCCCTAGTAGGTAGTGCACCTAGGTAACTAATTAGAATTAGTAAGTGCACCTATGTCACTTATTAGTGAGCCCCACTCAGTAGTTAGTGCACCCAAGTCACTAGTTGATGCACTCGGGTTATTAGTTAGTGAGTCCCATCCACTAGTTAGTGCACCCATGTCACTAGTCGGTACACTCAATTTATTATTTAGTGACCCCTAGTCTAGTAAGTGCACCTAGATCACTAGTTATAGTGATTAGGTGCACCAAGTCACTAGTTAGTGACCCACCAATCACTAGTTAGTGCACCTAGGTCAGTGGGTTATGTAGTGGGGTTCACCCAAGACACTAGTTAGTGACTGGAGTGCACCCAAGTAACTAGTTGGTGACCTCCAATCACTAGTTAGTATCTTGGGTGCACCCCAATCACTACTTAGTGGCCCCTTATCACTAGTTAATGCACCCAAGTCACTAGTTTGTGACTGAGGTACCCAGGTCACTAGTTAGTGACCCCCAACCACTAGTTAACTAGGGTGGACCTAAGTTACTAGTTAGTGATTGGGGTGCACCCAGGTCACTAGTAATGATTCCCAATCACTAGTTGTAATCCCTAGTAAGTAGTTGTGATCCCTAGTAAGTAGTTAGTGCACTGATGTTACTATTTTTTTCACCCCAATCACTAGTTAGTGCCAACCAGTAACTAGTTAGTGCACCCACGTTACTATTTGGTTTACCCCAATCACTAGTTAGCGCCTCCCAGTCACTAGTGCACCACTTGTTAGGGTGCTTGCTAGTGGGACATGCCACTAGTTAGTGCCCCCATTAAAATATGGAAAGGAATAATTGCCAATTGGTACATTAATAAAATCATAAGCACACGACCATTTCTATTTGACTAGAAATATTTATACTATGGAGCTATAGAAACACATTAACACACTTCATCTTAGTTTTGATTGTCAACATTGAACCCATCACCATTGACTTTGTAGCATTGGAGATTACGTGGTTGCATGATGGTTCTAGGCATCATCCTGTATGAAACCAAATCCACATCCTTGGCATTCATTGTCCATCATGTCTTTGATGTCACTAATAGGGAGCTTCAAAACAAGAGGAAGGAATCCGATGCATTGCCTACTATCATTGAGTCTCAAGATGTCTATAATCAAGGGAATAGGTCGTCTACTCCAATTCAGGTACATGTAGAGGTCATGATATGGGTACCTTAGTCACAAACTAGTGACTTGGGTGCACTACCTAGTGATTGGGGGTCATTAACTAGTGAGACTAGGGTGCACCCAGGACACTAACTAGTGATTGGGGGTCACTAACTAGTGACTTGGGTACACTGCAGTCACTAACTAGTGTCTTGGGTTCACCCCAGTACATAACCACTAGGTTGGGTGCATTAACTAGTGATTCATGGGTAGCTATTGACCTAGTGCACCCAATGACTAATGATTTGGGTGCACTTACTAGTGAATTGAGGTTACTAAATAATAACATGAGTGCACACGCTAGTGACCAGGGTGCACTATAGACTAGTGGCTGCTGGGGCTCACTAATTAATAACCCGAGTGCAACAACTTGTGACCTAGGTGCACTAACTAGTGAGTGGGGTTCACTAACTAGTGATTGGGTGGTGTCACTAATAAGTGACATAGGTGCACTTACTAATTCTAATTAGTGACCGAAGTGCACTACCTAGAGAGTCAATGCACTACCTAGTGACTTACCTACACTAAGTCTTGCACATTTCCACTAGATAGTGACTAGTGATAGAGGTGCACTTTCTACTACTAATGAGTGACCAAACTACAGTAGCTAGTGAGCTTCCACATTAATTAGTGACCAACCTACACTAACTAGTGCAGTAGGTAGTACTAACTAGTGTTCTACTTGCACTAACTAGTGCATATTTTTAACTAGGTAGTGACTTGGGACCAGTAACTAGTGACTCTATACATTATATCTACTAATCTGGGTGCACTCACTATTGCATAGATCACTAGTTTATGGCCCAATAACTAGGGACCATGCCATTGAATGTTGAGCTTGTGTATTAACTATTAACCATGTGCATTAGCTGTAACATTGGCCACTAACTAGTACAGTGCTGCAAGTGAACTAGTGCACTGACTACTAAGCTATATGTAGTGAATGTGCACTATCTAACAATGGTCGATAATGACTAAATATTATCAAGTAGAAAATTATTGAATTTTTAACTGACCATTTCTGTAGGAGGGACATGTTAAGTTGAACTTCCCCACGTGAACTACATTTGAAGGTAACTCGATAGATACACACCTTTTTTATGCAATCTTGAATTTTTAAATATAAGTTCACTTTCTTTTATACTTACAGACAATCAATTGTCTCAGGTAGCTTCTCCACAGAAGGAGAATAGGGTAGTGGAAGATGATAGCCTCGTATTGCAAAGGACAACTCTAACAAAGGTATGCACCAATCATGATCTTAGAATTTGTGAAAGCAACCACCATGGAATGTACTAATGAGATTGTGAATTGTGGTGACCAAAGAATAGGAAATCCATTGTCACTCAATGAGAAATTATCAATCAATGTCACTAGTTGTTGATGTAATCGTGTCTTTAGTGACCTCTATTAATGGAATCCAAATTGTGCCACTTGTAATTCCATGTCTTCGTTGTGCATGTTATGCAGTTCATAAAAATAGGAAGCATGGTCTCCCTCCCTTACCACCAAAATGGCAATCTACTCGTCGTCATTATCATGCACAAGATTGGGGTAGGAAATCATGTAGAAAATCTTAAATAGGAGGAGATTACTACATCTGCTAGTCTTCCTAGTGCACATGACGGGGTGGGAAAGTATGTAGAACATGTTGAAGAGGAGATTACTACATGTGATGGTCTTCCTAGTGCACGTGATGGGGTGGGAAAGCACATAGAGCATGTTCAAGAGGAGGAAATTACTATTAAAGAGGGTACATATGGGGGATTGTATGGTGGAGTTGTTGATGACATGCATGTGAGTGAAGCATTGCAAGATGATGCTATGGGACCTAGCCCTACAGATGATGGTGCTTTTGTTCACCCTGAAAATGAAGTTCTACAGGATGAGCAGAAAGAGGATGATGTACCGATCAACAAGGAGAAAGAGGAAGATGTACCGATCGAGGAGAAAATGGCCTATTTACAAATTCTTTTATGATTTTGTAGGTTATTTTTCAACTCGATCCTATTGATCCAAGATGGTGGTATGTGATTGAAATCACCCCACGATCCACCCACATATTTTAATATGAAGAAGTGGAGGAGAAAGTGGATGATAACATAGTGGATGATGAGAATCATGAAAACCATGACAATATAATGGAGGGTGTAGATCAAAGAGAGAAAATTGAAGACCAACATATGGAGGAAGGTGTACATCAAAGAGATGAAGATGAAATAGGACTCGATAACGGTGATGATGTAGATGTAGACCTTGAGATTGATGGTGGCTTGGATCTTTTTATTGATCTCTCACTTGAGCTAGACATTGATCTTGATAATCAAAAAGATCTGCTACAAGATGGGATTTATGAAACATACTTGGCGCTGGTAGTTGTGAAACAGGACAAGTTTTACTACCACTTACCACATTTCAAAGGCCTTTAGTAACCAGTACATGCCTCATCATATAGGACCATAATGGGTAGTTAGTCCCATCAAGTTTGTCCTTAGCAGACAACATGTTGAATACATCACTAATACTGCCAGCCATGACTTTCTACCAAATGCAAAATCTTTCAACACACTGCAAGTACTCAGTATTCATTGGACAGTATTCATTGGATGCAACCCTGGATGGCTGCCAATTGATTGAATAACTTGCAAAGTGTATGAAAAATAACACAGAGTAGAGAATAGAGTGTTACTGGAAAAAGTATGATGGTCGATGTTGTTGAAGACATTGTAGCTGCTGCTACACACCAAATCTTTGCCACTACACAGTCCAAACACACAAAATCTAGCAGAACCAATCGAAAATGACGCCTCTCCAAAATGTCTGTAGAAATCTTGCGGTGCCCGAAACGTGCCATAGACCCTAGAAACTTTGTATACTTTGTATGTATACTTTGTATACAACACACTATAGTATACACCTTCTTCTCATAAGAGGGTATCTCAATCGGAGACAAAAAAAATAGGGTCATGAGGAGGGAGGAAGAGTACTAGATCAAGTGTCAAGGAAGCTAGCTGTGATACCAATTGTTGGAATAAGGGTTAGGGTTTCAACAATGCACACACACAAGATAGAGAAGCTTGAGAGCACACAAACTCACTAGAATAGAATTATCAAATATGTGCCAGATACAAAAGATAAGTACACATCCCAAAATGAGTAGATAAGAGGGTGTACATACGCACGGGGGAAAAAACCTCCTAGTGAGGGAAAAAACCTCCTAGTGAGGGAAAAAATGCCGCGGCGGTCCTAAGTGTGTTCACACACATCACTACTATATAATGCTACAGTTCATAATGAAAGTCTAAATGCATCTTACCAGACATTCGTTTAGGAGAGAAGCGAGAGCTTCAGCTCTTCTTCTTCTCACTACTCGAAAGAGGTCTACAAAAGAAAAGTGCAAACCCAACATAAGTGTTAGAGTACTATATGTAGAATCCCCAAATAATAATTTAAGGGCTCCAAATCTGACATCTCAAACGATGACTGCAAAATCAGCCTTAAAGAATGAAATTTGATCTATATTGGGTCCCATGAGCAGCATGTCATCAACGTATAGAACGATGACCAAAAATGTGTGCTTATTCCTCCTCACAGGGTACTCTCTGTTGGACTGTTGCAAAAATCATTTGCAAACCAAGTATGCATGAATCTTCTCATACCATGCTCCAGGAGCTTGCTTAAGGACATAAAGAGCCCTTTTCAACCTGCATACTTTAGACTCTTCCCCTTTCACATCAAAACCAAGAGCCTACGATACATACACCTCCTTGTGTAAATCACCATTCAAGAATGCGGTATTAATGTCCAACTGATGTACATTCCACCCATGATGTGCTGCCAAAGCAATGAGACACCTAATGGTATTCATATGAGATGTGGGTGCAGAGGTCTCATCATAATCAATCCCCTTTTGCTAGGCATATCCCAACAAGTCTAGCCTTGTAGCAATCAATGCTACCATCTGCTTTGCGTTTTAACTTGTAAACCCACTTAGTACCAATGGCCTCATAGGACCACATACATTACTATGTATAAGCTGTAATTTCCCCCAATAGAGATATCCCCTAGTAGAGATATCCACTAGTAGAGATTTCCCCCAATAGAGATATCCCCTAGTAGAGAAATCCACCAATAGAGATTTTCCCCAGTAGAGATATCCACCAATAGATGGTGTCCTCATAGCTTATACATCACTATGTATAAGCTGTAATTTCTTAACAGCTCTCATAGATCCATCCTTTGGAATTGATACACCCGATGCATTTTACCAAGAATACACCTCTCACAAACATGTCTAGTAGGGGTATCAAGAGTTGGCCAACTGAGACACCATATCATGCCTTTGAAGGTGTAACAAGCTGCCATAATTTTGCATCACTCATAGCACTAGTCATAGAGACTGAGCAAGCATCATGCTGCAACTTCTCAAATACATCCATCTTATATAGGCCATGAAACAAGGTACCTGAGGCAATGATAGAATAACCATCATTTCTATCCTGAAGTGTACATCTGTCATCCACAAATTTCACCATCAAGCCTGACAAGGTTAAGGCTGAAACTGATAGCAAGTTCCTCTTAATGCCTGGCACATATAAAACTTTCAAAAGAGTAAATGCGCCCCCATTTGCACAGTAGTAGTGAGCACAACTCTACCAACTCCTTGACAAGATATGAGGAACCATTTGCACATGTGACAATTCCTACACTTGGGATAGATTCTAGAGATGAGAACAAACCTTTTTGTGAAGTAATGTGCTTACTAACACCACTGTCAAAGTACATCCGATTCTGCTGCTGACATGCATACATGAAAAGAAGGGTCATAACTGCAATGTACATTCCATGCCCAATCATCTTGAGCAAAACTTGTAGATTCCTTCTTCTCTGCACTTGGTGCTATTCATCAGCCATATCCATGTCTAATTCTTTCTTTTTCTCCTTCTCTAGCCTTTTCTTGCACTCATGTATGTAGTGCCCTGGTTTCTTGCAAAATAGTGACACTTACCCTTCTTTTTAGGCTTATCACCTTCTTTCTCTGCATCCTTACCTGCTGAGGATTATGATTTTGGCTTATAGCCACCATGCGAAGAAGCTTTACCTTTGCCTTTTTGATTGGCAACAAAAGCATGGTCACCAACTCGCATAAAATCCAGCTCATCAAATGTAAGGGCATTTGGATTTCCCTTCATCATGAGTCTAAGATCAGAGGCACTCTGATTAGAATCCGGTAATGCATTGAGAATTGTGGGCACCAATGTACTATGAGAATATATCTCATCCACACTAGCAAGCTGCTCCTTAAAATCTTTGATCTTGGTCAAGAAGCTATCCATTGACTCTCCCTCGTTCATGTGCTCAAACTCCAACTATTTGCACCGATATGCAACACGTGCTTCATTGCACACCTAGTATAATGCAGCAAGTGCATCCCATGCCTGTTTTGAAGTCTTAAATGACCGAATACGAGGAATAATTCTTCGCTTCACAGAAAGTGCAAGCAATGCATGTGCCTGTGTATCTCTTCCATCCCATCTTGTTTGAGCAGCAGTGGGAGGTACTGGTGGTGCATGTGAAGGAGCCACATCTGCATCAGACTTCAGTTTCTACTCCAGATATACCTACAGCACCTGGTTACAGTGGTGGTTGTGAAACAGGATGAGTTTCACTACCACTGACCACATTCAAAAGGCCTTTTAGTAACCAGTACATGCCTCATCATATAGGACCATAATGGGTAGTTAGTCCCATCAAGTTTATCCTCAGTAGACAACATGTTGAATACATCACTACTAATACTACCAGCCATGACTTTCTACCAAATGCATTCATTGAATGCAACCCTGGATGGCTGCCAAACTGATTGAATCACTTGCAAAGTGTATGAAAAATAACAGAGAGTAGAGAATAGAGTGTTACTGGCAAAAGTATGATGGTCGATGTTATTGAAGACACTGTAGATGCTGCTACACACCAAATCTTTGCCACTACACAGTCCAAACACACAAAATCGAGCAAACCAACTTTGTATACAACACACTACAATATACACCTTCTTCTCCTAAGAGGGTCTCAATCGGAGACAAAAAAATAGGGTTGTGAGGAGGGAGGCAAACTACTAGATCAAGTGTCAAGGAAGCTAGCTCTGATACCAAGTGTTGGAATTAGGGTTAGGATTTCAACAATGTACACACACAAGATAAGAAGCTTGAGAGCACACAAGCTCACTAGAATAGAATTAACAAATGTGTGCCATATACAAAAGATAAGTACACACCCCAAAATGAGTAGATAAGAGGGTGTACATATGCACGGGGGGAAAAACCTCCTAGTGAGGGAAAAAATGCCGCGGCGGTCCTAAGTGTGTTCACACACATCACTACCATATAATGCTATAGTTCATAGATTTTCTCCATGAAAGTCTAAATGCATCTTACCAGACATTCGATTGGGAGAGAAGAGAGAGCTTGAGCTCTTCTTCTTCTCACTACTCGAAAGAGGTCTACAAAAGAAAAGTGCAAACCCAACATAAGTATTAGAGTACTATGTAGATGCAGTCCATAATGTGAATATGCTAAGTAGGTGAGGTGGCAAGATAAGTATGCCGTAAATCGGCGGGTGAACTATGTAGGTGTAGTCTAGCTATAGAATCACTGGCAAGATGCACCATGTCGGCTACCAAACGTGTTAGTGATGTAAATGTGAACAAATCACCTAGGCACACCCCTTGAGTTAAAGCTCGAGTTGAGCTTGACATCTCAACACTACCCCTCAAGTTCAACTCCATATCTCCAAGACTCCAAGCATGCTAGAAAATTTGTGAAGCTTCTCAGCTCCCAAGGCCTTAGTGAAAATATCAGCAACCTAATCTTCTCTGTGTGTTGACGTACACGAGATCCTACCAAGACCTTCTCTCTGAAGTGATAGTGGACCTCTATATGTTTGGTCCACATATGAAACATTAGGTTGCAACCTTTATGCTATTAAGGTTGTCATAATAAATGACAACATGTCTATCCACATGCAACTTCAAATCTCCAAGACTTAGTAGTTTGCGTAACCAAGCTATCTCACATGCTGCCATCACGTCACCCATGTACTTTGCCTCTATACTTGACAAGGCAATTGTCACTTTTTGCTGCTCCAAGTAATAGCACCACTCCCAAAGGATAACATAAATCTGCTAGTAAAGACCGTATTAGGTAAAGTGGGAAAAATCCCATTCCCACATTGAAAAATTTAATGCATTTAATCTAGAATCTACCTTTTTCAACCTATACAAAATTTAAAAATGGTTTGCTTTATCAAGTGATGCTAGATCGAACCTAGCTTGATCTTAGAAATAGAAAGGTTTCAAGATTTTTTAGATCCACCACTTGTACATTTTACAATTGAAGAGGATTTTTAGATCCACCACTTGGCCATTCTACAGTCCATAAGAACCCAAGATCAGATTCTACCATTTGGTCAATCTAGACCCCCAATTAAAAATAATGGTACAAGAGATTGTATATTGAGAGTCCCCTTAGAGTAGGATGCACTCTTCAATTTAAGACTTCATTGTAATGAACAAGACTAAATGAACAAGAATTTTAAAAATTGACATGGTGAAGGTATCCTTACATACACAACCACTACAAATTAACATTATTAAGGATAGAAAAAGTCTCCGTGGAGTAGGATGCACTTTGTCAAAATTACGATTATAAGATTTCATTTTGATGAAGCTTATTCTACTAAAGAAATAATAAAACTTTTGCATTAACAACCAAAAGATAAAAGGATAAAAGGAGTCCCCTTAAAGTAGGATGCACTTTGTGGATGCATAAGAGGAGTCTCCTTAGACTAGGATGCACTCCATCTATGAATTTATTTATTGTGTTAAAAATTGTTCAATGCATTGCAAAGATACACAATTTAACAGTATGCTCCCAAAGACGGCCAAATTGCAAAGACCCTCTATATTCTGTTATAATAGAGACCATTTACATTCAATTATAGAAGGGAGTAACAAAATGTGCTAGTATCATGGGGGTGTAATTTTGATTTTAAGGGGTTCTAGCTCCACCACATGGTAGAGCTAGAATTTTGAGCTAGCTCTACCATGCTAGCTCTACCATGTGGAGCTACAACACATTGAGGAGGATTTAAAAATTTTTAGATCCACCACTTGGCCATTTTACAGTCCATAAGAAACCAAGATATACCATTTGATTGATCTAGACTCCCAATTACAAACATCGATACAAGAGATTGTATATTGAGAGTCCCCTTAGAGTAGGATGCACTCTCCAATTTTAAAGCTTCATTGTAATGAACAAGACAAAATGAACAAGATTTTATAAATTGAGGTGGTGAAGGTATACTTATATATACAATCGCTACAAATTAACATTATTAAAGATAGAAAGAGTCACTTTGTCAAAATCACGGTTAAAAGATTTCATTTTGATGAAGCTTATTCTACTAAAGAGTCTCCTTAAAGTATGATGCACTTTGTCAATAGATAAAAGGAGTCTCCTTAGAGTAGGATGCACTCCATCTACGACTCCATTATAATAAAACATTGTAAATGAAAATGAATTTATTTTTTGTATTAAAATATGTTCAATGCCTTGCAAAAGGCACACAATTGAACAGCACGCTCCCGAAGATGGCCAGATTACAAAGACCCTTTATATTTTATTATAATAGAGACCATTTACAAAGACCATTTACATTCAATTACAAAAGCGAGTAACAAAATGTGCTAGTGTCATGGGGGTGTATTGGTTGCATGAGATATTGAGCTTCTTTTTAAGCATGTTCATTTTGTGTACTCATAAGATCACACACTTAGATTATTCTCTCAATTAGGGTGGCTGCAAGATGAGGGTACTCACTTTCGTTCACTCTCTCTAAAACTGGGACATCCATGCATCTCGGGCGGAGTACCTCGATCGTGATAGTGTCGCGAATTAAAACACGACATGTGCCTCCCAAGCCTAAATCGACATATCTCGATCGAGATGCCAACTAATGCCACGCTAGCAGGTCCGGGTTTCCAGGCGTCATCCATGTCACCAATACATGTCACCGCCACCACATTACCTCGATCGAGATATCTATGCCACTCGGATCCACATCAGGGCCACGCTGTATCCCCCTAGGCATATTTGACTAGCACATCTCCATCGTCCACGTATCTCGCACGAGAAATTAACATCAAATCGCGACCATTCATTGTTCGAGGTAATGGGATATAATCTCCACCGTCCCCGTATCTCAATCGAGATACTGAGATCAAATCTCCATCGTCCAAATAGCTCGTTCGAGATACAGAGATACAATCTCTACCGTCCAAATATCTCGATCGAGATACGTAGATGCAATATCCACCGTCCAAATATCTCGATCGAGATACGTAAACGCAATCTCTACCATCCATTCACGTACGTTGGAAGATGCGATCTCAGCCGTTTAAATATCTCGATCGAGGTATATAATGAATCTTTACCGTCGACATACCTTGTCGTGGTAATGACTTTAAATCGTGGCCCCGAACGAGATAGTAATATCAAATCTCAGCCGTCGATCCTTCACCAACCCTAAAATTAAGTGTGTATCTTGGCCGTATGTTGCACTAATCCTAATATCCAGAGCGTTAATCTTGCAAACCCTAAATTGCATGATGTTACCGAACCTCGATCGAGGTTATAAAACCGGAAAACTTTTTTTTTTGCCTCATTGTCACAAGTCGTTTTCACTCTCCTTGCTCTCTTGATTTGGATTAGCATTAGTGAGCCCATTAGCATTGTTTTATAGCTTCATTAGTGCTACTTAGCACTAAGCATTAGACCCTTCACATTAGACCCTTCACATTAGACCCTTCACATTGGACCTTTGTGTTTGGCTTAGGTTTTAGCATGGAGTCACACGAGGAGGGCCACGAGGAGGGTCGCTCATCTATTGCGGACCTCATCGCGGAGATAGACCGCGAGTTAGCGGCTATCCGTAGGAGTGCTAGAGACACACCGTCTACATTACATATCGTGGCAGACTTGGAGGCGATGCTTTTGTCCCTTCGTAGCCTTCACGATATTGTTTATGTAGATGAGTGGATAGCCCACCATCACACTGCTCCTGTGTCACATGGCCTGACATATCGTCAGGTCTGTGATCTTGCTCCTATTAGGGATGGAGCCTACCTAGATCTTTTCCTCGATAGTCGTGGGATGAGGCCTGGGGCGGGCAAGCCCCTTACTATTTCGCGGTGTTTGCATCCTCGTATGGCGGCACATATCTATAGTCGATATGTTGCCGCATATGGGAGGATGCCGAACAACCGCCAGATTCCCATATACTTCGCAAAGCAGTTATATGCGGAGTTTGTCTTAGGGGAGGAGGTGGATTACACTAGCCATCGGCCGGGTGGTGGTGCTGGCCGAGGCCGTCTCCAGGACCAGGGTAGGCGGCCTCCATCAGCCCTTTGTGTAGCACCTACCACAGATCCTTCATTTGTGCCATTGTCGACAGTAGAGGCTCTTGGCACCCAGGTCGGCATTGACGTACGGAGTACCACGGAGAGTATCCAGCACGTGGTGTGCCTGTTCTCACGATCTATATCGACGACAGATGTCAAGCTATTTACATATATATTACTTCTTAAGTTTTTTTGGTCATTTATTTACATGTTTATATATACTTTTCTATATTTTTACATGAGCAGCATGGTTGATTGTGTCACGTAGGGTCCCACACCTACCACTGAGAGACTCACTCAGGAGTTGGTAGAGGCGAGAGCAGAGATTGACTGCCTCAGAGCTGCATTACAGACGGCAGAGGCAGCTACTACAGAGGCATAGCATCTGAGAGAGTCCGACATCCAGCAGGTAGGTTTCTCTTGCACGTAAAAGAGTTATAATTAAGGTCCTAAGTTATAAATTTCTTTAAGTAATACCTAATGAGAGACTAATCAATTGTTTTAATGCTTTACTTTTTTGCGTAGGCTCGGACCAAGGTAGAGAGCTCTAGAGCTGAGGCACAGCATCATCAGATTATGGAGCAGATTGCCCAGCATAGGGCAGAGCAGTTGATGCTGCATGTTCGAGAGTTTCGCAGATCCTCGGACGTGACAGTGCCTTACCTACCTTTATATCCACGGCCTCACAAAGGTTTTTCGACGACCTCTCCCGCAAGATGCACCACCCTTCCTACGTGATGCGTGCTGCGCTTTATGTATCGAGGACATTGATAGTACTGGTGGATATGCCCTGGGATGTGGACATTTTTTCCACTTGTCTTGCATCACCCAAGAGCTAGTACGGTTCTCAGCATGCCCCTCCTGCCGTGCACGCGTCAACCTAGCGACATACAGAGTTTTGGGCATCGATGATCTTCACCCAGGCCTCGTTCGAGTAGATGCTAGGACTGGCAAGCCTATTGATTTTACATCAGCTATTGACTTGGGACTCGACGCTTCGACGATAGAGCCCAGGAGCCTGAGGTGCCTCCAGAGATTGAGTGGAGCTCACATAAGTTTGATGCATACCAGAGAGTCCTACATGAGAGCCAGATCACAGCATATGAGCGTGTGGGTGGTGCTGGTCCTAGTGGCACCTCGGGTGATGGTGCTAGCAGCAGTGCTGCTTCTCATGAGCAGCGTGTCCTTACAGCAGAGGAGCTTACACGAGGAGAGCGGCAGACACGTACCATTGCAGATTATAGATTTTGGGTTTACAGACAGAGGCGTCTTGCATTAGCACGACATAGAGAGAGAGAGAGGGCTATAGCAGCTTTTGGGACTCGTGAGCTCCTGAGTACACCGGCACCAGCTCATGATCCTGCCTTTGAGGCAGACCTCCCCGTAGACATTCGACGACCCCCGCAGCCAGCACAGCCTCCTCGACGTGCACAGCAGCCTCAACGCACACGTCGACCGGCAGTTAGAGATGACGATTTTGATTGGGTTGCCGTTGATAGTGACTAAACTCAGACTAGCTGGATTAGCTCACTTACATTGTACTTAGATTTTTCGGCAGTGACTAACCTCAGACTAGCTGGGGTAGCTCATTTTCATTCTGATGTACTTATTTGATGTTTATATCATTATGTGTAAGATTCCTCCCCCAACCCCTTTTTGATGTCTAGCATATTCCCGTGTAATCAATCCCTCTTCAGAAATATAAAGACCTTGTTTCTAACTGTTTTAGCCTAGAGAGAGAAAATTATTCTAGAGAGAGAATATTCAAATTATGAATATTTTTGGATAGAAAAATAACTCATCTTATTAAAATAAGTTCCCCTGAAACAGAAATTCAAAAATAATTTTCCAATGTGCAATTGGAATTAATTGGAAATGGGTATAAAGGACCTTAGTCTAAGGGTCTAGATTTTCAGAAATTTTTGGATTATGGTCCAATTAAGGTTCCTATGGGCCAATAGCATCAATCCATGTGTAGGGAGGAGATAAATCCAATTTATAAAAGAAGATACCCAAAAATTAGTAAATGCTCACATTAGGCGAAGAGTTGAAAATGTACAAGGTTTATTAGTAAAAAACTATGAGCAATAAAATTTTGACACATATGTAAGGAAGAAGAGTTCTTTAAAGAAGGTGCATATTTCACATAAGATGAAGAGTTGAAAATGTACAAGGTTTATTAGTAAAAAACTATGAGCAATAAAATTTTGACACATATGTAAGGAAGGGGAGTTCTTAAAAGAAGGTGCATATTTCACATAAGATGAAGAGTTGAAAATGTACAAGGTTTATTAATAAAAAACTATGAGAAATAAAATTTTGACACATGTAAGGAAGGGGAGTTCTTTAAAGAAGGTGCATATTTCACATAAGATGAAGAGTTGAAAATGTACAAGTTTTATTAGTAAAAAAACTATGAGCAATAAAATTTTGACACTTATGTAAGGAAGGGGAGTTCTTTAAAGGAGGTGCATATTTCACATGCTTGAATGAGTTTTAAACTCAAAAATAATGTGATATTTTTATCTCTCATCTCTCTTGAACCAAACCAAATCAAAATGGAACCAAATCGAATCAAAAAGTAACCAAACTAGGTCCAAATCTAGTCCAAATTCAACCAAATTGACTTGGAAAATTCTAGAATCAGTTTGTTTGGTTAGGAGCTCAATTTTTCCTATAAATAGAAGCCTTCCCTTGTTGAAAAAAATATAGTGTCTTCTGC
Source organism: Cibotium barometz (assembly GCF_041138505.1). Lineage (NCBI taxonomy): Eukaryota > Viridiplantae > Streptophyta > Polypodiopsida > Cyatheales > Cibotiaceae > Cibotium > Cibotium barometz. Next base: position 19,145,307 of record NC_141084.1, read on the forward strand.
ATTGTTACTCTACTCCACCTAAGCCAAGAACTGTGAACTCTTTAATAATTCACTAGTTTTTGATACTTCTCCCTTTCTTTAATCCCCATTGGTGGCTCCATCAACATACTAAACCAATTGATTGGTTGGGGGCCTCTACCGTGAACAAAGAATCAAGCAAATTATAAGATAAGTATAATGAATTTTGATCTTTTCTATAATTTCTCAATGATTCTCTCTTCTCAACCCCTCTCAAGCTTGAGAAGCTTAATTGGTATGGTTTTTGAAATGCTATTGAAGTTAATTAATTAATGATAGTAAAGAATTACATAAAATTCTATTTATATTTAATTCTAATGATTTTTCTCTCTCACTTAAGAAATGGTCATACTCATGACCCATTCTCAATCCAAATGAAGCTTTTCATAAAGCTTTTCCTTAATCCAAGATTAATCTATGCTTGAGAACAAATTAATAGTTTTTTTTTAATCTATGCTTTTAGTTTATGACTATTTTGATTTAATCCATTAAGGGTTAATGATCCAATTAGGGGTCATCCTAATCATTCCCTTAAGGATAAGCCTTATCTTTAAAATAATTGAGATTTATCAGTTATAGTAGCAAAGCTATGGCAAAATTTTATAAAAATTTACACGTAAAAATAATTTCATTCAAAGTATGAAAAGAGGACTTCCTACCATATTCTAGGAATTATTATCCTAGATTAATTAAAAGAATTTTATTGTAATCATGTAGATGTGGATGTGAATGGAGATGTGGATGTATGCATGTAGATGTAGATGTATAGATGTGGATGTGAATGGAGATGTGGATGTATGCATGTAGATGTATAGATGTGGATGTGAATGGAGATGTGGATGTATGCATGTAGATGTAGATGTAGATGTATAGATGGGGATGTGAATGGAGATATGGATGTATGCATGTAGATGTAGATGTATAGATGTGGATGTGAATGGAGATGTGGATGTATGCATGTAGATGTAGATGTATAGATGTAGATGTGAATGTGGAGGTGGAGGTGGATGTAAGCATATAGATGTAGATGTATGGATGTGAATGTGAATGTGGATGTAGAAGTATGCATGGAGATGTGGATGTATGCATGTAGATGTAGATGTATGGATGTGAATGTGAATGTGGATGTGGATGTATGCATGGATTTGTGGATGTATGCATGTAGATAGGAATGTATGCATACAGAGGTGGATGTATCGATGTGAATGTGAATATAGATGTGGATATATGTATGGATGTGAATATATGATGTGATGTGAAGGAATCTGAAGTGAGGAGATGGAAAATGATGTGATTGGATGAGTACACATATAAATGGAATGTGGAATAAGTAATGTGGGTTGATGAGGGATAATGTGGAAAAATGAGACTTAATATAGAAACTGTATTTGTAAACTATTTGTAAATGCTGTTTGTAAATGATTGTTTTATGTCAAGAATGCTGGGAAAGCATTTTGGCCATCTTGTGGATTAAGGTCATGATGATAAAGTTGCAACTGCTGACGGAGAGTCAATGAAGGAATTCTCGCGTAGCAAGGTCGGCCGAGGTCTTGACCAGCCTCGGTGCGATTAAAATGGTGAGCTTCCGGTACGGTGGATGAGGGGCCAAGGAAGCGGCCTATGAGTGAAGCGCTAGGTCACATGCGAAGGATTCTAGAGGGTGCTGATGCTCGGGCTCTGGTTCGCCTAGGATACCCACGCGTTCGTCGAGGAAGATATTGGAACAAGAGTAGGAGTTGTTTTCTAAAATCGGGCATGGATCTGGTTGATTGACCTTGCTAGTCTTCAATGGATAAGTCCATGGCTCTTTATATGGATCTATTGATTGATCTTGTTGATCTTCAACGAGAGTCCATCTTGATAAGTGATTATATTGCCGAGTATTATGGGCTAGGAACTAGGAAACGGCCCCTGAGTGGACAGGTGGTGAGCATCCTAGTTGCCAATGATGCCATAAATACTCTGATGAAGGGATGATGGAAAAATTAAGAATCAACTGGATAAATTGGAAGATGGTGATCAGTGATACTATGGTTTTATTAAAGGATTGTTTTAAACTGGTTGAATCTGTGAAAAGACAATTTCATATTGGGTGTGTGAGTGGTGTGACTAGTTTTATTTTTGCATGAACATCCGGCTAGGGAGCCTTGGAACTCTTTTCCTTGGTACCCGGGACAAAACGTAACCAAATTCTTAATTGGATCCCATCACTACAGTGGTTGGGCGGTTGGCTAACCCATGGGATCGGATGGGGTTAGGCTGGACTGATGGATCCGTAAATCGAGACTCAAACTTCTGTTTTTACGATAGATAAAATAAATCCCGGACAGTAACTGTTCTATGGATAGGAATCAACGGCTGTGCCTCTTGAATGGGGAAAAAAGCGTTGATCCCAATGATCCAAGTGCAAGTTTCTTCCTTGATCTGACCAAGTATCTTATAGATGTAATTGGATCAGCTCGATCAAAAATGATCTTGACTACGTTAGAGTAAAAAGTTATCCTGGTGGAATCACCCGTGCTTTCCGGTAAAGGAAGTTTTTCCGGGTTCGGTTTTGGAACAACCGACGGATTAGTCTCTTATCCGGATATCCGTGGGGTGAGGCCCGAATGTGGGACCCCTGTCCCGCGCCAAAAGTGCTACTTCCACTGCTAGTATCCCGAATCTGTTGCTCGGTGGGAACAGGGATCTTACAGTTGGTATTAGAGCGTTTGGTTAATAAAGATCAACTGAGAAGACAAATATGTCAAAAATTTATCTAGAAAGACAAAAAGGTTATAATTGTGTGATATAATTCATACAATTTGATATTCAAACTGAAACTCGTAATTTGGTAATTGGGTTTTCAAATGGAAGTACCGCAGTTATATAGAATCCCTGACTTGCTTGAGGCCTAGACATGATGGTATTTACCTTATAATTCCAAGGGCCGTGACTACCGTATATACCGAGAGTATAACTGTAGCTCTTTACTGACAGTATATACGAGTAAATCTAAGACTTGAAATTATAAGCGTTAATGCTATCCAGATGATGATTTCGAATGTAATTGATATGATTTTTAATTCTGTTTGAGAATTGATGAATTGATTTGGATTCTGATTGAAAATTCTGATTGAAAAATGATGATTTTTAAAAATTAGTTGAAATATAATGAAACCTCAATGAGGGGGAATGAGACGAGTCCTTGTGATGATATTCATAACTAGAATGATGATAATCAATTTAGCAAATCACTATGAGATTAGTGGGTTGTGCTGTCAGATTGCTACTGTTAATACTTGACCGGTAGATCAAGTTAAGGGATGTCAAATTGAGAACTTGCTTGACTGAAATTTCCGTGGAGGAATGTTCCGAAGGAAACTTTTCGGTCTAATGGACCATTATCATGTTGAAGATATGAATGATATGATCTGAATGAATTGTTATTTAATGATGAGTTCTATATAAGGGATATTTATCCCAGTGTTCTATTGGGTTGACCAGAATATAAGGAACCCCAGAATAAAATTGGATCTTAAGAAAAAGAGCTGTCCTCTACCTTGCGGGATGAGGACATCTCACACTTTTAAGTGGGGTAGAATGTAAGATTCCTCCCCAGCCTTCGAGGTATACAAGAGTAAGAATCTCCCTTTCTGATCTTATAATTATTCCCTCTCTAAAATAAAAGAAAGTTTCTGTTTAAAAGAAGGAAGACCCTTTTCCTAGAATACTTCTCAGGAGTCCCACCTGTTTTCAGGATTTAGAACAATGAGTTCAGAAGTGAAAATCGGTGTTTTGGATACCAAGGTTTTGGTTTTCATCCGAGTACGGCACAAAAGGAGTTCTTTATCTCTTGGGGAGTATAAGAAGTTATCCCCCAGATATTGTGACCCTTATATCTGAATTCAATGAAAGTAGGTGACTTAGCCTACAAGCTTCTTTTATCTCCTCATCTCAAAATTCTTAATGCCTTCTATAGAAAAATGTGTCAAACCCAAATCTTGGAAAGACGGTAAATCTTCAGTGGCAAGTTACCGTTGGCTTCTAGGTTACGCTAGCTCCTTCCTTTATATAAGTCGTAACTTTTACTTGTCGCTCACAGTAATCTTACTCCCATCAATCTCCTTTCTTTCTTAATCTCCTTCATGGCGTGGCAACAGGAATTAGTTTTATCCCTGATGATTTCTCACCTTCAAAACGCAAGAGAGTCTGTGAAGAAAGACTTTATAGAACAGTATGAGCGCTCACTTTTTCCTCACCTAGGAACTTTTGTAGCTCAGACCAAATGGCGGACCTATCAAAACATAACTAGGGTAACACCCTGGGGTCAGCAGCACTTTCATAATAATGTCCATTTGGCCATGGTTATTGAAGCTTTGGGTTTGGGTCCCCGATACTACTGCGTCATGAGATCAAGGCATCTTGGGTTTTCTGAGCGGGTCTTCTTACTGGAGTGTTTTCTTCCTCATGAGAAGATATGCCTTTACCCCGTTTTCGGCTTGCCTCTCAGAGGTCCTTTTGTTAGATCACCTCATACCACTGAGATAGGTGCGGCAATAACTAGCAGAATCATTCCCATAGATCAGTTACCCTATACTTGTGCAGCTTGTGAGTGCTGCTTTTGTGACCATATGATGGACGGGCTTATGGAAGTGTAAAGAGTTCTTCTATCTTTACTGTATAAGTTCCAAGAATGAATAAAGTTTAAATCTTGTTCTTATCTTGCTTTCTTTAAGACTTTTCTTGGTGGTTAATCTTGATTAAAATTTTTCTCTAAGTCTCATATTCGTGCATCTTGCGAAATTATCCTAGTTTGCGAGATGAGGACATCTCGCATTTTTTAAGTGGGGTAGAATGTAAGATTCCTCTCCCAACCCCTTTTTGATGTCTAGCATATTCCCCTGTAATCAATCCCTCTTCAGAAATATAAAGACCTTGTTTCTAACTGTTTTAGCCTAGAGAGAGAAAATTATTCTAGAGAGAGAATATTCAAATTTTTGGATAGAAAAATAACTCATCTTATTAAAATAAGTTTCCCTGAAACAGAAATTCAAAAATAATTTTCCAATAAGCAATTGGAATTAATTGAAAATGGGTATAAAGGACCTTAGTCTAAGGGTCTAGATTTTCAGAAATTTTTGGATTATGGTCCAATTAAGGTTCCTATGGGCCAATAGCATCAATCCATGTGTAGGGAGGAGATAAATCCAATTTATAAAAGAAGATACCCAAAAATGAGTAAATGCTCACATAATGTGAAGAGTTGAAAATGTACAAGGTTTATTAGTAAAAAACTATGAGCAATAAAATTTTGACACATATGTAAGGAAGAAGAGTTCTTTAAAGAAGGTGCATATTTCACATAAGATGAAGAGTTGAAAATGTACAAGGTTTATTTTAGTAAAAAACTATGAGCAATAAAATTTTGACACATATGTAAGGAAGGGGAGTTCTTAAAAGAAGGTGCATATTTCACATAAGATGAAGAGTTGAAAATGTACAAGGTTTATTAGTAAAAAACTATGAGCAATAAAATTTTGACACATATGTAAGGAAGGGGAGTTCTTTAAAGAAGGTGCATATATTCATATAAGATGAAGAGTTGAAAATGTACAAGGTTTATTAGTAAAAAAACTATGAGCAATAAAATTTTGACACTTATGTAAGGAAGGGGAGTTCTTTAAAGGAGGTGCATATTTCACATGCTTGAATGAGTTTTAAACTCAAAAATAATGTGATATTTTTATCTCTTATCTCTCTTGAACCAAACCAAATCAAAATGGAACCAAATCGAATCAAAAAGTAACCAAACTAGGTCCAAATCTAGTCCAAATTCAACCAAACTGACTTGGAAAATTCTAGAATCAGTTTGTTTGGTTAGGAGCTCAATTTTTTCTATAAATAAAAGCCTTCCCTTGTTGAAGAAAATATAGTGTCTTATGCATTGTTACTCTACTCCACCTAAGCCAAGAACTGTGAACTCTTTAATAATTCACTAGTTTTTGATACTTCTCCCTTTCTTTAATCCCCATTGGTGGCTCCATCAACATACTAAACCAATTGATTGGTTGGGGGTCTCTACCGTGAACAAAGAATCAAGCAAATTATAAGATAAGTATAGTGAATTTTGATCTTTTCTATAATTTCTCAATGATTCTCTCTTCTCAACCCCTCTCAAGCTTGAGAAGCTTAATTGGTATGGTTTTTGAAATGTTATTGAAGTTAATTAATTAATGATAGTAAAGAATTACATAAAATTCTATTTATATTTAATTCTAATGGTTTTTCTCTCTCTCAATTAAGAAATGGTCATACTCATGACCCATTCTCAATCCAAATGAAGCTTTTCATAAAGCTTTTCCTTAATCCAAGATTAATCTATGCTTGAGAACAAATTAATAGTTTTTTTTAAATCTATGCTTTTAGTTTATGACTATTTTGATTTAATCCATTAAGGATTAATGATCCAATTAGGGATCATCCTAATCATTCCCTTAAGGATAAGCCTTATCTTTAAAATAATTGAGATTTATCAGTTATAGTAGCAAAGCTATGGCAAAATTTTATAAAAATTTACACGTAAAAATAATTTCATTCAAAGTATGAAAAGAGGACTTCCTACCATATTCTAGGAATTATTATCCTAGATTAATTAAAAGAATTTTATTGTAATCATGTAGATGTGGATGTGAATGGAGATGTGGATGTATGCATGTAGATGTAGATGTATAGATGTGGATGTGAATGGAGATGTGGATGTATGCATGTAGATGTATAGATGTGGATGTGAATGGAGATGTGGATGTATGCATGTAGATGTAGATGTATAGATGGGGATGTGAATGGAGATGTGGATGTATGCATGTAGATGTAGATGTATAGATGTGGATGTGAATGGAGATGTGGATGTATGCATGTAGATGTAAATGTATAGATGTAGATGTGAATGTGGAGGTGGAGGTGGATGTAAGCATATAGATGTAGATGTATGGATGTGAATGTGAATGTGGATGTAGAAGTATGCATGGAGATGTGGATGTATGCATGTAGATGTAGATGTATGGATGTGAATGTGAATGTGGATGTGGATGTATGCATGGAGTTGTGGATGTGGATGTATGCATGTAGATAGGAATGTACGCATATAGAGGTGGATGTATCGATGTGAATGTGGATATAGATGTGGATATATGTATGGATGTGAATATATGATATGTGATGTGAAGGAATCTGAAGTGAGGAGATGGAAAATGATGTGATTGGATGAGTACACATATAAATGGAATGTGGAATAAGTAATGTGGGTTGATGAGGGATAATGTGGAAAAATGAGAGTTAATATAGAAACTGTATTCGTAAACTGTTTGTAAATGCTGTTTGTAAATGATTGTTTTATGTCAAGAATGCTGGGGAAGCATTTTGGCCGTCTTGTGATTAAGGTCGTGATAATAAAGTTGTAACTGCTGACGGAGAGTCAATGAAGGACGTCTCGCGTAGCAAGGTCGGCCGAGGTCTTGACCATCACTACAGTGGTTGGGTGGTTGGCTAACCCATGGGATCGGATGGGGTTAGGCTGGACTGATGGATCCGTAAATCGAGACTCAAACTTTTGTTTTTACGATAGATAAAATAAATCCCGGACAGTAACTGTTCTATGGATAGGAATCAACGGCTGTGCCTCTTGAATGGGAAAAAAAGCGTTGATCCCAATGATCCAAGTGCAAGTTTCTTCCTTGATCTGACCAAGTATCTTATAGATGTAATTGGATCAGCTCGATCAGAAATGATCTTGACTACGTTAGAGTAAAAAGTTATCCTGGTGGAATCGCCCGTGCTTTCCCGTAAAGGAAATTTTTTCGGGTTCGGTTTTGGAACAACCGACGGATTAGTCTCTTATCCGGATATCCGTGGTGGGTGAGGCCCGAATGTGGGACCCCTGTCCCGCGCGAGAAGTGCTACTTCCGCTGCTAGTATCCCGAATCTGTTGCTCGGTGGGAACAGGGATCTTACATTATGAGTTTTTTCATTATTGAGTATCATTACATTTTAGTTGATGTTCTTGATTTTATTATATTTTTTAACACTTTGGCTATCATATTGTTTGTTGAAAATCTCCATGCCATCGTACCCAAACATGCTCCGAATGGGGACCAAACTTTGCAAGCATGGGGGGGGACCCACCCCCACATGCTTGCAAAGTTTGGTCACAATCAGAGCATGTTTGGATTGGTAATTAGCGCCCAGTGAGGGTTTTTGAAGTCTCTTGGTGCTTAAGAGGCCATGTAAAATCCGGGCCTTCCCCATACCATCATACCCAAACATGCTCCGATGGGGACCAAACTTTGCAAGCATGGGGGGGGGACCCACCCTCACATGCTTGCAAAGTTTGGTCACAATCAGAGCATGTTTGGATTGATAATAAGCGCCCAGTCCGGGTTTTTCAAGTCTCTTGGTGCTTAAGAGGCCATGGAAAATCCGGGCCTTCCCCATACCATCGTACCCAAACATGCTCCGATGGGGACCAAACTTTGCAAGCATGGGGGGGGGACCCACCCCCACATGCTTGCAAAGTTTGGTCACAATCAGAGCATGTTTGGATTGGTAATTAGCGCCCAGTGCGGGTTTTTGAAGTCTCTTGGTGCTTAAGAGGCCATGGAAAATCCGGGCCTTCCCCATACCATCGTACCCAAACATGCTCCGATGGGGACCAAACTTTGCAAGCATGGGGGGGGACCCACCCCCACATGCTTGCAAAGTTTGGTCACAATCAGAGCATGTTTGGATTGGTAATTAGCGCCCAGTCTGGATTTTTCAAGTCTCTTGGTGCTTAAGAGGCCATGGAAAATCCGGGCCTTCCCCATACCATCATACCCAAACATGCTCCGATGGGGACCAAACTTTGCAAGCATGGGGGAGGGACCCACCCCCACATGCTTGCAAAGTTTGGTCACAATCAGAGCATGTTTGGATTGGTAATTAGCGCCCAGTGCGGGTTTTTGAAATCTCTTGGTGCTTAACAAGCCATGGAAAATCCGGGCCTTTCCCATACCATCGTACCCAAACATGCTCCGATGGGGACCAAACTTTGCAAGCATGGGGGGGGACCCACCCCCACATGCTTGCAAAGTTTGGTCACAATCGGAGCATGTTTGGATTGGTAATTAGCGCCCAGTCTGGATTTTTCAAGTCTCTTAGTGCTTAAGAGGCCATGGAAAACCCGGGCCTTCCCCATACCATCGTACCCAAACATGCTCCGATGGGGACCAAACTTTACAAGCATGGGGGGGGGACCCACCCCCACATGCTTGCAAAGTTTGGTCACAATAATCAGAGCATGTTTGGATTGGTAATTAGCGCCCAGTGCGGGTTTTTGAAGTCTCTTGGTGCTTAAGAGGCCATGGAAAATCCGGGCCTTCCCCATACCATCATACCCAAACATGATCCGATGGGGACCAAACTTTGCAAGCATGGGGGGAGACCCACCCCCACATGCTTGCAAAGTTTGGTCATAATCAGAGCATGTTTGGATTGGTAATTAGCGCCCAGTCCGGATTTTTCAAGTCTCTTGGTGCTTAAGAGGCCATGGAAAATCCGGGCCTTCCCCATACCATCGTACCCAAACATGCTCCCATGGGGACCAAACTTTGCAAGCATGGGGGGGGGGGACCTACCCCCACATGCTTGCAAAGTTTGGTCATAATCAGAGCATGTTTGGATTGGTAATTAGCGCCCAGTCCGGATTTTTCAAGTCTCTTGGTGCTTAAGAGGCCATGGAAAATCCGGGCCTTCCACATACCATCGTACCCAAACATGCTCCGATGGGGACCAAACTTTGCAAGCATGGGGGGGACCCACCCCCACATGCTTGCAAAGTTTGGTCACAATCAGAGCATGTTTGGATTGGTAATTAGCTCCCAGTGTGGATTTTTGAAGTCTCTTGGTGCTTAAGAGGCCATGGAAAATCCGGGCCTTCCCCATACCATCGTACCCAAACATGCTCCGATGGGGACCAAACTTTGCAAGCATGGGGGGGACCCACCCCCACATGCTTACAAAGTTTGGTGACAATCACAGCATGTTTGGATTGGTAATTAGCGCCAAGTGTGGGTTTTTGAAGTCTCTTGGTGCTTAAGAGGCCATGGAAAATCCGGGCCTTCCCCATACCATCGTACCCAAACATGCTCCGATGGGGACCAAACTTTGCAAGCATGGGGGGAGGACCCACCCCCACATGCTTGCAAAGTTTGGTCACAATCATAGCATGTTTGGATTGGTAATTAGCGCTTAGTCCGGATTTTTCAAATCTCTTGGTGCTTAAGAGGCCATGGAAAATCCGGGCCTTCCCCATACCATCGTACCCAAACATGCTCCGATGGGGACCAAACTTTGCAAGCATGGGGGGGGGGACCCACCCTCACATGCTTGCAAGGTTTGGTCACAATCGGAGCATGTTTGGATTGGTAATTAGTGCCCAGTCCGGATTTTTCAAGTCTCTTGGTGCTTAAGAGGCCATGGAAAACCCGGGCCTTCCCCATACCATCATACCCAAACATGCTCCCATGGGGACCAAACTTTTCGAGCATGGGGGGGACCCACCCCCACATGCTTGCAAAGTTTGGTCACAATCAGAGCATGTTTGGATTGGTAATTAGCGCCCAGTGCGGGTTTTTGAAGTCTCTTGGTGCTTAAGAGGCCATGGAAAATCCGGGCCTTCCCCATACCATCGTACCCAAACATGCTCCGATGGGGACCAAACTTTGCAAGCATGGGGGGCCCCCCACATGCTTGCAAAGTTTGGTCACAATCAAAGCATGTTTGGAGTGGTAATTAGCGCCCAGTCCGGATTTTTCAAGTCTCTTGGTGCTTAAGAGGCCATGGAAAATCCGGGCCTTCCCCATACCATCGTACCCAAACATGCTCCGATGGGGACCAAACTTTGCAAGCATGGGGGGGGGACCCACCCCCACATGTTTGCAAAGTTTGGTCACAATCAGAGCATGTTTGGATTGGTAATTAGCGCCCAGTGCGGGTTTTATAAGTCTCTTGGTGCTTAAGAGGCCATGGAAAATCCGGGCCTTCCCCATACCATCGTACCCAAACATGCTTGGATGGGGACCAAACTTTGCAAGCATGGGGGGAGACCCACCCCCACATGCTTGCAAAGTTTGGTCACAATCGGAGCATGTTTGGATTGGTAATTAGCGCCCAGTCCGGATTTTTCAAGTCTCTTGGTGCTTAAGAGGCCATGGAAAACCCGGGCCTTCCCCATACCATCGTACCCAAACATGCTCCGATGGGGACCAAAGTTTACAAGCATCTGGCGATGGGCGCTAATTACCATTCCAAACATGCTCCGATGGGGACCCACCCCCACATGCTTGCAAAGTTTGGTCCCCATCGGAGCATGGAGATTTTCAACAAACAATATGATAGCCAAAGTTTTAAAAAATATAATAAAATCAAGAACATCAACTAAAATGTAATGATACTCAATAATGAGAAAACTCATAATGATATAAACATCAAATAAGTACATCAGAATTAAAATGAGCTACCCCAGCTAGTCTGAGGTTAGTGCCCAAAAATCTAAGAACAATGTAAGTGAGCTAACCCAGCTAGTCTGAGTTTAGTCACTATCAAGATAGAGATCTAGTCAGTAGCACCCTCTCTAGCTCTCAACTGCTCTCATGGTCATCCACTCGAAGCCGAAAATGAGGGTGAGAACTGTGTTTTCGGCTCTGTACTCGAACAAGAGTGAGCCTGGTAGCAACCACTAGATGAGAGAACTGAAATGCCTCTAACTCCCACTTCCACTGCTGGAACTCAAGACTCCCCCGATGAAGTCGAATCTGCTGGTAGAACCGGCCTGCCACAATCATGCTATGGGCGTCATAAGAAAACCCATAATCATCCACTGTATCCTGGTCAAGGATACACTTTGGCCTAGTGCAACTCATCAGATAGTAGTCTACTCCCTCGCTATTTCCCTCACTGGCAATAACAGCAAATACATCACCCTCCTGTAGCAAATCTGTCAGGTCATCATAACTGACCATGAACGCAGGACCTGTGTGCTCATCAGACACCACTGGATGTGAAGGATGCTCGGGGAAGAGGAATGTCTGTATCCATGCATCTGCCCATCCTCTCGAGGCACAATGTGACCAATCGCCATCCATACATGCTCCACTGAAGCATGCAAACCGTCGTGTGTAAATCGTGGGGGCCGCCATGCACGTGCTCCTGATGGAATGTAAGCCCAAGGTGCCAGGTACTGTGTCACAATCATGGGAGGCTCTACGGTCAATCATGCCACCATCCACATGCCAAAAAAATCTCCTGACAATTCGAGCATCACGTTTGGGGTACGATGATGCTGCACTCCGACACCAATGTTGGGAGCACCACTCGACTACGTGGCCCGCATCTCTGAACCGCTGAGCATCCTGTCGCAGCTGATGATGCCTCAAGGCACGTTTCACACACGCGCCCGCACCATCATGCTCTCCCTTCCCGTGACCAGTCTCAAAGAATGACCAAATCACTGGGATACTAGACTGCACATGCCACCTATAAATCCATAAAAGATAGTCTTAGTTATTGTTTTCTTTCAGATGTTCTAGTGAATTTAGTTTAATTGTAAATGTAAGAAAGCCATAAGTACTACCTGTAGAGCCAATAGAATTGACGTGATGACTTGAATTGTGCACCACAACCATCCGACCAAACCCATCGCTGGACATGTCTGATCCCACAATCTCCTAAAAAACATCATGGAGACGAAAACAGTGTTGCACAAAATGTGCATCATGTGAACGATCATCACTGATATAGAAATGATACTCTCAAATAATGACACGGGTCTCGGGGGTACTCGCTATCCCATCTACATGGGCCTCTGCATGTCGATAGCTAATCTGGACCATAATAGCAACCTCGTGAGGTAAGCAATACATACGTTTAGGACACAAAAAATCAAATAAGTAATGTAGCTCAAACATAAAACAAATATTACAAAATATAACCATTACCTGCTCTGAGAAGTAATACTCAGATTGTATCTCTTGAAAAGGTGTGAAAGTGTAGTTCTCTGCAAAATCAATCACAGAGACGACCACACCAATAGGAAACTCTGCTAGGCATGCTCGGAACTGACGATCCTGCCACTTGGCACAATGACTGTGCCGTATGTAGGGGTAGATCTGCTCCCTAAATGTGGCTGTGAAGTGACAACATGGTGTATGTTTGTCCACGAGCTGCAACTTCCTGGACTGTCCCACCACTCTGGAGCTGGTGTGTCACATACTCTCATAACGTTGCCATGCCACTATCTCTTGGTCACTTGCATCAAGATCTACCATCTATAGATGTGCAAGTGAACCACATGATGTGCAATTGCTCTCCACACAAGGCATCCTATGGAACTGGGCATCCTCCGTGCGTGCACACAAAAGAGAGTGGATGAAATCACGTGGACTACGAGGCAACTCTCTATGCCCACTAAGAGAATGGAACACATCATAAAAAATTTTGAACTCAACATGGTAGCGACAACAACATGTGTCACGCTGACGTGAGTACCTCACAAACCAAGGCTTACACCCCTCAAATGACCTTTGCCCAATTTTAAGCTCTGTGGATACGAAGCCACAAACTGAGAATACAACTCAGTTTGGGTCATTTCAAGAAAGCAAGCATCGTGCTCAATGAACACTCCTCTTGTCACTCTTACGCAAAGCTTTCTTGAAAACTGGCGATGCACGACAATTCTCCTCCCAAAAACTTTCTATCAAGGTTCTAGTGGTTTCATCTAGTAGGCGATCATGCCTAGCTACACGACCGCTACTCGCCCACAAAGCACCAACCTCATTGGCATCTAAACTTTGTCGCCTAATAGACCCAACTCTAAGTGCGTGTGGTGCTATGGAAAGGATGCGAGATGTGGCACTAACCTTACCCTTCATTTGGGAGCTACTTATGGCTGCCACAATAGCCCGTCGAGTAGCCAAAGCGTCCGCAGAGTTCCTCTTCTTGTTAACTATATAGGAATGACGAACACTTTGTAGCACCGCCATGCCAGCTCTCCTCTCTCTTCGACCTCCAATGTCGGAAAGTGCCCTGCAGTTGGCCATGTTGGGCAGATCAATCAAAGCATCAAGCACACATGCCTGTGATGAAGGCGTGAGGTCTTTGAAATAGGAATGGAAGATTGCATGGGCACGACGATGTGCCCCTGACTTTGATAGTTCTTTCCTATCCACACGAAGGGCGCCCAAAGGAGGGGGGGTGGGTTCTTGTAGAAGAGAGGACTCAAGAAGGGCGGGTTCATGTGGATTATCTAAACTAAGGGGTAGTGGGGGGGAAGAGGGCGAAGGGAGAGGAAGTGGAAGAGGAGGAGCAAGGCTTCGGATCATCGCCAAACGGAAGGTGTTGCTCGTTGACGTGCTCTCCACTCTCTCTTTCTCTCACGAGCTACCCTTCTCCTCTCCTCCTCTTGAACTTGGTGGATGGGGGGGAGTCTAGTCCTATCACGTTTCCGACTCCTACGACTTTGAGAACCCATTCTCAAGGAAGCTAAGAGAGAAAATATTATAAAGGCTCAATGATGGGATAGTACTAGAGATAAGTGTGGGATAGTACTAGAGATGTGTGACTATATAGGAAAAATAGGTTATCCACTTCAAATCTCATTGGATTTCCTATCTAAGATTGATTGGATAACTAAGATAAACATAAAGATAATTAAAGATAAACTATTATCCACTTAAAAATTAATATTATTTATAATATTTATTAACAAGTCTAAATATTTATCATTTCTAGATATATAAATATATCTTTAAAGATATCTTTTATTTTATAATTATATAACTGCTTTTTTTTAATAAAGTATTTTTTTCAAATTTTATTCAAAGGTTTATTCTACATAAAAAAAATTTAAGAAATATTAAATTAAAAAATTTATTTTTTTTAAATTAATAATATGATCTTTAATAATATTTTTATTGATCTAATCCCAAAATATAATCCTTTAGAATTAGTGATTTTAAATTCTTTTATTTAATAAGTTATATATATTTTATTATTGAAATTTCTATATTCTATTTCTCTAAATTACTAAATTAACTTTTCCAAAAATATATTTTTGAAAAAAGAGGGGAGGTGGGAAGGAGATGCCATGTGTCACAAGCGTGCATGACACGTGGCATTCTCTTGACATGTGGCACTATTATGGTTGATGTGGCAATTCCATGATGTGGCATGCCATGTCACCATGTGCGAGGTGGCATGCAAAGGTGGCAAGATGATGTGGCATTAATGATGACTAGGATGATGAGGTGGGGAGTCAACTAGGTTGACCATGCTGACATGGAGGGTGGAGGTGGCAAGCTGAGGTGGCAAGCTGCTTATGTGGATCCTCTCGATGCTCATGTGGACATAAAGTGGCATGCATATATAAGATTTGTGCCTACCCAAGCCTAACACATGGAATGAAACCTAAGCTGTGAAGTTTACCAAGCCTAGATTTCCAAACCTAACTAGGATTGGTTTTAGACTTGAAAAGGGGAGAGTGGACACAATATGGGAATTTTCACTTGGGAGGATTGAAAATGGACCTTCCTATACTCAAATCAAGCCAAAATTTTTTTAATAAATTCATGGCAACAAGAGTATTGATCCCTTGAGTTTTTAGATTGAAAGATTCAATATTTAATTTTCTAGAATTAAATTACTATTGATTTAATGGGCCTCTAACAGTCATAATAAATTTTCCAAAGTAAATCTACAAAAATCCAACCGTTAGATTTGTAATTTTACCTTATACCCACATTATACTAATCTTTCCCAATATAATCATCACTAGATCTATACAATTTGAGCATTTTAAATGGTAGATGTGGTGGGAGGATAAAATAGTATGTTTTTAAACAATTCTAATACCTTTTAAATAATATAGAAAATAGTAGAACACATCAAAAATTACTCGATAAATCAAGTTAAGCTCTATGTTATTTGTATTTGTGATATGCAAAGTGGGAAAATCATATGAGTAATAATGTAAAAGTTATAGGCAATTTACTCACATTCACTATACCTGTCTAAACCTAGGACAAGGCCTGTATACAAACTTGGTTCCCAAAGAAAAGGGGATTTGCAATTATTGGATATTCGATCGGATTATAGTTTTAGGTGCCCAACTTTGCATATGATGTTTCATTAGAAGACCTTGAAGTGAAACTCCTTGGCTAACTATGAGAGATTGGCTATTCTTCTTGAAAAAATGCCTGTTTTCCAGCTAAAGCCAAGGGCGCCCACTACATGAAACTAGATAACCTCATCTTGCAACCACCCATTATTATCTTGATTGTTGAACACATTGTAGTAGCTATCATCGAGTTTCAATGTATTCTTGTTGTTGTACAAAACATGGAGACCCCAAAAGAAAGGAACTTTTTTGAACAAAACTCGTGTAGTTATTTGTCTGAAATGGACAATGTAGCGAGATATTTGCCTTGTTGCTCATATTGAGGTGTCTAGCATGGCTAGCAGTCCAACGTCAATCACTTTCTCTCTTCACTTTAGATCTAGCACTTGTCCATTATAGAGCTGAAAAGGATTTCTTGATCCATGACTTATCCATTCTAGATCCATTTCCACCACTTGGACATTATAGAGCTAGACTTCAGTGGATGCAAGCTCCACCAAACGGTAGATCTAGACTCAAAATTCTAGTTGTATTGTATGACTTCCATTAGTTTAGGTCTACCACACATGGATACTAGCTCCACCATGTGGTAAGGCCAAAATTCCATGAAGAGACCATGGCTGCTATCTCCACCACATGGTGGAGCTAGAGCTCAATAAGATACCACATGGTGGAGCTAGCTAGCTCCATGAAATTATACAGCTAGACTTCAATGGATGGTAGCTCCACCACATGGTAGATCTAGACATAGAATTCTAGCTCTACCATTCCATATGGTGGAGTTTGATTTTAAGGTATTCTAGCTCTATCACATGGTAGAGCTAGAATTCTGAGCTAGCTCTACCACGTGGAGCAAGAACGCATTGAAAGAACCAAGATCTACCATTTGTTCAATCCAGACCCCCAAGTAAAAACATTGATACAAGAGATTGTATATTGAGAGTATCCTTAGAGTAGGATGCACTCTCCAATTTTAAGACTGCATTGTAATGAACAAAGACTAAATAAACAAGAATTTATAATTTGACATGGTGAAAGTATCCTTATATACACAACTACTACAAATTAACATTATTAAAGATAGAAAGAGTCTCCTTGCAGTAGGATGCTCTTTGTCAAAAATGATAGTTAAAAGTCTTCACCTACTCTACTAAAAAAATATTAATTTGCAAAGTTTGACCAAAAGATAAAAGGATAAAAGGAGTCCCCTTAGAGAAGGATGCACTCCATTTATGACTCAATTATAATAAGACATTGTAAATGAACATGAATTTATTGCTTGTGCTAGAATTTGTTCAATGCTTTGCAAAGGCAAACATTTGAACAGTATGCTCCATAAGAGGCCTGATTACAATATCATATTTCAATATATGGAATTTTATTACATTAAAAAAAGGCCAAATTACTTGCACCCTCTACATTTGATTATAATAGGGACAAACAAAATGAGCTTCATGGTGGTGTATTACTTTCATGATGCCTCCTCTTGTTGCTTTGCTTGATTTTCACTCTCTGATTGCCTCTCTGCCTCAGCTTCAACCTCCTCTCGTTGCTTTCTTTGAATTTCAAGTTGTTCGTGCCTCTCTGCCTCAGCATCAGCCTCCTGCTGTCGCTTCCACACCTCTGCCTTTTTCCTATTCTCTACTTCCAATTTCTCTTCTTCAAGCCATTTCTTCATCACATCATCTGAGAATTGGTTAGGTTTTTCTTCAAAGGCATTATCCCATGTATAATCTTGCCGTTCATTCTGTAGCCATAAAAACAACCAATTTCTTAAATCTTCTGTCAAAAAACTATACCTTTCCTTGGAAGGTTGATGGTACAATTCTGGGACTATTAACCAGGTTCCTCGCTCATTCTTAAACACCTTATAGTAGCTATCATCAATTATCAATGTATTTTTCTTGTTGTACAAAGGATGGAGACCCCAAAAGGTCTCAAGCTTTTTAAAGAAAACTTGTCTATTCTGCACAACCCATGTAGCTTTTGAACAATGCTCTTGTGAGAGAACACCTGCAAACTTGGGCTCTTGTTGTGGAAATACTGTGTCAATTTTTCCAGAGAGCTTAGTTCTCCTACATACACTCCAAATAAAAACATGAAAGAATTGAATACACCAATCTAAGAACTCACGTGCACTCCAAATAAAAACATGAAAGAATTGAATACACCAATCTAAGAACTCAGGTGCATCCTTGTGACATAGGACATAACGATATTGGTTAATTAGGTATTTTACCAACTCGTTGCTATAAGGAGGATCCTTCTCGTCATATTGGGTTTCGACAACATGGCACAACAAACCATTGAGGTTTAGAATAATAGCCCTCCTATCATCCTCTTTGCGTAGGGGTACGCATATTGGGTCTGACAAATACCATGTCAGTATGATAACCCCCTCAGAGGGATGCACAAAGCGCAACCTTGCATCAATTTCCCATAGACGATCAAGACGGCGCTGAACCAACTGTCTTCGTACACTCTGGATTTTCTTGGACATGTGACGTACTAATGCTCTGTGACAAAGAAGTCGCCTCTGCCATTTAGAATCAATCACATGACCTGGAAAAATATGAGCATGCTTAATGATAAAGGTGGGCATGTGGGGGGAAGGCATGTTACAACTACTCTTATGCAAAGATAGATTTTAAACAATTACAAAACAAATGTGACTATGCACGCTAACATTAAACTATATACTATTCCAAAATGTTGACTCTAGTTGCATTACAAAATGACCCAAGATGCAACGACTCTTTCCATTTGATTCTAAAAAGATGCGATAAAATGTGCTATAGCAGGTATCAAAATGTGGTGAAATTAGAATGCATTGATCTAGCTCAACCACGTGGTAGAGCTAAAATGCACTGTTCTAGCTCTACCATGTGGTAGGGCTAGAATATTTTTAAATCTAGTTCTACCATGTGATAGAGCTATATCAAAGTATTCTAGCTCTATTCCATGGAAAAATTAGAAATATTTGAAGTCTAGCTATAGCACGTGGTAGAGCTGTATCAAAATATTTTAGCTAAACCCCATGGTAGAACTAGAATGGTTTGAAGTCCAACTCAACCATGTGGTGACGTGGAAGAGCTAGAATGAATTGATCTAGCTCTACCATATGGTAGAGCTAGAACGCTTTCAAGTCTAGCTCTACCATATCGTGGAGCTAGAATGCTTTGAAGTCTAGCTCTACCATGTGGTGGAGCTAGAAGGCATTGATCTAGCTCTACCATAGTCCAAATATGTAGGAATTAAAATCATAAGACAAAGATAAAGCTTCCATACATTTTCAAATTAGGAGGCCCCTTATAGTAGAGTGCACTCCAACATTTATAAAATTATCCGAAGAGTAATACATTTGCCACTACTTTAAAAATAGGACAAAATTTCTTGTCAATTCATGATTACAAAAAGATAAAATTCCTCCCAAAAAAATATAATCCTTGTGACAAATGGCTTCTTTAAGTGAATACTCCTTGGAACAATATCCTTGAAATAAATCTGCAAGAAACCATCATAAATTAAGTTTCTTCATTGTGAATACAAAATTGTTATATAAAATCATGTATTTGGTTATAATTATCATTTATGTTGGGTAGTACCTTAGTTATTTCTATCCCGTTGGAGAAGATTGTACTCATTTAACACCTTGTTTTTGAAAGCCCTTGCATTGGTTGCCTTCAATTGCGTTGTGGTAGAACCCAATTTTCTAGCTAGAGAAATCACTTGTGGTCCCCTCATGCTAGCAATACTGACTCGTTCCTTTGCCATAATTTCTTTTATCTCTTCTGAGACTCTTTTGTTTTCATATTGTCTCGCTAATACCTCTTGATCATCCGACAAACTTTTGTATAATCTCTGATAGTGGTAGCCTATCTGTGTAGATTGTCTTCTGTGTGACCAATTTAAATTGCGCTTTTTCCAAAAAACTACCACACCTCTGTATTCATATTCATTGGATACTAGAGGTTATCTGTAGCGATTAGAGCCAATGATCTCATGCACATCTTCACTCTCATCAAGCTGCAATAAGTAAGGGAGCAGCTCATCAATGAGAATATTGTCGACCATCTTTTCTTCATCAAACTTTGCAGGATATCTATAATTATTATCAGGAGAAGCACATCCCTTGTATGGAGAGTCATCAATAAGAACCATTCTACGAGCATCACAATCAAAACATGAAGAGATTTTTGATAATGGCTTGAACATTGCCTGAACTATTGGATTATCAGGTCTAGCTATTTTACCACTTTTATCCTTATCGCAAGCCTCTTGAGCCCAAACTTCAAAAAAAGGCAATATCTCTCCTACTCTGTCTTGTAATATTCTCAATATTTGAAGAACATTACTCTCTGTCGCTGTTGACCAGATCCCAACATTAATATTTTTTAATAAAATCTTCAAGAATTGGATACATCCTGGCCTTAGTACAATATATCTTTTGGAATCCATTTGAATAGATTCATATATTGAAGATGGTTGTTGTTGACAACGTTTCAGTAGTAGACCATTCAGGTCCAACATAATTGTCAACACTGATTTCCTAGAGATAGCAGTGTCGGTACTTCTTGGTACTTCTTCTTCAGGCTAGAAACTCTCACCCATTGCTTCATTTGTTGGAGATTTAGGTACCCCAATTTCATTGTCAGCATTTGTCTTTAAAGCTTCTCGAACATCACTGAATGTGTGGGAGAAGCTCTCATCCACAGTTTGATTGTGGCATTCCGTAGCTACTTCACTTGGTGCTACTATCTCAATTTCGGGATCTAAAAGAAAAAAAAGTAACATTGACTCAACAATCTTTCAAACTACAAGAATTTACAATTGTAACACTCACTCTTAACACATGTTTATTGGTGTAATCTAAAAGGAAATTATGTTTGGATACCAATTATTAATTCTTTCAAACTACAAGAATTTACAATTGTAACACTCACTCTTAACACATGTTTATTGGTGTAATCTAAAAGGAAATTATGTTTGGATACCAATTATCAATTCTACTTGCTCACTCTAGAATTGGAGGGTTTAAAATGGATTTCCAAATACACCCATTATTCTAGCTCTACATTTGGTAGAGCCAGTTTGCAAGGGAGCTCTTGTTGGAAGTAGGCCTTGAGATCCACCCTTGAGCTCCAAGAGTAGGTGGAGGTGAGAAACACAAAACCACTCAACTATATGGTAAAGCTAAAATTTTAGATGTTTTAGATTTTCCACAAGGAGCTAGAATTTATAAGTCTTGCTTTACCACGTGGTTGAGTTGGGGATCAAGATAGCTTCTTTATGGGTGGAGCGAGTAGACTTCCATAGGTTCTAGGTCTACCACATGGTAGAGCTTGACTTCAATGGGTTCTAGCTCATCGCACGTCAATGGGTTTTGTCAGAAATCTCTCTTTGGAAGAAGGACTTGGGATCCACCGTTAAGTTCTAATAGCAGGTGGACATTCAAGGTGAGCACCATACGGTAAAGCTAGACTTGTTGTGGCAGAGCTAGAATTTATTAGTCTAGCTCTACCATGTGGTTAAGACTTCTATATGGATAGAACCAATAGACTTTCATAGGTTCTAGATCAACTACATATGGATACAAGCTCTACCATGTGGTGGCGCCCACTACATGAAACTAGATAACCTCATCTTGCAACCACCCATTATTATCTTGATTGTTGAACACATTGTAGTAGCTATCATCGAGTTTCAATGTATTCTTGTTGTTGTACAAAACATGGAGACCCCAAAAGAAAGGAACTTTTTTGAACAAAACTCGTGTAGTTATTTGTCTGAAATGGACAATGTAGCGAGATATTTGCCTTGTTGCTCATATTGAGGTGTCTAGCATGGCTAGCAGTCCAACGTCAATCACTTTCTCTCTTCACTTTAGATCTAGCACTTGTCCATTATAGAGCTGAAAAGGATTTCTTGATCCATGACTTATCCATTCTAGATCCATTTCCACCACTTGGACATTATAGAGCTAGACTTCAGTGGATGCAAGCTCCACCAAACGGTAGATCTAGACTCAAAATTCTAGTCATATTGTATGACTTCCATTAGTTTAGGTCTACCACACATGGATACTAGCTCCACCATGTGGTAAGGCCAAAATTCCATGAAGAGACCATGGCTGCTACCTCCACCACATGGTGGAGCTAGAGCTCAATAAGATACCAAATGGTGGAGCTAGCTAGCTCCATGAAATTATACAGCTAGACTTCAATGGATGGTAGCTCCACCACATGGTAGATCTAGACATAGAATTCTAGCTCTACCATCCCATATGGTGGAGTTTGATTTTAAGGTATTCTAGCTCTACCACATGGTAGAGCTAGAATTCTGAGCTAGCTCTACCACGTGGAGCAAGAACGCATTGAAAGAACCAAGATCTACCATTTGTTCAATCCAGACCCCCAAGTAAAAACATTGATACAAGAGATTGTATATTGAGAGTATCCTTAGAGTAGGATGCACTCTCCAATTTTAAGACTGCATTGTAATGAACAAAGACTAAATAAACAAGAATTTATAATTTGTCATGGTGAAAGTATCCTTATATACACAACTACTACAAATTAACATTATTAAAGATAGAAAGAGTCTCCTTGCAGTAGGATGCTCTTTGTCAAAAATGATAGTTAAAAGTCTTCACCTACTCTACTAAAAAAATATTAATTTGCAAAGTTTGACCAAAAGATAAAAGGATAAAAGGAGTCCCCTTAGAGAAGGATGCACTCCATTTATGACTCAATTATAATAAGACATTGTAAATGAACATGAATTTATTGCTTGTGCTAAAATTTGTTCAATGCTTTGCAAAGGCAAACATTTGAACAGTATGCTCCATAAGAGGCCTGATTACAATATCATATTTCAATATATGGACTTTTATTACATTAAAAAAAGGCCAAATTACTTGCACCCTCTACATTTGATTATAATAGGGACAAACAATATGAGCTTCATGGTGGTGTATTACTTTCATGATGCCTCCTCTTGTTGCTTTGCTTGATTTTCACTCTCTGATTGCCTCTCTGCCTCAGCTTCAACCTCCTCTCGTTGCTTTCTTTGAATTTCAAGTTGTTCGTGCCTCTCTGCCTCAGCATCAGCCTCCTGCTGTCGCTTCCACACCTCTGCCTTTTTCCTATTCTCTACTTCCAATTTCTCTTCTTCAAGCCATTTCTTCATCACATCATCTGAGAATTGGTTAGGTTTTTCTTCAAAGGCATTATCCCATGTATAATCTTGCCGTTCATTCTGTAGCCATAAAAACAACCAATTTCTTAAATCTTCTGTCAAAAAACTATACCTTTCCTTGGAAGGTTGATGGTACAATTCTGGGACTATTAACCAGGTTCCTCGCTCATTCTTAAACACCTTATAGTAGCTATCATCAATTATCAATGTATTTTTCTTGTTGTACAAAGGATGGAGACCCCAAAAGGTCTCAAGCTTTTTAAAGAAAACTTGTCTATTCTGCACAACCCATGTGGCTTTTGAACAATGCTCTTGTGAGAGAACACCTGCAAACTTGGGCTCTTGTTGTGGAAATACTGTGTCAATTTTTCCAGAGAGCTTAGTTCTCCTACATGCACTCCAAATAAAAACATGAAAGAATTGAATACACCAATCTAAGAACTCACGTGCACTCCAAATAAAAACATGAAAGAATTGAATACACCAATCTAAGAACTCACGTGCATCCTTGTGACATAGGACATAACGATATTGGTTAATTAGGTATTTTACCAACTCGTTGCTATAAGGAGGATCCTTCTCGTCATATTGGGTTTCGACAACATGGCACAACAAACCATTGAGGTTTAGAATAATAGCCCTCCTATCATCCTCTTTGCGTAGGGGTATGCATATTGGGTCTGACAAATACCATGTCAGTATGATAACCCCCTCAGAGGGATGCACAAAGCGCAACCTTGCATCAATTTCCCATAGATGATCAAGACGGCGCTGAACCAACTGTCTTCGTACACTCTGGATTTTCTTGGACATGTGACGTACTAATGCTCTGTGACAAAGAAGTCGCCTCTGCCATTTAGAATCAATCACATGACCTGGAAAAATATGAGCATGCTTAATGATAAAGGTGGGCATGTGGGGGGAAGGCATGTTACAACTACTCTTATGCAAAGATAGATTTTAAACAATTACAAAACAAATGTGACTATGCACGCTAACATTAAACTATATACTATTCCAAAATGTTGACTCTAGTTGCATTACAAAATGACCCAAGATGCAACGACTCTTTCCATTTGATTCTAAAAAGATGCGATAAAATGTGCTATAGCAGGTATCAAAATGTGGTGAAATTAGAATGCATTGATCTAGCTCAACCACGTGGTAGAGCTAAAATGCACTGTTCTAGCTCTACCATGTGGTAGGGCTAGAATATTTTTAAATCTAGTTCTACCATGTGATAGAGCTATATCAAAGTATTCTAGCTCTATTCCATGGAAAAATTAGAAATATTTGAAGTCTAGCTATAGCACGTGGTAGAGCTGTATCAAAATATTTTAGCTAAACCCCATGGTAGAACTAGAATGGTTTGAAGTCCAACTCAACCATGTGGTGACGTGGAAGAGCTAGAATGAATTGATCTAGCTCTACCATATGGTAGAGCTAGAACGCTTTCAAGTCTAGCTCTACCATATCGTGGAGCTAGAATGCTTTGAAGTCTAGCTCTACCATGTGGTGGAGCTAGAAGGCATTGATCTAGCTCTACCATAGTCCAAATATGTAGGAATTAAAATCATAAGACAAAGATAAAGCTTCCATACATTTTCAAATTAGGAGGCCCCTTATAGTAGAGTGCACTCCAACATTTATAAAATTATCCGAAGAGTAATACATTTGCCACTACTTTAAAAATAGGACAAAATTTCTTGTCAATTCATGATTACAAAAAGATAAAATTCCTCCCAAAAAAATATAATCCTTGTGACAAATGGCTTCTTTAAGTGAATACTCCTTGGAACAATATCCTTGAAATAAATCTGCAAGAAACCATCATAAATTAAGTTTCTTCATTGTGAATACAAAATTGTTATATAAAATCATGTATTTGGTTATAATTATCATTTATGTTGGGTAGTACCTTAGTTATTTCTATCCCGTTGGAGAAGATTGTACTCATTTAACACCTTGTTTTTGAAAGCCCTTGCATTGGTTGCCTTCAATTGCGTTGTGGTAGAACCCAATTTTCTAGCTAGAGAAATCACTTGTGGTCCCCTCATGCTAGCAATACTGACTCGTTCCTTTGCCATAATTTCTTTTATCTCTTCTGAGACTCTTTTGTTTTCATATTGTCTCGGCTAATACCTCTTGATCATCCGACAAACTTTTGTATAATCTCTGATAGTGGTAGCCTATCTGTGTAGATTGTCTTCTGTGTGACCAATTTAAATTGCGCTTTTTCCAAAAAACTACCACACCTCTGTATTCATATTCATTGGATACTAGAGGTTATCCGTAGCGATTAGAGCCAATGATCTCATGCACATCTTCACTCTCATCAAGCTGCAATAAGTAAGGGAGCAGCTCATCAATGAGAATATTGTCGACCATCTTTTCTTCATCAAACTTTGCAGGATATCTATAATTATTATCAGGAGAAGCACATCCCTTGTATGGAGAGTCATCAATAAGAACCATTCTACGAGCATCACAATCAAAACATGAAGAGATTTTTGATAATGGCTTGAACATTGCCTGAACTATTGGATTATCAGGTCTAGCTATTTTACCACTTTTATCCTTATCGCAAGCCTCTTGAGCCCAAACTTCAAAAAAAGGCAATATCTCTCCTACTCTGTCTTGTAATATTCTCAATATTTGAAGAACATTACTCTCTGTCGCTGTTGACCAGATCCCAACATTAATATTTTTTAATAAAATCTTCAAGAATTGGATACATCCTGGCCTTAGTACAATATATCTTTTGGAATCCATTTGAATAGATTCATATATTGAAGATGGTTGTTGTTGACAACGTTTCAGTAGTAGACCATTCAGGTCCAACATAATTGTCAACACTGATTTCCTAGAGATAGCAGTGTCGGTACTTCTTGGTACTTCTTCTTCAGGCTAGAAACTCTCACCCATTGCTTCATTTGTTGGAGATTTAGTACCCCAATTTCATTGTCAGCATTTGTCTTTAAACCTTCTCGAACATCACTGAATGTGTGGGAGAAGCTCTCATCCACAGTTTGATTGTGGCATTCCGTAGCTACTTCACTTGGTGCTACTATCTCAATTTCGGGATCTAAAAGAAAAAAAAGTAACATTGACTCAACAATCTTTCAAACTACAAGAATTTACAATTGTAACACTCACTCTTAACACATGTTTATTGGTGTAATCTAAAAGGAAATTATGTTTGGATACCAATTATCAATTCTTTCAAACTACAAGAATTTACAATTGTAACACTCACTCTTAACACATGTTTATTGGTGTAATCTAAAAGGAAATTATGTTTGGATACCAATTATCAATTCTACTTGCTCACTCTAGAATTGGAGGGTTTAAAATGGATTTCCAAATACACCCATTATTCTAGCTCTACATTTGGTAGAGCCAGTTTGCAAGGGAGCTCTTGTTGGAAGTAGGCCTTGAGATCCACCCTTGAGCTCCAAGAGTAGGTGGAGGTGAGAAACACAAAACCACTCAACTATATGGTAAAGCTAAAATTTTAGATGTTTTAGATTTTCCACAAGGAGCTAGAATTTATAAGTCTTGCTTTACCACGTGGTTGAGTTGGGGATCAAGATAGCTTCTTTATGGGTGGAGCGAGTAGACTTCCATAGGTTCTAGGTCTACCACATGGTAGAGCTTGACTTCAATGGGTTCTAGCTCATCGCACGTCAATGGGTTTTGTCAGAAATCTCTCTTTGGAAGAAGGACTTGGGATCCACCGTTAAGTTCTAATAGCAGGTGGACATTCAAGGTGAGCACCATACGGTAAAGCTAGACTTGTTGTGGCAGAGCTAGAATTTATTAGTCTAGCTCTACCATGTGGTTAAGACTTCTATATGGATAGAACCAATAGACTTTCATAGGTTCTAGATCAACTACATATGGATACAAGCTCTACCATGTGGTGGAGCCAAAGTTCTTTAGGTTCTAGGTCTACCACATGGTAGAGCTTGACTTTAAGAGGTTCTAGCTCCACCGCATGATATAAGTTAGGCTTCATGGATGCTAGAATGGTGGAGATATAGCTAGAATGCATTGATCTAGCGCTTCAATGCTTTGAAGTATAGCTCTACCATGTTGTGGAGCTAGAATGCATTGATCTAGCTCTACCATGTGGTAGAGCTATATCAAAGTATTCTATCTAGACCACATAGAATGCTTAGTCTTGGTAGTTCTAGGTCTACCACATGGTAGAGCTTGACTTCAAGAGGTTCTAGCTCCACCGCATGATATAGTTAGGCTTCATGGATGCTAGAATGGTGGAGATATAGCTAGAATGCATTGATCCAGCACTTCAATGCTTTGAAGTATAGCTCTGCCATGTGGTGGAGCTAGAAAGCATTGATCTAGCTCTACTATGTGGTAGAGCTATATCAAAGTATTCTATCTAGACCACATGGAATGCTTAGTCTTAATCAATGGTAGCGCTAGAACTCTTTGAAGTTTAGCTCTACCATGTGGTGGAGCTAGAATGCATTGATCTAGCTGTACCATGTGGTGGAGCTAGAATGCATTGATCAAGCCGTACCATGATGCTAAACCATTATATTTCTCATGATGACTATCTGGCCAAATGGCTATGATATAGTGCCAAAAGGAACACCATTATCTTACTCGAGATGGAAAAGCTGGTTCAAAATGAAAAAGAAGCTACTTGCTTTGGAAAAATCATGTAGTAGTGCTAGAATGCATAAATCTAGCTCTTACAAGTAGTGGAGCTAGAATGCATTGATCCAGCTCAACCACGTGGTAGAGCTAGAATGCTTTGAAGTCTAGCTCTACCATGTGGTGGAGCTAGAAATTAGCTCTACCATGTGGTGGAGCTAGCATTTGAGGTCCAACTCTACCATGTGGTAGAGCTAGAATGCATTGATCTAGCTATTTACCATGCAGATCAACAAAACCAATTACTCCAAGAAGAGACCTACTTCACATGATGAGAACCAAGAAGTTAGAATTGCATTTGATCTAGCTCTACCACGTGGTTTTTCAATGGATATTAGCTCTACCAGGTGGTAGAGCAAGACTAATAAATGTATTGACCAGAATGCTTTGAAGTGTAGCTCTACCATGTGGTGGAGCTAGAATGCATTCTTCTAGCTCTACCATGTGGTAGAGATAGACTTCAATGAATGTATTGACCAGAATGCTTTGAAGTGTAGCTCTACCATGTGGTGGAGCCAGAATGCATTCTTCTAGCTCTACCATGTGGTAGAGGTAGACTTCAATGAATGTAACTAGTTGAGATTGAATGTAATCGTGGTAGAGTTGTATTGTACCTAGACCACATCATAGAGCTAGAATGCTTTGAGGTCTAGCTATACCATGTGGTGGAGCTAGAATTGCATTTAAGGTCTAGCTAGAATCATAGAGCTAGAATGCTTTGAGGTCTAGCTCTACCATGTGGTGGAGCTAGAATTTCATTTGAGATCTAGCTCTACCATGTGGTAAAGCCAGAATGCATTGATCTAGTTGTGTACCATGCAGATCAACAAAACCAGTTACTCCAAGAAGAGACCTACTTCACATGACAAGAACCAAGGAGCTAGAATTGCATTTGATCTAGCTCTACCATGTGGTGGAGCTAGAAATGCATTGGCCTAGCTCTACCGTATGGTAGAGCTAGACTTAAATGGATGCTCTGCAAAAACTTTCTTTGGGGGGAATCCTTGGATTAAAAAGGTAGTAAAGGTTAGATGGGAATTCTGCACAGTGCCAACATGGCAGTTCTAGGTCTACCACATGGTAGAGATTGAATTCAATGGGTTCTAGCTCCATCGCATGATATAGCTATGCTTCATGGATGCTAGAATGGTGGAGATAGAGATCAATGGATTTTGGCTCCACCACATGGTAGATCTAAGCTACCATGGTTGCTAGGTCCACCCAATGGTGGAACTTGAATTCAATGTGTTCTAGCTGATTCATGCAAAGACACTATACTTCCCCTAGGTCTACCACATGGTACAGCTAGTAAATCAATGAATTTTTGTCCCACCATGTGGTACATCTAGACTTTAATGGATTCTTAGTCCACCACTTTGAAGAGGTAGCTAGCTCCACCAAATTGTAGACCTATTGAAATCTAGATCTACCAGGATTGAAGTAAATGAGAGGATCTCTAGCTCTATCATCTTAGATTTATAAGCAAGATTTTTAGATTCACCAGCTGGTCATTGTGCGACCACTAAGTCGGCTTTCCAAATTCACCAATTGGTTATGTAAAAAGTGAATTTGTCAATGAACATGTTAGGATCCATAACTTGGTGATTCTAGATTCCAAATCCCAATTTGGAGAGAGCTACAAAAATAATAAAAGCATTGTATACAATCAAAAGAACTAAATACTACTAAAAAATGAACCAAGGATATAACAAGTCAAAACATCACCAAATCAAAGTATTGAAGATACTAGGAAAGCCCATTAAGAAGCTCCATACTATCTTCAAAATCCAAAAAATCTCGAGCTGAACGAGCTTCACCATGTCTCGATCTTTCCGTGGTATTCCTTTGATTGTTAGTAATAGGCGGAACTGGTTGCTCATTTCTTGACTTTGCAAAGTCAAGAAGCCTTGTTCCCATCTTTCTTTGATCTTCAATACTCTCCACTAGGCAAATCACTTCCTTATTTAGTGCTAGCCCTAGCTCGATGATATAGCCATTACTGAAAAGATCAACAAGCTTGCAGCCTTCTCTACAATACTTCTGAATACATTGCTTGATCAAAAGATTCTTCTTGATTCTTAGAAACTCAATGTCTGGGATAGTTTTAACATCTTCATTATCTATATCAAGAAGTCCAATATCCAATATTGTCGCTTGTGTACCTGGATCAGGAACATCTGCTAGTCCTTCAAAGGCATCTCCCTTGCTAAAAAACACTAAGAATGTGAAGAACTCTATTGCACCAATGCATCGGTTGTCATGTCGAAAATGCAATGCCCCATTATACTGTTCCTTTGCTATGCCACTCAAATTTTTTAAAGCATTTTGCAAGTGAATAAAATCTATTACAGTAATATTTAAAAAGGTAAGCAACACATATTGGGATGGCAAAGATCTACCTGTAATGATCATAATGCCGTTCAAAAGATTGCAAAATGATTCCATATCCCAATGCATATTTCTTCCCAAATCTTCAGTGTTATCCAGAACACATAACCCAATGGAAGTTGGATGGTTGAGGTGGCACTTCAAGTAGTAACTCCCGTCAAATGGAAGACTCGGAGCATAAATACACCAAGGAAGATCCAAGGACAAGGTTGAACTTTCTTTGCTAAGGCTGATATTCCACTCCACATATTGCCTTGCTTCTACTGGAAAATCAATCTTCTTTGATCCAACCTGTAGCTTTGACTTTATATACACATCACATAACTTCAAAAGAACTGAGTATACAACCTCATTAATGCTATAGGTGATAGTCAATTCTGTCCAATCTTGACATCATTTGTCCTTGTTCACAGTGTTGAACTCTACAAACAATGCATCTTGAATAATTTTATCTTGCTTGAGCTGCTTGATACGCTCTGGCATGTCAATTACATCTACATCCTTAGTACCCTTTGAAAGAATAATTTGTCTAGACGTGATTTCCAATTGTATTTGTTTGACTTCTTAATTATAGTTATTTTATTCTTACACTTTAAAAAAAACTTAAAATATCATATTCAAAAATCACAGTATATATCCATGAAAACATTGTGGAAGAGATGAAGAGTATTTCCACTACAATTGCATTCGACCTAGCTCTACCGTGTGGTGGAGCTAGAATGCATCGATCTAGCTAAGTACCATGCAGATCAACAAAATCAATTACTCCAAGAAGATATCTACTTCACATGACAAGAACCAAGAAGCTAGAATTGCATTTGATCTAGCTCTACCACGTGGTAGAGCTGTATCCAACCTAGACCACATCGTAGAGCTAGAATGCTTTGAGGTCTAGCTCCACCATGTGGTGGAGCTAGAATTGCATTTGAGGTCTAGCTCTTCCATGTGTAGAGCTAGAATGCATTGATCTAGTTGTGTACCATGCAAATCAACAAAACCAATTACTCCAAGAAGAGACCATGACCGTAACCAAGGAGATAAACAAGACTTAGTGTGTTGAGTGGCGCTGGGACCCAACTTTGACGCACTGGGAGAAGTGATTGCGATGCCCAAATCCATGCACGGAGTGATGTGGACATAGAGCAACTTCCCTAGCACAAGTTCATGTGGTATGTTCTCTGATGGGGTCCCGGATCCTCATCTTCTAACTGTCCGAATCCAAGTTCTCGAAATAGATGCACGAGCGTGGCAAATGGCAGAAATTTCCAACCGTGGCCCAAACGGCGCCGAAGAGCATGACATTCAAATCATGTATGGACAAATGTGTGGCAAGCAACCCGGATCTTCCTTGTTGTGTTCAGATGTGTTCGGACTCATTTCGGACCCGAAACTCTGTTATGGCCATTTTGCACTATCTTCGTCGGACCAAACTTTGACGCGCTGGGAGAACTGATTGCGATGCCCAAATCCATGCACGGAGTGATGTGGACATAGAGAAACTTCCCTAGCACAAGTCCGTGTGGTCCGTTCTCTGATGGGGTCCCGAATCCTCAACTTCTAACTGTCCGAATCCGGGTTCTCGAAAAAGATGCACGAGCGTGGCAAATGGCGGAAATTTCCAACAGGGGCCCAAACGGCGCCGAAGAGGCATGAAATTCGTATCATGCATGGACAAATGTGTGGCAAGCAACTCGGATCTTTCTTGTTGTGTTCAGATGTGATTCGGACTCATTTCGGATCCGAAACTCTGTTATGGCGATTTTGCACTATCTTCACCGCCGGGACCCAACTTTGACACGCTGGGAGAAGTGATTGCGATGCCCAAATCCATGCACGGAGTGATGTGGACATAGAGCAACTTACCTAGCACAAGTCCGTGTGGTCTGTTCTCTGATGGGGTCCCGGTTCCTCAACTTCTAACTGTCCGAATCCGGGTTCTCGAGACGAAAAAGATGCACAACCGTGGCAAATGGCAAAAATTTCCAACAGTGGCCCAAACGGTGCCGAAGAGGCATGAAATTCGAATCATGCATGGACAAATGTGTGGCAAGCAACCCGGATCTTTCTTGTTGTGTTCAGATGCGATTCGGACTCATTTCGGATCCGAAACTCTGTTATTGCAATTTCGCACTATCTTCGCTGCGACCCAACTTTGACGCGCTGGGAGAAATGATTGTGATGCCCAAATCCATGCACGGAGTGATCTGGACATAGAGCAACTTCCCTAGCACAAGTCCATGTGGTCCGTGCTCTGATGGGGTCCCAGATCCTCAACTTCTAGCTGTCCGAATCCGGGTTCTCAAAAAAGATGCACGAGCGTGCCAAATGGCGGAAATTTCCAACCGTACGACGCGCCGAAGACGCGTGAAATTCAGATCATGCATAGACAAATATATGGCAAGCAACTCAGATCTTTCTTGTTGTGTTCAGATGTGATTCAGGCTCATTTCGGATCCGAAACTCTGTTATGGAGATTTTGCACTATCTTCGCCGGGACCCAACTTCGAAGCGCTGGGAGAAGTGATTGGGATGCCCAAATCCATGCGCGGAGTGATGTGGACATAGAGAAACTTCCTTAGCACAAGTCCGTGTGGTCCATTCTCTGATGGGGTCCCAGATCCTCAACTTCTAACTGTCCGAATCCGGGTTCTCGAAAAAAATGCACAAGCGTGGCAAATGGCGAAAATTTCTAACAGTGGCCCAAACGACGCCGAAGAGGCATGAAATTCGAATCATGCATGGACGAATGTGTGGCAAGCAACCTGGATCTTTCTTGTTGTGTTCAGATGTGATTCGGACTCATTTCGGATCCAAAACTCTGTTATGGGCGATTTTGCACTATCTTCGTCGGGACCCAAATTTGACGCACTGGGAGAAGTGATTGCGATGCCCAAATCTATGCACGGAGTGATGTGGACATAGAGCAACTTACCTAGCACAAGTCCGTGTGGTCCGTTCTCTGATGGGGTCCCGGTTCCTCAACTTCTAACTGTCCGAATCCGGGTTCTCAAAAAAGATGCACGAGCATGGCAAATGGCGGAAATTTCCAACAGTGGCCCAAACGGTGCCGAAGAGGCATGAAATTCGAATCATGCATGGAAAAATGTGTGGCAAGCAACCCTGATCTTTCTTGTTGTGTTCAGATGCGATTCGGACTCATTTTGGATCCGAAACTCTATTATGGCGATTTTGCACTATCTTCGTCGCAGAACCCAACTTTGACGCGCTGGGATAATTGATTGTGATGCCCAAATCCATGCACAGAGTGATGTGGACATAGAGCAACTTCCCTTGCACAAGTTAGTGTGTTTTGTTCTCTCATGGGGTCCCGGATCCTCAACTTCTAATTGTCCGAATCTGTGTTCTCGAAAAAGATGCAGGAGCATGCCAAATGGCAGAAATTTCCAACCGTGGCCCAAACGGCGCCGAAGAGGCATGAAAATCAAATCATGCATGGACAAATGTGTGGCAAGCAACCCGGATCTTTCTTGTTGTGTTCAGATGCGATTTGGACTCATTTCGGATCCGAAACTCTATTATGGCGATTTTGCACTATCTTCGCCAAGACCCAACTTTGACGCGCTGGGAGAATTGATTGTGATGCCCAAATCCATGCACGGAGTGATGTGGACACATAGAGAGCAACTTCCCTAGCATAAGTTCGTGTGCACGAGCATGCCAAATGGCAGAAATTTCCAACCATGGCCCAAACGGTGCCAAAGAGGCATGAAATTCGAATCATGCATGGACAAATGTTGGCAAGCAACCCGGATTTTTCTTGTTGTGTTCAGATGCGATTCGGACTCATTTCGGACCCGAAACTTTATTATGGCGATTTTGCGCTATCTTCGCCGCCGGGACCCAACTTTGACGCGCTGGAAGAACTGATTGCGATGCCCAAATCCATGCACGGAGTGATGTGGACATAGAGCAACTTCCCTAGCACGAGTCCGTGTGGTCCGTTCTCTGATGGGGTCCCAGATCCTCAACTTCTAACTGTCCGAATTCGGGTTCTCGAAAAGATGCATGAGCGTGGCCAAATGGCAAAAATTTTCAACCGTGGTCCAAACGGCACCGAAGAGGCATGAAAATCGAATCATGCATGGATAAATGTGTGGCAAAAAACTCGGATCTTTCTTGTTGTGTTCAGATGTGATTCGGACTCATTTCGGATCCGAAACTCTGTTATGGCGATTTTGCACTATCTTCGCCGCTGGGACCCAATTTTGAACAGCTGGGAGAAGTGATTGCGATGCCCAAATCCATGCACGGAGTGATGTGGACATAGAGCAACTTCCCTAGCACAAGTTTGTGTGGTCCGTTTGTGTGGTCCGTTCTCTGATGGGGTCCCGGATCCTCAACTTCTAACAGTCCGAATCTGGGTTCTCGAAAAAGATGCACGAGTGTGGCAAATGGTAGAAATTTCCAACAGTGGCCCAAACGGCACCGAAGAGGCATGAAATTCGAATCATGCATGGACAAATGTGTGGCAAGGAACCTGGATCTTTCTTGTTGTGTTCACATGCGATTCGGACTCATTTCGGATCCGAAACTCTGTTATGGCGATTTTGCACTATCTTCACCGAGACCCAACTTTGACGCGCTGGGAGAACTGATTGTGATACCCAAATCTATGCACGGAGTGATGTGGACATAGAGCAACTTCCCTAGCACAAGTCAGTGTGGTCCGTTCTCTGATGGGGTCCCGGAACCTCAACTTCTAGCTGTCTGAATCCGGGTTCTCGAAAAAGATGCACGAGCATGCCAAATGGCAAAAATTTCCAACCGTGGCCCAAACGGCGCCGAAGAGGCATGAAATTCGAATCATGCATGGACAAATGTGTGGCAAGCAACCCGGATCTTTCTTGTTGTGTTCAGATGCGATTCGGACTCATTTCGGATCCGTAACTCTGTTATGGCGATTTTGCACTATCTTCGCCGGGACCCAACTTTGAAGCGCTGGGAGAAGTGATTGCGATGCCCAAATCCATGCACGGAGTGATGTGGACATAGAGCAACTTCCCTAGCACAAGTCCCTGTGGTCCATTCTCTGATGGTGTCCCAGATCCTTCTAACTGTCCGAATTCGAGTTCTCGAAAACGATGCACGAGCGTGGCAAATGGCAGAAATTTCCAACCGTGGCCGAAATGGCACCAAAGAGGCATGAAATTCGAATCATGCATGGACAAATGTATGGCAAGCAACTTGGATCTTTCTTGTTGTGTTGAGATGCGATTCGGACTCATTTTGGATCTGAAACTCTGTTATGGTGATTTTGCACTATCTTCGCCGCGGGACCCAACTTTGACGCGCTAAGAGAATTGATTGTGATGCCCAAATCCATGCACGGAGTGATGTGGACATAGAGAAACTTCCCTAACACAAGTTAGTGTGGTCCGTTCTCTGATGGGGTCCCGAATCCTTGACTTCAAACTGTCCGAATCTGGGTTCTCGAAAAAGATGCACGAGCATGCCAAATGGTGAAAAGTTCCAACCGTGGCCCAAACGGTGGTGAAGAGGCATGAAATTCGAATCATGCATGGACAAATGTGTGGCAAGCAACCCGGATCTTTCTTGTTGTATTCAGATGCGATTCGGACTCATTTCAAATCCGAAACTCTGTTATGGCGATTTTGCACTATCTTTGCCGGGACCCAACTTTGACGCGCTGCGAGAAGTGATTGTGATGCCCAAATCCATGCACAGAGTGATGTGGACATAAGATTAGGTAGTGAAAAGCTGGTACAGGCCAGTAGAGAGCAGAAGCAGTAGATAGTCAAGAATCTTGCACAGGGACGATAGAGAGGGACCAAGAAAATGGGAAAGAACAAAACGCACTAGTACGTGCACCTGCACTTGTGCGCGCACTTGCTATGTTGTCCGCACCTGCTTGCAGATCATCTATCGCACCCGCACCTGCTGTCGCACCCCGCACGGACCTGTTCTCTGCGCGAGGTTCTGTGGCCACAGCAATTTGGGATAAGGTTTCGGGGAAGTCAAGAAAACTTTTATTGTTCGTTAATTTTTGCAATATGTCTTGGGCGGGCTTTTTTTATTGTAATGTGAAAAGACCCTAGTGTTTGTGGAAGTGGCAAGGAAATTCAAATTTGAAATTTGAATGAAGGAACCTAGCTATGGTTGTGGAAGATGGAGCAAAGAGAGAGAGATTGCCATGTGTGCGCACGGGGGCAGAATCGCGAGGGAGAGAGGTGAGCGGGGGCGGAATCGCGAGGGAGAGAGAGGTGAGTGGTGGGGCATGGCTGGCCTAGCCCACAGCAGCCCGGATGGGAGAGAGAGGCAAGCGATGGGCCGTGAAGCAATTATTTAAATAGGATTAAAGCTATATTTAAATATTCTTATAATAGGTTTAATAGTTTAACTATAGTAACTTAAAGCATGTTTATAGTTTACAATTATACTTTACTTATTTATAGACTTTATATAGCTATATAAATCAAACCTATTTATATATAAACCCATATAATTTAAGTTTATAAATAACCTATAGTTTATAAATAAACCTTTATAAATAGGTAATATAAAGTTATAATCGATAGGCTTAAAGGTTTGATTATTAAAATATAGCTTTTATAGTTATATATATAGCCTTAAAGTTTATAATTAATAGGCTTATAGGTTTGTTTATATAAATAGGCTCAAAGATATATATAAATAGGCTTATAGGTTTAATAGGTTAACTATAGTAACTTAAAGATATATAAATAGGCTTATAGGTTTAATAGATTAACTATAGTAACTATAGGTTTGATTATATAAATAGACTTAAAGATATATATAAATAGGCTTATAGGTTTAATAGGTTCACTATAGTAGCTTAAAGTCTATTTATAGTTTATAATTATACTTTATATATCTTATTTTTATAAACTTTCTATAGCTATATAAATCAAACCTATTTATATATAAACATATATAATTTAAAGTTTATAAATAACCTATAGTGACTTAAATTATATACATTAACCTATATATTAACCTACAACTATAACTATATAACTTATAGTAACTTAAATTATATATTTATAACTATATAGCTTATAGTAACTTATAGTTAATAAAAGCTTATTTTAATGCTACTATATTATAGCTTATTTAATAAATATAATTGTAAGCTTATAAGTTTGATTATAGCTTTTATTATAGGTTAAAGTATATGTATAAATTCAAGGGGATTTTGGTACAAAGATAGGGCAAGGAAATGTATCCATACTAGTGGAGGAATGTTTGAAAGACGTGGTCCTACTTTTCCTACAATGGATACTTCATCTCTCCAAGACTCATTATGGAGTGCCGTTTGATGGCCAAAGATTATTTTGCAATCTACTATCATGAATGGCAACTTTATTTGATCAAACGAAAGCTATAGCGGTGACGAAGAAGGGGATTATTCTGATCCTCCAATTACAGATGCAATTCCTATAACAAGCCTAGAATTTGAAACATTGATTCCTACCATAGATTGTTAGGTATCAAGGACTAGGGAAGATCAATTCACACACAAATCATGATTACATAAACACTTCTATTGCATTGAATGAGAGACTACAAGTTTATATAGATTTTTAGGACTAACTTAGAGTCTGACCTTTTTTCTAGATCCTTGGTTCTCATCTTGTGAAGTAGGTCTCTTCTTGGAGTAATTGGTTTTATTGATCTGCATTAGCTCCACCACATGGTAGAGCTAGACCTCAAATAATTCTAGCTCTATGATATGGTCTAGGTAGAATACAGCTCTACCACGTGGTAGAGCAAGATCAAATGCAATTCTAGCTCCTTGGTTCTTGTCATGTGAAGTAGGTCTCTTCTTGGAGTAATTGGTTTTGTTGATCTGCATGGTACACAGTTAGATCGATGCATTCTAGCTCCACCACATGGTAGAGCTAGACCTTAAATGCAATTCTAGCTCCACCACATGGTAGATCTAGACCTCAAAGTATTTGATCTAGCTCTACCATATGGTAGAGCTGTATTCTACCTAGACCACATCGTAGAACTTTAAGGTCTATCTCTACCATGTGGTGGAGTTAGAATCAGGGATTTAATATTCACGTGATCACAAGATTTTTTGTGATAATAACACATGTGAACAAGTTATTCACATGTTCTCATGTTACCGTTCACAAAATAACAGGTCACTTGCCATTTGGGAACCCCTTAAAAGCTTGGCTACACATGGGAATAAGCTATTCACATGTTCTCATGTTACCATCTTCACATAATAGCAGGTCAGTGGCCACCTAAGAAGATTTTTTATGCCCGACAAAGATAATTTTTTTAGGCCCTTGTGAAAGCTTTGTGAATATAACATGTGATCACAAGATTTTTTGTGTTATTAACATGTTCACATGTTCTCATTTAGGTTAGTGAAATGCCTGGTTAGAATGAATCAATCTAGCTGTACCATAAACCACGTTGTAGACCTAGAATGCCTAGAGGTCTAGCTCTACCATGTGGTGGAGCTAGAATATATTGAACTAGATCTACTATCTGGTGGAGCTATCATGCATTGATCTAGCTCTACTATCTGGTAGAGCTGTATCAAGTATTCTATCTAGACCCCATGGTAGCATTAGAATGTTTTGAAGTCTAGCTCTACCATGTGGTGGAGGTAGAATGCATCAATGTAACTATATCATGTGGTGGAGCTAGAATGCATTGATCTAGCTCTACCATGTGGTAGAGCTATATCAAAATAATCTATCTAGACACCATGGTATCGCTAGAATGCTTTGAAGTCTAACTCCACCACATAGTAGAGATAGTCTTCAATGGGTTCTATCTCTACCATATGATAGAGCTAGTTCTAGCTCGGCCACATGGTAGAGCTATACTTCATGGTAGAGTCTGATGTAGGTTCCCATCTTTAAAAAATTGCTTGCTAGATTTGATTACTAGTTTAACAAGTCCAACATGATTATGTGCAGGATGGATTTCCAATCTGGAGGGAGGGTCTACATGATGTTGAACAATGATTCTGTTGGTATTGGCTACGTGTGTAGAATTGATCCAAATTCCACTTGTAGTGGAACAAAGATTGGTCAAGGAAATGTGTCATTACTTGTGGAGGAATGCTTGAAGGATGTGGAACTACCATTCCCTACAATGGATACCATTTATCTAAAAAATGCATTATGGAGTAATGTTCATTGGCCAAAAATGCTTTTAAGGCCTTTCACAAGGGAGCTGGAATTTGGAGAGTGGAGTGAAAGATGCAGTGATGCTAGAAGAGCCTGTGGAACCTCCAATTGTAGATGCAATACCGATAACATCTCCAGAACTTGACATGCAAATCCGACAATCTTGGAAGAATGAGATGGTTCTTCTAAAGGATGAGAGCATGATGCAGACTATCTTATATGTGAGATGGTTCTTCTAAAGGATGAGAGCATGATGCAGACTATCTTGGAAGAATGAGATGGTTCTTCTAAAGGATGACAGCATGATGAGAGCATGATGTAGACTATCAATCAAGGGACTATCTTATATGTGTTTCCATTTGAATGTGTCAACTTTCAACAACTTGGTGATGATTGTGTGGGTGTGGCTATTGAAAGTGCAAATGAATTTCAAACTATGCCGCAAGTGGATAGTATCATCCTAGTTAAATGGCCTATTAAATAGCTAACAATGCTGGATGGGAGCCCATTGCAATGCTATGTTTCACTTAATGGCATGCATGCTAAACATGCTGATGTATGTAATGAGGATAATGATGGAGATGTAACTAATGAGGTTAATGTTGCCCAAACCTCTACAAAAAGACGTTACACTTTCATAAACAGGATTCCAAAGCAGAGACCACAACCAGCTTCTGCCTTTTATATGTCACGTGAATCAGTTCAAAGGATTTCATCCATTGATTGTTGTGCAAAAAAATGTTGTGAGCTAATCAATCGTGATGTACTAATGAGGATACGACAAGACTTTCGGGGACAATCTCAGGAGTCTCGTACAAATTATGTATATGATGTGCTTTCTACAGCTTGGCATCGTGATTCAGCTCAAAAAATTAAATATGAATTTAGGTTAAATGGGGTGATGGTTTGTTGCAGAGCATGGTATGAGATGCATGTTATACCAAAGACATCCTTTTACCGTTATTACAGGGAAAAGTTTGAGTCCGGTGTGTGTCAATATCTGCATGGAAACACAGGGGTATTGAGGAGAGGCCTACAACATACTAGTGAGGCAAGAGCACTACTTGATGAATTTGTGAACATGAACTCCGAGCCTGCGCCACACAAAAGTAGAACAATGCTAGATGGCTCAAGGGAAACCAGGTTGATATTCAAGCAAGTTGACATTTTAAATGAAATCGACGCAACACTTGAGCAGTTGGGACATGAGAAGAGGCTATCAAAGTCATCGTTTAGTAGAATTTGGAATAAAGAGTACCCACAAGTGTCCCTAACAAAGGCAAGTGAGTTCTCCAAGTGTACCTTGTGTAGTGGTCTCAAGGCAAAACTAGAAGCCAAACCTAGTCTAGAAGAAAGAGCAAGGCTCCTCAGTGAAAGAGATATTCACATGCAACAACAACAAAGTTGCAGGAGCTTATACTATGCATGGCGCATATTTTCAGAAACCCAACCACAAAAGTATGTATGCATTATCCATGACAAGATGGATCAAAAGAAAACAGCCATTCCCAGACTACGGGTCCTTCCCAAGGGTGTGGATTCGGGATATAATTTACCAATTGCATTGATTGGTATGATCACTCATGGACATGCAGAAGGTCATTATGGACACTTTATTTTGAATGGTTTATGGCCATCTGATCCCAATCTAACA
This sequence comes from Cibotium barometz, assembly GCF_041138505.1. Classification (NCBI taxonomy): domain Eukaryota; kingdom Viridiplantae; phylum Streptophyta; class Polypodiopsida; order Cyatheales; family Cibotiaceae; genus Cibotium; species Cibotium barometz. Next base: position 19,186,594 of record NC_141084.1, read on the forward strand.
ATTGGCTCAATCGCAAGTAGTTTACATAACTTAGAGAGGATGGATAAGCATCCTCTTGGTGATCTAGTAAAACAAATGGGCTTCCAAGGAGCAATGTTTCACTTCTACATGCTTTAAATACAGCTTTAGACAACCACAATATGAGTGATGGTAAAGATCCCATTGTTGAACCATGTATAAATCAGGGAGACACAATGAATTGGGTTTCCTCGTTTCGCAAGTTGCCAGAAAACTTGTTGCTACAACTAGATAATTGTGCTGGAGAAAATAAAAATCGGTACTTATTTGCCTATTTGTCATTGCTTGTTGCACGGGGTGCTTTCAAAACTATACAGTTGGGATTTCTAATGGTCTGACATACATATGAGGATATAGATGCCATGTTTAGCAGGTTTTCAGAGAAATTAAGAGTGGGGCAAACCTTTACTTTACCACATTTGATGGATACTTTAAGAACCAGCTCAACTTCTTCTCCAGCTCCCTTCTTCCTTACAGAGGTCCCTGACTTCAAGGCATATTGTGATGGCTACATTTGTGATGGGCAAGAAGCACTTATAGGTCACTCCAAACCACTTCTATTCAGGTTCTTCATGGAAGGAGACACATCGGTATTGCAATTTAAGGCACATGAAGCTATTCGTAATTGGAGTGGAAATATTCGTCTTTGGAAGACAGACAGTGAAGGTAAACCAAGGTTACCAAAAGGAGATCCACCTCTACTACCAATGGTCGAGCATATAAAGATGCATGCAGAAGAAGTAATATCAGGATTGAAGGGTTACAAAAAAATTTGGCAGAATCTAAGTAATGGTTCATTTGTGCCAAGATATTATAGGCCCGTGATAGATTATTGGAGTAATGTAATCGAAGAGCTTGGAAAACCAATACAATCAGAGGCAAGAAAGTACACAGATTTTTGGCCAAAATCTGAAGGATCCCATCAATTAGATGATATGAATGTTGAACAATTGCAGGCACAAAGATTCTTAGGTAGTATTGAAGAACATAATGATCATTATTGTGGGCGGGATAAACCAAGGGAGGCATTTAACCCTATGCTACATGTTTAGCAAGGACACTTTGTCATGCTGCACCCAGATGACACAAACATCTATCCAGTTTGGCTTGCTATGGCTGAATCGGATATTGATGATGAGCCTACGTCACCAAATTACAAGAAACTCTTGATTCAATATTAGGGACCTTGTGCAAGGAAGAAAGGTTTGACAGATGCTCAAGCTTATGCTGATTGTTGGAAGGGATATTGGCAAATTAATGAGGCAGAACAACAAGTATGGGTAAATGCTAATGCAATTCTTTGGTCCTAGAAACCAAGGAATCCACCACCATACAAAAGAATCAAGATACCAGAAAAGGAAGCCCGTAAAGCAAAAGCATGCTTAGGCTTGGCTTGTGAGGATGAAGCTCATATTGATGGTTTCTTCAATGAGGAGTAGCATTTGTAGATTCAATATTGACAATGTGGATTTTTAGGTTAATATAACTCTAATATCCAAAAGAGATGTACTTTGGTATCTTCTTTATTTTTTATTTTCACTTATTGAATGAAATTTTTCTTTGTGCCTCCTACATTTTTTTGATATAATAATGTTTTTATCTTATTTGTTCAATTGTTTCACAAATTTTGTGCAGTGTACAACTCAATTGGTGCAGGTCCTTGGTGCAGGTCCTTGCAAAGAAACAAATACCACTTTCTTATTAATGGTGTTTATCAACACCACCTTCCTACATGATTATCAAACTCCTTTCAAATATGTTTATGCACAAATACTAATACCACTTTTTTGGTTTGAATGGTGATTATCAACACTACCTTGCTCCGTTCTATATTAAGAAATTCCACAATAAGTTTTTCCACATTAAGTGGAAAATTCCCATAATACATGAAACCTCTCAATTTCAAAATTCCCATAATGCGGGATTTTTCCCATAATACCTAATACGGTCTTAGTATATCTTCTGTCCAAGATGCTACCAGCCTAGTCTGCATCAGTGTATCCATACACCTGCAACTCTATACCAGAGACCATAATCCATTGTGGACCTCTGGTAGCGTAGTGTGCACCTCACATTATCTAAATTCAATTTTTGAGGAACTTGTATAAACTGGCTCTCCAACCCAAATTTGGATAGTTAAAGTTTGGCCTGGTGATCGTGATGTAGATCAAGCTACACACCATGTACATAGTGGGATTCTCCAACATCTCATGTGTATTCACATTTAGCTTGCCATTATGATCCATTGGTATAGAAATGAGCTTACAACTAGCCATATTATATTTGAACAAAACACTATTGCAAACAAATAGGTAATATTTCTTGAAAACGAGAAACATTTGGCATCTTTCAAAGATTCCATAAAAAAAGTTTAGTTTTTTACCTCTTTTTAAAAAGTGGCCTATGCACGCATACAACACTACCAAAAAACGATAATATTTTGGGCACTTTATACATTTCTTACAAAATTTGACATGAAAAAAAGACTCCGTTTTGCTTACTTTTTAATATTATAATTGAAAATCTAACAATAAGTTTTCAAAAAACATGCCAAAATAGAGACAATGTTTATTATTCCCATCTTCAATCCATTAAAAAAATGACACAACTATAAAAAGAAGCTATTTTCTAAACATATGGCTTATAACATAGTTATGGTTCCTCATAATCATTGCTACACCATCACTAGTTGATGTGCCTTTCCCTGAGAAGGTAGACGAGGCATCTTTTTCTTCACTATCCACAAATACATTTTTTTTCTTCTATGTGTACACTTGAAGCTTAGACTCCTTGGGTCATCTGCCATGTTAGCATGATTGAGGATGTGCTATAGAGTGCAGCTATAAAAAATTATTTATATGATTATATTACAAAAGCGTTATCTTGATATAGTTATTACCTTAATTATAACAACTCTATTTTGGCTCTTGATGAGAGTAGTATTAAAATCCATTTTGAAGCTCTTGAGTATCACAATTTCTTAATTGATAATATATACTTTTTTAAGAAGAATTCGTTACGTACAGATGAATTTTAAAATATCATGAATAAGCTAGTTAAAAGTTGTCTAATTTTGAAAAATAATTACACACTCATTTTTAAAGAAGATGTGTCCTTGATGTGACAAAAAGGGGTTAAATGATAATTTTAGTTATTAAATGAGTTTAAAAAGCATAAAAAAGCTCGCTTTAAGAAACAAAAGGTTATACTTTTCAAAATACTTGTTTATAAAATATCAAAAAGCGACTTAGGTTCGAATCCTACTAGTTACTACACATGGTAAGGATGTTTTAGCTACAACATTTGTGGCCAACTTAATCCTGAGTAAGAACTTCTCAGCTAAGAGTTGATGTTTTTCATCAACTTGATACAAAACATCAACTTTTATAAAAATTTGATATTTGGCATCAAGTTGATATAAAACATCAACTTTGAAAAACATCAACTTTCTATGCAAAAGATCAACTTTTTTACAATACTTGATGTTTTGTATCAATGTTATGCAAAACATCAACTTCCCACAAAAGTTGATGTTTTGCATCAACTTGATGTAAAACATCAAATTTTTCATAAAACTTGATGTTTTGTATATCAACTTTGATGCAAAACATCGAGTTGTGTGAAAAAGTTAATGTTTTGGACATCAACTTTAATGCAAAACATTGAGTTTTATGGAAAGTTTTAAAGCCATTTTTGAGATTTCACACATTTTGGGAGAGAATCTTTTTAGGTAACCCTTGTCAGTTTACCTATTTTACTTGCAACAGTGTTACAACATGTCCAAAGCATATAGTCGTTTGTGACAACCATATGACCTCAGGCTTCCTAATGATCTCAATGCCAAGAAAGTATCTCAGCTTACCTAAATCCTTTATGTCAAACTGCTTCTTAAGGAGACCCTTCACATGCTCAAATTTTTGCTCATCATCACCCCTAACAATTAAGTTATCCACATAAATGGTAATGATGACAATCTCCTTATCACTCTTTTGCATCTAGAGTGAATGGTATGCATTTGCCATCTGAAAGCTAATTGTGAGATCTCGCTACCCCCTCTGCGCACCGGATTCCCGGATGGTAGCAACGGAAGTAGATCTCTCTTGCGCAGGGCAGGGTTGAAAATTTTCAAATTAAGGTTTTGAAGGGCCAATCAAATTCATCCAAATGTATAAAGAAGATAAATAGAAGAAATAAAGAAAATCACCCCCAAAAATGAGTAAATACTCACATAAGATGAAGAGTGGACTAAGGACCAAAGGAAAAGCTTTAAAAAAAGGATTTTTGACACCTCACAATGGGGATTCCCCCTCATGAATGAGGTGCCTACTTCACATGTGCAATTGAGTTTTAAATCTTAAAAAATTGAGATATTTCATCTCTCCTCTCTCCTAATTCAAGTCTAGTTCCAAAAAGTTAGCTCAACTGACCTAAAAATGGTCAAAAATTAACCAAACTGATTTGGAAAATTCTAGAATCACTTTGTTTGGTTAGGAGCTCAATTTTTCCTATAAATAGAAGCCTCCCCCTTTGTTGAAAAATAATAGTGTTTATGCACTGTTACTCTACTCCTCCCAAGCCAAGAACTGTGAATTTATTAATAATTCACTAGTTTTTAATGTTTCCCTCTTCCAAAGATTGGTGGCCACTCTTGTTACAAACAAGAGTAGAACCCTCAAACCATCAAGCTATGGTCTCTGCTATGAGGCTGGTATAGAGTTGCAGGTATATGGATACACTAATGTAGACTAGGCTGGTAGCATCTTGGACAGAAGATCTACTAGCAGATTTATGTTTTCCTTTGGGAGTGGTGCTATTACTTGGAGCAGCAAGAAGCGACAATTGCCTTGTCAAGTATAGAGGCAAAGTACAGGGGTGATGTGATGGCAACATGTGAGATAGCTTGGTTACGCAAACTACTTGGATATTTGGAGTTGCATGTGGATACGTAGGTTGTCATTTATTATGGCAACCTTAATAGCATAAAGTTTGCAACCCAATGTTTCATATGTGGACCAAACATATAGAGGTCCACTATAAGGTCTTGGCAGGATCTCATGTACGTCAACACACAGAGGATTAGGTTATTGATATTTTCACCAAGCCTTAGGAGCTGAGAAGCTTCACAAATTTCATAGCATGCTTGGAGTCTTGGAGAGATGGAGTTGAGCTTGAGGGACAGTGTTGAGATGCCAAGCTCAACTAGAGCTTCAACTCACGGGGTGTTCCTAGGTGATTGGTTCACATTTACATCACTAGCACGTTTGGTAGCTGACATGGTGCATCTTGCCAGTGATTCTATAGCTAGACTACACCTACATAGTCCACCTACCGATTTATGGCATACTTATCTTGCCAGCTCACCTATTTAGTGTATTCACATTATGGACTGCTTCTACATAGTACTCTAATACTTATGTTGGGTTTACACTTTTCTTTTGTAGACCTCTTTCGAGTAGTGAGAAGAAGAAGAGCTCAAGCTCTCTCTTCTCTCCCAATTGAATGTCTGGTAAGATGCATTTAGACTTTCATTGAGAATATCTATGAGATGTAGCATTATATGGTAGTGATGTGTGTGAACACACTTAGGACCGCTGCGGCATTTTTTCCCTCACTAGGTTTTTTCCCCCGTGCGTATGTACACCCTCTTATCTACTCATTTTGGGGTATGTACTTATCTTTTGTATCTGGCACACATTTGTTAATTCTATTCTACTAGTGAGTTTGTATGCTCTCAAGCTTCTCTATCTTGTGTGTGTGCATTGTTGAAACCCTAACCCTAATTCCAATACTTGGTATCAGAGCTAGCTTCCTTGACACTTCATCTAGTAGTCTGCCTCCCTCCTCACGACCCTACTTTTTTGTCTCTGATTGAGATACCCTCTTAGGAGAAGAAGGTGTATACTATAGTGTGTTGTATACAAAGTATATAATGTATACAAAGTATACAAAGTTTACGGGGTCTACGGCGCGATTCCGGCACGTTTTGGGCATCGCAAGGTTTCTACAGACATTCTAGAGGAGTCATTTTGGATTGGTTCTGCTCGATTTTGTGTGTTTGGACAGTATAGCGGAAAACGTGTAGCAGCATCTATAGTGTCTTCAACAACATCGACCATCATACTTTTTCCAGTAACACTCTATTCTCTACTCTGTGTTATTTTTCATACACTTTGCAAGTGATTCAGTCAGTTGGGAACCATCCAGGGTTGCATCCAATGAATACTGAGTACTTGTAGTGTGTTGAAAGATTTTGCATTTGGTAGAAAGTCATGGCTAGAAGTATTAGTGATGTATTCAACATGTTGTCTGCTTGAGGACAAACTTGATGGGACTAACTACCCATTATGGTCCTATATGATGAGGACAAACTTGAGGACAAACTTGATGGGACTAACTACCCATTATGGTCCTATATGATGAGGCATGTACTGGTTACTATAGGCCTTTGGAATGTGGTCAGTGGTAGTGAAACTCGTCCTGTTTCACAACTACCAGTGCAACCACGTGCTGCAAGTACATCTGAAGTAGAGTCTGATACTACAGATGTGGCTCCTCCACATGCACCATTAGTACCTCCCACTACTACTCAAACGAGATGGGATGGAAGAGATACACAGGCACATGCATTGCTTGCACTTTCTGTGAAGCGAAGAATTATTCCTCGTATTTGGTCATTTAAGACTTCAAAACAGGCATGGGATGCACTTGCTGCATTATACCAGGTGTGCAATGAAGCACATGGTGCATATCTGCGCAAACAATTGAGGTCTGAGCACATGAATGAGGAGACTCAATGGATAGCTTCTTGACCAAGATCAAAGATTTTAAGGAGCAGCGTGCTAGTGTGGATGAGATATATCCTCATAGTACATTGGTGCCCACAGTTCTCAATGCATTGCTGGATTCTTATCAGAGTTTTGCCTCTAACCTTAGACTCATGAGATGAAAGGAAATCCAAATGCCCTTACATTTGATGAGCTGGTTTCAGTACTCTTGCATGAAGAGTAGTTTAGGCAAAACAGATCTAATATGCGAGTTGCTGACCAAGCTTTTGTTGCCAATCAAAAAGGCAAAGGTAAAGCTTCTTTGCATGGTGGCTATAAGCCAAAATTAGAATCCTCAGGTAAGGATGTAGAGAAAGAAGGTGATAAGCCTAAAAAGAAGGGTAAGTGTCACTATTGCAGGAAACCAGGGCACTACATACATGAGTGCAAGAAAAGGCTAGAGAAGGAGAAAAAGAAAGAATCGGGCATGGATATTGCTGATGCATCTGCACCAAGAGCAAATAAGAAGGAATCTATAAGTTTTGCTCAAGATGATTGGGCATGGACTGTACATTGCAGTTATGACCCTTCTGTTCATGATGTATGCATGTTAGTGGAAGAATCGGATGCTTGGTACTTTGACAGTGGTGCTAGTAAGCACATTACTTCACCAAAAGGTTTGTTCTCATCTCTAGATTTTCTCCCAAGTGCAAGAACTATCACATGTGCAAATGGTTCCTCATATTGTGTCAAAGGAGTTGGTAGAGTTGTGCTCACTACTCTGCAAATGGGGGCGCATTTACTCTTTTGAAAGTTTTATATGTGCCAGGCATTAAGAAGAACTTGTTGTCAATTTCAGCCTTAACCTTGTCAAGCTTGACGGTGAAATTTGTGGAAGACAGATGTACAATTCAGGATAGAAATGATGGTTATTCTATCATTGCCTCAGGTACCTTGTTTCATGGCCTATATAAGATGGATGTATCTGAGAAGTTGCAGCATGATGCTTGCTCATCAGTCTCTATGACTAGTGCTATGAGTGATGCAGAATTATGGCATGCACGATTTGGCCATCTGAATTATGGCAATTTGTTACACCTTCAAAGGCATGATATGGTGTCAGAGTTGGCCAACTCTTGATACCCCTACTAGACATGTATGTGAGGGGTGTATTCTTGGTAAAATGCATTGGGCATCATTTCCAAAGGATGGATCTATGAGAGCTATTAAGAAATTACAGCTTATACATAGTGATGTATGTGGTCCTATGAGGACACCATCTATTGGGGGATATCTCTACTTTGTCACTTCTATTGATGATTACTCTAGATATAGCTTGGTGTATCCATTAAAGAAGAAGTCAGAGGTTTTTATGTGCTTTAAACACTTGGTATCCATGGCTAAAAATGCATGTGAATGTAAAGTTGGCACCCTTCATTCAGCTCGAGGGGGGGAGTATATGTCCAAGGAATTTCATGCATATATGGCTGAAAAAGGTATAAGGCATCAATGTACAGTGCCATACAGTGGCATCAATGTACAGTGCCATACACATCAATAGGTCTCTCATGGAGATGGCACGATGTATGGTGAAAGCCCAAGATTTACCTCATGGTTTTTGGTTAGAGGCAACTATGTGAGCAAACTATGTGTTGAACAAATGCCCTACCAAGGCCTTGCAGTCTAAAACTCCTTATGAAGCTTGGCATGGCAGGAAGCCTTCTGTGGCTCATTTGCGTGTTTTTGGTTGTCTTGCTTACGCTCTTGTGCCTGAGCAACAAGCCTCATCAAAAGGCTGATTTGCAAGCTGATTTTGCACAAGTCATTTTGGCATACGCCTAGATTCTTCCATGGCTTCTCTCTTCTCATCCACTACATCCTCAATAATTGCCTCATCAAAAGGCTGATTTGCAAGCTGATTTTGCACCTGCAAAGGCTGAATTTCAGCACTTGGTTGAGCATTCAATTTCTGGACATATGGCTGCCCTCCATTAAACAAAGATAGGAGCGAATCAAACATGTCTTGTGAGCATACATTCTGCTGTTTTTTTTGCATGAAAGCATGGGTTGAACTGAGTTTTTGAGAAAAACAACATCTCTACTTACTAAAATCCGCTTTGAGGCTGGATGGTAGAGTCTATATCCCTTGCTTTCTGAACTCTACCCCACAAATATGCAGGCCTTATCTCATCAAGCTTACAATCTGAATCACTAAAAGCATGCAGTTGTGACTCACCACCCTTTGGATAAAACAATCCAAAATATTGAGTGCCCTGCAAATAGCAAAAAACTTGCTTCATAGCTTGCCAATGCTTTGTACCTGGGCTATGCATAAATCTACTCAACTGTGAGACCGCAGACTATATATCTAGCATGAATCTTCTCATACCATGCTCTAGGAGTCTGCTTAAGGCAATAAAGAGCCTTTTTCAACCTACATACTTTAGACTCTTCCCCTTTCACATCAAAACCAGGAGGCTGTGATACATACACCTCCTCATGTAAATCACCATTCAAGAATACAGTCTTAATGTCCAACTGATGTACATTCTACCCATGATGTGTTGCCAAAGCAATGAGACACCTAATGGTAGTCAAACGAGATGTGGGTGCAAAGGTCTCATTATAAATCAATGCCCTTTTGCTGGGCATACCCCTTTGCAACAAGTCTAGCCTTGTAGCGATCAATGCTTCTTTGCGTTTTACCTTGTACATCCACTTATTACCAATGGCCTTCTTGCCATGAGGTAGATCTGTCAAATACCAAGTGTCATTCTTGAGTATAGAGTTATACTCATCCTGCATAGCATGCATCCAATGATCATCGTTCTATGCTTCCTTAAAGGAAACAGGTTCCTCCTCATTACATAAAGTAGAAATGAGAACATGATCCACATGAGAATAATTTACATGATAAGAACCTGCATGAGTTCTGCTAGGTAAAGGAGCTACCAACTTGCTATCCCTTAATGTCTGCACAAGTCATTTTGGCATACGCCTAGATTCTTCTATGGCTTCTCTCTTCTCATCCACTACATCCTCAATAATTGCCTCATCAAAAGGCTGATTTGCAAGCTGATTTTGCACCACAAGTCATTTTGGCATACGCCTAGATTCTCCTATGGCTTCTCTCTTCTCATCCACTACATCCTCAAGATGTTATGACACACGAGTGTCCACCACTAGTGGGTTTTTCTTTTACCTTGGTGATTCATGTATATCATGGCTCACCAAGAAGCAGCCTACAGTGGCCACTTCCAGTTGTGAAACTGAGTAGAGGGTAGTTTTTACATCTATAGTTGAGTGTGTGTGGCGGCTCAGACGTCTTATGGCTAATTTGGGTGTTGGACTAGCACTACCATTTTCACTGATAGCCAGAGCACATTAGTAGTGCGAGGAACCCAGTGTTTCATGCTCGCACTAAGCACATTGAGGTGCATTACCACTATGTCAAGGAAAGACTCTCTGCATGAGAGATCACCTTGATCTATGTGTCTACACATGAAAACATGGCAGATTTATTCATGAAGGCTCTTCCTCATGAAAAGTTTGAAGCTTTTCGTAAAGCTTTGGGCTTACTGCCTTTTTAGGATTGATCGGCCATACCCTGTACATGTTCACATCATCACTCCAAGGGGGATTTGTAGCATTATATGGTAGTGATGTGTGTGAACACACTTAGAACCATCGAGACATTTTTTCCCTCACCGTGCGTATGAACACCCTCTTATCTACTCATTTTGGGGTGTGTACTTATCTTTTGTATCTGGCACACATTTGTTAATTCTATTCTAGTGAGTTTCTGTGCTCTCAAGCTTCTCTATCTTGTGTGTGTGCATTGTTCAAGCCCTAACCCTAATTCCAACATGAACAAGCAGCTGTACTAGCTCTACCCTCTATGGAGAGCCAATATAAGCAGTAAAAGGAGGGTGAAGGGGTTACATGTGCTTACCAATTTTCCACTAAAATGTAGACATCAACATTGCATTAGATCATTAGTGTTGTTGGTAGTGATCGAATGAGGATGGTTTCATGTCGATAGCTTCGTGCCCATAGACAACGGTGTGGCCTTGGTTCTTTACTCGGTTCCAATGCCGGTGGTGGAAATGAGCCAATAGTTTTCATGGTGTGTTTGGTGGAGGGGCCGAGGTTTATGTTGGGGAAAAGGATAGAGAAGCAGCAGGCCTCTATCTAAACCTGCAAAAGCTTGACCATCACACAAACCTCAAGAATATAGTATTAGGAAATTGTCATTCATGTGCTCAAAGATAGTGCAATTCAAGACATGCATGCCTTCTCTCTCTCTCTCTCTTTTACTGGAAACACAACCATGGTGGCGATTCTCGCTATGGGGACAAGGAAGGTAGAAAGCCATGTACTCCTAGGTTTAAGGGGTTTGAGCTCATTTAACCTTCTGTGTGGATCTTCTGTGTGGATGATATTAATGCCTTCTTTTTTAAGAAACTCCACATGTTTAACTTACTCAGAAAGAGTGAGGGTATGGGGATAGTCACAAGCAAAATTAATACTGGAAGCAGTTTTCTTATTTGCCTTACAAGATTCATATATGAGCTCTACCATCTACAGCTGGAAGAAAAGCTTTAGATTCAACTCCATTGTCAACTTCAGAAGATGAAGACTAGAGGGAAGAGCTTATGTTCAAGTCAAGATCTTACCTTAGCCTTGCAGAAGCATGTGTCATTAGGTCACCTTCAAGCTATAAATGTAACTTTCCATGTGGATGCATGCTTGATCATCCGTCACATACTCACTCTATTGTCACACCACAATACTCCTTGACAAAGGGGTGCAAAGAGATCTCTCAATGCCTAGATAGAGGCAAGCACAAAATATCCTTCACAATTGTTCTCTTTCACAAAAATAAGAGGACAAAGAAGCTAATCAAAGGCGGAAGCTTATGATCACACATATCCAAACAAACATCCATCAAGTAAGTATCAAGCCAGTAAGAACACGATAGCATGCAAGAAAGCAACAAGAAGAGGGAAGAAGGAGAGCTCACAAGAAAACTATTTAAAAGGGAATGATTGTGTATTGCTTATTGTCAAAATTTGGTTATGTATACGTGACTTTTTTTCACACTAGGCTGACTAAACTTAAAAATGGTCCAGCCTCTGTTACTAGTCTTAAGAAACTATGTACACTAAGTATGTAGACTTTCCCTATTTGGGATTAAGCACATGGTAAGGCCGCTTTATATGTTCTAGTACCATCTTACACAAATAAGTGCTTGTTCACGTGGGTAAGAAAGCACGAAGAGGGAAGAAGGAGAGCTCAAAAGAAAACTATTGAAAAGGAATGATTGTGTATTGTTTATTATCAAAAATGACTTATCTACAAGTGAGTAGATTTCAAACTAGGGTGGCCAAACTTAAAAATGGTACAGTCTCTCTATTACTAGAAGCAACTATGTACACTAAGTCGATAGACTTTACCTATTTGACACTAAGCACATGGTAAGGTCACTTTTTTACGTCAAGTCACTAGTTAGTGATTGGAGTGTACTCAAGTCACTAGTTAGTGACCCCCAATCACTAGTTAGTGTCTTGGGTGCACCCTATTCTCACTAGTTAATGACCCCAATCACTAGTTAGTGTCTTGGGTGCACCCTAGTCTCACTAGTTAATGACCCCAAATCACTAGTTAGTGCACCCAAGTCACTAGTTAGTGACTAAGGTACCCATATCACGCCCTCTACCTGTACTACCTAAATTGGAGTAGAAGGCCTATTCTGATGTGTTCTTGCTTTGTAAGACAAATGAGTTTCAAAGAAAGAAGACAAATAAGTGTCAAAGAAAGAAGAGTGTTGGGGTTTGCACTGGAAGAAGCTTCTACACAGGCCCACCTTTTACCCAATGCCCATGCACATAACCTTCAATGTCGTTTGTAATATCCACGGGCTCTGCATATAATAGACACATAGGAATTTTTGTTTCACAAACTTACATTGAGACTCATCATCGGCAGCAGGAAACTCTATCAAAATGAGGGAGTTGTAACAGGAATAAACAAGTTGCCAGAGCAGAAGTTGCAAGGCACAAGATTGAACTAAGTGTTGCTACTGCTACTAAGGCATCAAAGCAAAAGCTGCAAGTTTATATTGACATGTTGCAGTTTAGCAAGGGACTCCTATCAGATGGACACCAGAGCTTGGACCTTGAGCTGGGTATTTCTACTATAGAGGTATGTGTTGCATGTCATTGATTGTTTATGTATAATTTTTGCCTCAAGATTGTATATTTTAGGTATGACTAATTATCATCTTTCTCTCCTAGATAAATCTAGAGTCCATAAAGGTAGAGTTGGAGAAGGTATAGGTGCATATGGAGTTGATTACAAACATTTTGAGGCTCATTGATAGTAGGCAGTGCATCAGATTCCTTTCTCTTGATTTGAAGCTCCCTATTAGCGACATCAAAGCCATGATGGACAATGTGAATGCCAAGGATGTGAATTTGGTTACAGGATGATGCCTAGAACCATCATGCAACCATGTAATCTCCAATGCTGCAAAGTCAATGGTGATGGGTTCAATATCAGCAAATCAAAACTAAGATGAAGAGTGTTAATGTGTTTCTATAGCTCCATAGTATAAATATTTCTAGTCAAATAGAAATGGTCATGTGCTTATGCTTTTATTAATGTACCAATTGGCAATTATTCCTTTCTATATTTTAACGGGGACACTAACTAGTGGCATGTCCCACTAGCAAGCACCTTAATAACAAGTGGTGCACTAACTAGTGACTAGGAGGCACTAACTAGTGATTGGGGTGAAACAAATAGTAATGTCAGTGCACTAACTACTTGCTAGGGATCACAACTAGTGACTGGGGATCATTACTAGTGACCTGGGTGCACCCCAATCACTAACTAGTAACTTAGGTGCACCCTAGTTAACTAGTGGTTGGGGGTCACTAACTAGTGACCTGGGTACCTCAATCACAAACTAGTGACTTGGGTGCACTAACTAGTGATAAGGGGCCACTAATTAGTGACTAGGGTGTACCCAAGATACTAACTAGTGATTGGAAGTCACCAACTAGTGACTTGGGTGCACTCCAATCACTAACTAGTTTCTTGGGTGCACCCCACTACATAACCCACTGACCTTAGGTGCACTAGCTAGTGACTGGTGCACCTAATCACTATAACTAGTGATCTAGGTGCACTTACTAGTGGATGGGGATTACTAAATAATAAACTAAGTGCACCAACCAGTGACCTGGGTGCACTAACTAGTGGCTAGGGCTCACTAACTAATAACCCGAGTGCACCAACCAGTGACTTGGGTGCACTAACTAGTGAGTGGGGCTCACTAATAAGTGACATAGGTGCACTTGCTAATTCTAATTAGTGACCTAGGTGCACTACCTAGGGATTCAATGCACTACCTTGTGACTTACCTACACTAAGCCTTGCAAACTTCCACTAGATAGTGACTAGTGATAAAGGTGCTTTTTCTACTACTAAAATTAGTGACCAAACCACACTAAGCTAGTGAGCTTCCACATTAACTAGGGGACTACCTATACTAGTTAGTGCACATTTGCACTAGGAGGTGACTTGGAAGCACTAACTAGTGCATATTTCTGACTAGGTGGTGACTTGGGACCAATAACTAGTGACTCTATGCACTACCCTACTAATCTAGGTGCACTAACTATTGCACAGATCACTAGTTTGTGGCCCAGTAACTAGGGACCATGGTCACTAAGTGTTGACCTTGTGCATTAACTATTAATTGTGTGCATTAACTAGTAACATTAGCCACTAACTAGCGAGTACTGCAAGTGAACTAGTGCACTGACTAGTGAGCTATATATAGTGAATGTGCACTAATTAGTGCACTATATAACAATGGTCTCGGTAATGACTATATATTATTAAGTAGAAAATTATTGAATTTTTTACCAACTGTGTGTGTGGAGGGGGAGTCCAAGTGCAAGAATGTCAACTCCATTACATGTTAAGTCTGACTTCTCCACATCAACTACATTTCAAGGTAGCTCGATAGATACACACCTTTTATGTCATCTTGAGTTTTTAAATATAGGTGCAATTTATTTTGTACTTGCAGACAATCAATTCTTCCAGGCAAGTTCCTCACAAAAGCATAATAGAGAAGTGGAGGATGATGACCTCGTATTGCCAAAGGATAACTCTAACAATGGTATGCACCAATCATGATTTTAGAATTTGTGAAAGTAACCACTATGGAATGTACTAACATGAGATTGTGAATTATGGGGGGGGTGACTAAAGAACAAGAAAGACATTGAGACATTACAAGAGTATGTGGCTTCTCAGAAAGAGCCCACCAATGTGGGTGACCATAAATGACTCTACAGAGCCGACAGGAAGGAAGAATGGGATGACATTGGGAAGTCTTTTTATGAAGAAGGGCCAAAAGCGAAGGCATAGCTTATCTCTCAATCAACTCCAGAGTAAGTAGTTTTACCATTATGTATTGTTGTTTCTCTTCTTCCTTGAAAGATTCCTTACTAAAATCATTTGTATGTATGATCTATACTGTAAGATTCCTCCCCCAACCCCTTTTTGATGTCTAGTACCTCCCCCTGTAATCAATCCCTCTTCAGAAATATAAAGACCTTGTTTCTAATTGTTTTAACCTAGAGAGAGAAAATATTCTAGAGAGAGAATATTCAGATTTTTAATATTTTTGGATAGAAAATTATCTCATCTTATTAAAATAAGTTCCCCTGAAACAGAAATTCAGAAAGAATTTTCCAATGTGCAATTGGAATTAATTGGAAAAATGTATAAAGGACCTTAGCCTAAGGGTCTAGATTTTCAGAAATTTTTGGATTATGGTCCAATTAAGGTTCCTATGGGCCAATAGCATCAATCCATGTGTAGGGAGGAGATAAATCCAATTTGTAAAAGAAGATACCCAAAAATGAGTAAATGCTCACATAAGATGAAGAGTTGAAAATGTACAAGGTTTATTAGTAAAAAAATGAGCAATATTAAAAATATGAGATATTTTGGGTATCCAAAAATGAGTAAATGCTCACATAAGATGAAGAGTTGAAAATGTACAAGGTTTATTAGTAAAAAACTATGAGCAATATTAAAAATATGAGATATTTTGGGTATCCAAAAATGAGTAAATGCTCACATAAGATGAAGAGTTGAAAATGTACAAGGTTTATTAGTAAAAACTATGAGCAATATTAAAAATATGAGATATTTTGGGTATCCAAAAATGAGTAAATGCTCACATAAGATGAAGAGTTGAAAATGTACAAGGTTTATTAGTAAAAAACTATGAGAAATATTAAAAATATGAGATATTTTGGGTATAATGATTCCATTTTGACACATATGTAAGGAAGGGGAGTTCTTTAAAGGAGGTGCATATTTCACATAAGATGAAGAGTTGAAAATGTACAAGGTTTATTAGTAAAAAACTATGATCAATATTAAAAATATGAGATATTTTGGGTATAATGATTCCATTTTGACACATATGTAAGGAAGGGGAGTTCTTTAAAGGAGGTGCATATTTCACATGCTTGAATGAGTTTTAAACTCATAAAAATTGAGATATTTTATCTCTCCTCTCTCCTCATTCAATTCTAGTTACAAAAATTTAGCTTAACTGACCTAAAAATGGTCAAAAAGTGACCAAATTGACTTGGAAAATTCTAGAATCAGTTTGTTTGGTTAGGAGCTCAATTTTTCCTATAAATAGAAGCCTTCACTTGTTGAAAAAAAGATAGTGTCTTATGCTTTGTTACTCTACTCCACCTAAGCCAAGAACTGTGAATTCTTTAATAATTCACTAGTTTTTGACACTTCTCTCTTTCTTCAATCCCCATTGGTGGCTCCATCAACATACTAAACCAATTGATTGGTTGGGGGCCTCTACCGTGAACAAAGAATCAAGCAAATTGTAAGGTAAGTATGGTGAATTTTGATCTTTTCTATAATTTCTCAATGTTTCTCTCTTCTCAACCCCTCTCAAGCTTGAGAAGCTTAATTGGTATGGTTTTTGAAATGCTATTGAAGTTAATTAATTAATGATAGTAACCAATTACATAAATTTTTATTTATGTTTAATTCTAATGGTTTTTTCTCTCTCTCACTTAAGAAATGGTCATACTCATGACCCATTCTCAATCCAAATGAAGCTTTTCATAAAGCTTTTTCTTAATCCAAGATTAATCTATGCTTGAGAATAAATTAAGAGTTTTTTTTTATCTATACTTTTAGTTTATGAAAATTTTGATTTAATCCATTAAGGGTTAATGATCCAATTAGGGATCATTCTAATCATTCCCTTAAAGATAACCTATCTTTTAAAATAATTGAGATTTATTAGTTATAGTAGCGGAGCTATGGCAAAATTTTATAAAACTTTACACATAAAATAATTTCATTCAAAGCATGAAAAGAGGATTTCCTACCATATTCTAGGAATTATCATCCTAGATTAATTGAAAGATATGCATTGTAATCCTAGAGAAATTATTTTTTATATTATGCATAATTGATTTTCATGCATAGAGGTATGCATAAGAGATGAATATTTTATTATAAAAGAGTTACTTTTAGCATAATTGAAATTCATGCATAGAGGTATGCATGAGAGATGAATATTTTATTATAAAAGAGTTACTTTTAGCATAATTGAAATTCATGCATAGAGGTATGCATAAGAGATGAATATTTTATTATAAAAGAGTTACTTTTAGCATAATTAAAATTCATGCATAGAGGTATGCATAAGAGATGAATATTTTATTATAAAAGAGTTACTTTTAGCATAATTGAAATTCATGCATAGAGGTATGCATAAGAGATGAATATTTTATTAGAAAAGAGTTACTTTTAGCATAATTGAAATTCATGCATAGAGGTATGCATAAGAGATGAATATTTTATTAAAAGAGTTACTTTTAGCATAATTGAAATTCATGCATAGAGGTATGCATAAGAGATGAATATTTTATTATAAAAGAGTTACTTTTAGCATAATTGAATTTCATGCATAGAGGTATGCATAAGAGATGGGTTAGGATGTGATAAGAAGAGTTAAGATGTGATAAGATGTGTATGGGATGAGATAAGAAGTGTATGTGATGAGATAAGATGAATATGGGTTGTGATAGGGTGAGAATGGATGTGATGAAAAAGAATAGATGAGAAGGCGTATGGGGTTATATGAATGGGAATGAGGAAATGGTGTATGGATGTGTATGGTATGGATGTGAATGAGCATGTAGATGTGGATGTATGGATGAGGATGCATGAATGTGCATGTAGATGTGGATGTGAAAATAGATGCATGGATGTAGATGTGGATGTGGATATATGTATGGATGTGAATATATGATATGTGATGTGAAGGAATCTGAAGCGATGAGATGGAAAATGATGTGATGGGATGAGTACACATATAACTGGAATGTGGAATAAGCAATGTGGATTGATGAGGGATAATGTGGAAAAATGAGAGTTAATATAGAAACTGTATTTTGTGACTGTTTGTAAATGCTGTTTGTAAATGACTGTTTTATGTCAAGAATGCTGGGAAAGCATTGTGACCATCTTGTGATTAAGGTCGTGGAGACCTAACTGATAAAGTTGCAACTGCTGACGGAGAGTCAATGGAGGACGTCTCGCGTAGCAAGGTCGGCCGAGAGGTCTTGACCAGCCTCGGTGCGATTAAAATGGTGAGCTTCCAGTACGGTGGATGAGGGGCCAAGGAAGCGGCCTATGAGTGAAGCGCTAGGTCACCTGCTGCGAAGGATCCTAGAGGGTGCTTACCATACGGTGCTCGGGCTCTGGGTCGCCCAGGATACCCACGCGTGCGTCGAGGAAGATATTGGAATAAGGAGTAAGAGTTGTTTTCTGAAACTGGGCATGGATCTGGTTGACTGACCTTGCTGGTCCTCAACGGATGAGTCCATGGCTCTTTATATGGATCTGTTGGTTGATCTTGCTGATCTTCAACGAGAGTCCATCTTGATAAGTGATTATATTGCCGAGTATTATGGGCTAGGAACTAGGAAACGGCCCCTGAGTGGACAGGTGGTGAGCGTCCTAGTTGCCAATGATGCCATAGATACTCTGATGAAGGAATGACGGGAAAATTAAGAATCAACCGGATAAATTGGAAGATGGTGATCAGTGATACTATGGTTTATTAAAGGATTGTTTTAAAACTGGTTGAATCTGTGAAAAGGCAATTTCATATTGGGTATGTAAGTGGTGTGACTAGTTTTATTTTTGCATGAACTTCCAGCTAGGGGGCCTTGGAACTCTTTTCCTTGGTACCCGGGACAAAACCTAACCAAATTCTTAATTGGATCCCATCACTACAGTGGTTGGGCGGTTGGCTAACCCATGGGACTGTGGATGGGGTTAGGCTGGACTGATGGATCCGTAAATCAAGACTCAACTTTTGTTATTACGATAGATAAAGTAAATCTCGGACAGTAATTGTTCTATGGATAGGAAACGGCTGTGCCTCTTGAATGGGGAAAAAAGCGTTGATCCCAATGATCCAAGTGCAAGTTTCTTCCTTGATCTGATCGAGTATCTTTATAGATGCAGTCGGATCAGCTTGATCAGTAAAGGTCTTGACTACGTTTTAGAAAAAAATTATCCTGGTGGAATCGCCCGTGCTTTCCGGTAAAGGAAGTTTTTTCGGGTGGTTCGGTTTTGGAACAACCAATGGATTAGTCTCTTACCCGGATATCCGTGGGGAGGCCTTGAATGTGGGACCCCTGTCCCGCGCGAGAAGTGCTACTTCCACTGCTAGTACCCGAATCCGTTGCTCAGTGGGAACAGGGGGGATCTCACATATACTTGATATGTACAAGAGCCAAAGATGATAAGGTAAGGGTCCTCAAAGACAGCAAAAAAACCCTACAAGTGAAGCACCTCGAAAAAAGGAATAAAAAAACCAATGGGACAACTCCCAATGGTTTGCACTCAAAGCTTGGGGCTTGTATAAAAGTTATAATTACCCCCTAAAGCATGTTAGTGTGCTTGTATCCCATGGTGGCTATGCAAGCATGTTTTTGCTTCTAAACTTGCCATTGAATGGTTGCGTTCACTCAAATTTAATGGAATCTTGAGCAAATTATTATCTCTGTCTAGTCCATTTTTGCACTTGTTCACTTACAATGAGAAAATATCAATTAATGTCACTAGTTGTTGATATAATGGTGTCTATAATGGTCTATTAATCGAATCCTAATTGTGCCACTTGTATTTCCATGTCTTTGTTGTGCATGTTATGCAATTCGTAAAAATAGGAAGCATGGTCTCCCTCCCTTTTACCACCCAAAAAGGCAATCTACTCATCTTCATCGTGCACATGATGGGGTGGGAAATAACGTAGAAAATGTTAAAAGGGAGGAGATTAATACATCTAATGGTCTTCCTAGTTCACATGATGGGGTAGGAAAGCACATAGAACATGAAAAGGAGTAGATTACTGAATCTGTTGGTCTTCCTATTGTACATGATAAGGTGAGAAAGCATGTAAATCATGTTCAAGAGGAGGAGATTTCTACACACAAGAGATTGTATGAAGGAGTTGTTGACGTGCATGTGAGTGAAGCAATGGAGGATGATGCTTTGGGACCTAGCCCTACATATGTTGGTGCTTTTATTCACCCTGAACATGAAGTTGTATAGGATGAGTAGAAAGGGGATGATGTACCAATCAAGGAGAAAGAGGAAGATGTACGAATTGAGGACAAAGAGGAAGATGTACGAATTGAGGAGAAAGAGGAGGAAATGCTAGTGGACAATAAAGAGGCCATGTTACATGCTAAAGAGATAGACGAAAAGGCACAAATAGAGGACAAAGTGACCATGTCACAACCAGTAGAGGACAAAGATTTACAAATTGAGGAGAAAGAGGAGAACTTGCTAACTAGTGAACAATAAAGAGGTCATGTCACATGCTAAAGAGACAAATGAAAAGGCATAAACAGAGGACAAAGCAACCATGTCACAACCAGTAGAGGACAAATGAATCATGAAGGACCAAGTGGAGCAGCAATACAAACCATGGAAGTCCTTCTTAGAAGAAAGAAGGGATTTGATACTAAATATGAATGGCTTGCTGCTCAGGTTTATGGACACAAGGCATGAGACTATCCCAATACACTTTATTAAGCTGAGAAGAGAGGAAGTTCCACCTAAGAGGGGGCTGGTTGTTGGTGTGCAAAGGGATGCAAATGTTTTTCTGGAATGGTGTTTACAGAACTTTGATGTATTTATTTGGACATGTTGTAGGAGGCAGAAGGCCATGTCCTTTTATTGAGGGGGTTTTCTCCTCACCATTTGCATATTTTAAAAAGGTGTACATGCAAGAGGACTATGTGAAAGAGAAAAAGTTTTCAATCCCGCCAGCAAAAAACTAGTCTTCTACAAGACTCTAGCTGTGTTTTGGTCAAGGAACCTAGAGTATAATCATAACTCTAGACTAATGTTGGATGATAGCTCTTACAAGATCATTTGGAATATACCAACTTGCTGTGTTCGTGTTGACAAATTGCAAGTTTAATGTGAAAACTATCTCACAAAGGTTGTATGTGACTAGCTGGTTACATGGCTACAAGTGGATAATCGTAATGGACTGGCCACAAATAATCTGATTAGCACAAAATCGGATGAAGAGTTCATGCGGGTGACAAAAATAAATGGCAGTAGCACTATAGATATCCATATAAAATGTTATCCAATTTGTAAAGGATCCTCTAATCTAATAGTGAATATGTCCATTATGGTCGTATGTAAAAAATAACTCTTTTGCGAGCATGCTCTTTGGGTTTTTGTAAATGACACATGATGAATGACATATGGAAGTGATTTTTATTACAAAAAATGTTTCACATTGTATTATACGTGCACTCGCTCTTTGCAATAACTTGTCAACTAAAGTTTATTTTGACTAAAGTTTTTTATTTATGTTTTTAAGCAACATAGAATTAAATTAGAAATTGCATTTTTTTGTGTATTGGTCTTG
Source organism: Cibotium barometz (assembly GCF_041138505.1). Classification (NCBI taxonomy): domain Eukaryota; kingdom Viridiplantae; phylum Streptophyta; class Polypodiopsida; order Cyatheales; family Cibotiaceae; genus Cibotium; species Cibotium barometz. The sequence continues at coordinate 19,208,413 of NC_141084.1, forward strand.
TGTTTACATTTCAAATGGCATGGTATCCATGAAATCATCATGAGCTTCTAAGTACATTTCATATATTTGTGTGTCCTTGTCAATAAGATGCATAGGAATTTTGATGCTTCACACCATATGCGAGTACATCAGGACTTCTAGTTTGTCTTTGAGTAAGCGATATTGTAGTCACCAATTTTTCCATAGTATAATCCCTTTATGACATAGGAATTTGCTGCAATACTGCCACCCCATCCATCTCGATTTGCCTTAAGGATTTGTCTCTTTACTTTGGTGTATTTATAACATAGAAGTCAACACCTTCTTTATTTTTTAGCTCTACATTCATAGCAAAATTTTCATCAAGGCAAAGAGTGTCGCTTAGGGTATGAGAAAAATCTTCATAATAGCAATGTCCTCTTCTTCTTCCTCTTCCTCTTTTTCATCTAGAATGGGAATGATTATATGATAGATCCATGGCTTGACATGTGATTTGTTGTTTATCAATCTGTCCCACTTGCCTTGCATGCAAGCATTGCAATAGCAAGAGAGGCTCCTTGTTCTAAGTGCTCTGCCATTATCTTCTAAATACCCTTGGAACATTGTGCAAGTAGTGAGTCTTCTCAATGGGTTTATAGTCCCATTTATTGCATCTATCAACCTTGCCTTCTTTGATCTCCCAAAACACTCTTATTACATCCCTTTCTTTGGATTTATAACTAGATATGGTAGGCATACAACAAGATAGCTATCAAGAGGGACACAACATTTGTAGCACATTGTAATTTTTTCCCATCTATCTTTAGTTTCTCGTGCATTAAATTTTCTTCACAACATCACCTGGCCATCATGCTAACACTTGCCATGTCCAAAACCAAAGAAATTCCAGGTCATCAACATGTTTGTCAGTCCTACATATCCGACATAAAGTAGAATGGCCTTTTAGCCTTGAACTCGGAGGTAGCACCATCAAAACAAACCCAGTGCTATGTTAATGTGAGTCCTTGGTCCTGTAGCGATGCATTATGTAACATAAAGCAATGTAGAACAAAAGGGGTATCATGGACTCTATCATCTGAAACAAAGAAATGGAAGGTCTTTTACACATCACTAGAATGCCGAGTATATGTGGTGTGAACAAAAATGGTAACTTGAATCGTGTTTTTCTCTTTGAATGTATAATTCTTTATAAAGTCCACTACTACTAATATAACTATGCCCTCAAAGAACTGTAATACACACTCTTTAAATTGATCAGCCTGCCATTTGTATATAAAATTGTGTTGCAAAAATTTCCAAAGATGGGTATTAAATAATTACAACAATGCATTGTAACTCATCTTCTTATATGTGTTAGAACCTTTCTTTTCTTTATTTCTATATCAGTCTTCTCATTGTCTTGCCTGGTCTTCTCCTTTTCTTTGTTGGTCTGTTTCTTACACCCAGTCTTATCCTTCTCGTGGTTGGTTTTCTTCTAGAATTTCCCTTTCACCTCCACTTGAATATCTTCAAATACCTTGACTGAAACATAATAGCATGTCTCAACCATTTCATGTGGGCACCATTGCACTCCACACTTGCGGGCGGCAATGCCCAAAGATGGCGCTTCTTACATAAGACATCTTCACATAATGATGTAATACTAAGTTTTGATTTCTCAAAGGCTAAGAAACTAGATTCATCATCATTACTTCCACACCTGTAATAAGAACATGTTTGCCATGAAACCCAGCATTGGGTTGCCGCATTTGGCCAAGAGCTTCCTTCTTGAGACATAACATCTGAATATGATGAATACAACAACATGAGTATCTATCCTTTAGTTTTCATACAAAGAATGGTTTCAAGCGTTCAAAAGAGCATTGCTATATTTGCACATTTGAATACTCTCTAGTGAAAATGAGAAAAAGCTCCACCTATATCAAGATCAAGTACAATTAGTCAAACCAACTAACTAGTTTAGAGAAAGCGAGCTAGTTTGAATACTAACTAGTGTAGAGCTAATAATGAAACCAATGCAAAGCTAACTAGTTGATGCACAACAAACAACTTAACAAGTTAATGGAAGTACATAGCTAAACCCACACCTAGTTAATGGATGGCTGACTAGTCTTATAAGTGTGCAAACCTAACTAGGTAATGCAAGACTAACTAGTAAATCAACAAGTTACTACTCACATAACTAACTAGTGTAGAATACTCTTAGTCCCACAGCTGACTAGTCCCACAACTAACTAGTGTAGTGTAATCCTAACTAGTGCAGAGAGTACTCTTAGTTAAGGCATAACTAACTAGTTATTAGAAAGCTAGCTAGTTCGAATACTAAGTAGTGCAGAACTAGCTAGTGAAAATAGTACAACCTAACTAGTTGATGCACAACAAACTAGTTAATGCAAAACTAACAAGTTGATGGATAGCTAACTAGTCCCACTATACCTTGTTAAGAAATGTGGTGCCAAAGAGCACAAGGAAGAGTTTGGGAGTGAGTAAGGTACAGTCATCTAGCAAGTTGCCATATCATCAAAGCTAATTTATCCCAAATGAGCTCTCAAGCAACTTACTGGCCACCTCATATAAAAGGGGAACCTTCAAGGCAATGTAACATATCAACTCATCTCAAGCATCAATATCAAGTAAGTACTTTTGGTTGCATACTTTGTTCATCTCTTTTTAGTTATTCTTACTCTTGCTCATGTTATCTTACTCATGTTTAGCATTTGCTTTAATCCACCTTAGCTTAAGCCTAGTCTTGATCCGTATTTCTCACCATAACTTAATGCACAGCTAACATGTGAATGTCCATTTAACTAATTAAAGGACAACTATCTAGTACCTAATGCTTGGTCTTACAAGTCCATAACTAGATGGTGCATGAGTAACTAGTTGTTGCCCACTACCTAGTCCAGAACTAGTAGTCCAATGCTACTTATTAGCCAGTGAAAAACTAACTACAACTAGTTAGTTTTTCCACAACTAGATAATGTAGAGCTAGTACAATATGAGAGAGTGCAAAACTAACTAGTTGGAACTAGCTCTTACACAACTAACTAGTGTGCAACTAGTCTGATATTAGGTGGTGTAAGACTAACTAGCTATTGTTGCAGCTACTAGTTCATGTGACTAGCTGTACTAGTTTAAGCTAGTCCGATATTAGGTAGTGTAAGACTAACAACTCATCAAAGGACTTAGGTTGCTTCACTAAATTGAGATTTCTCCGTACTCAAGATACAACTACTTCTTTCACAAAATCTTCAGTGTTTCCCTTGTGTTAGGTTGCTTCACTAAATTGAGATTGCTCCGTACTCAAGATACAACTACTTCTTTCACAAAAGCTTTAGTGTTTCCCTTCTTAGGTTGCTTCACTAAATTCAGATTGCTCTGTGCTGCTCAAGATACAATTGGTTCTTTCACAAAAGCTTCGGTGTTTCCCTTCTTATCTTGCAAATCTATCATGGATGGGTAAAGAAGTAAATGATTGAATATGTACTTCACATCACCAATTTCCATACCTACTATCTATCATGGATGGGTAAAGAAGTAAATGATTGAATATGTACTTCACATCACCAATTTCCATACCTACTATCTTTGAGCAAAAATAAGTTCCCACACATCATTCCATATTTTTTGACATTTGAGATCTTTCACAATCTTCTTGTAGTACTGATGTCCTTAGTCTAGTTTTATTAAGCTACTCCATTTTCCTCAAACGCTCATACTCCTTTATTTTCTTATGTTTTGCATGTTCACAACAAGACTTGTTACTGTGGGATGAGGCTAAAATAAAACATAAGCATAGAGCTCTCTTCAGTGGATCTTCAATCTCTTCAGTGGATCTTTGATCAAAAGACAATTGTTGGAATGCAAGAGTGGCTTCATCGGACTAATTTAATGTTGATGTTTCCATGTTTCCACTAAGATGGGAGTTGTAGTTGCTATGCCCAGAATCCCACATGCTCTCATAGCTATGCACTAAAGCTCTTTTGTGTGTGTGTGTGTGTGTGTGTGTGTGTGTGAGAGAGAGAGAGAGAGAGAGAGAGAGACAGAGAGAGAGAGAGAGAAGGAGAACCTAATTTGATAGATGGCCTAAAGCTCCGAGAGAGAGAGAGAGAGAGAGAGAAGAGTGAGAAAGCTAAAGCTCTTGTGCGTGCGTGCATGCGTGCATGTGTGCGTGCGTGCGTGTGTGTGTGTGTGAGAGAGAGAGAGAGAGAGAGAGAGAGAGAGAGAGAGAGAGAAGGAGAACCTGATTTGATAGATGGCCCAGAAGTTCTATGAGAGAGAGATATATAAATATAAAGGGAGAAGAGTGCAAAAGCTAAAGCTCTTTTGTGTGCCTGTGCATGCGTGTGCGCACGCGCGCGTGTGTGTGTGTGTGTGTGTGTGAGAGAGAGAGAGAGAGAGAGAGAGAGAGAGAGAGAGAGAGAGAGAGAGGAGAATCTTCTTTAGTAGATGGCATTGAATCTTTATAGGAATGTGTGAGAGACAAATGAAAATGACAAGGCATAAGAGAAAGAGAGGAAGAGAGAGAGAGAGAGAGAGAGAGAGAGAGAGAGAGAGAGAGAGAGAGAGAGAGAGAGAGAGAGAGAGAGAGAGAGAATGAGTGAGAAGCGCACAAGTAATTGCAAGCCATTTTTCTAGGCTTTTGTAATTGTTGAACCCTTATAAAGTCAAATAAAATATTACTTTACACTCCCTACTTTGATGTTGAATAGTGATGTCTGAGACACACAACTGTTTGTACCACCTTATCATGCATACACCCATTTCTCCAATAAGTTCAATGTGTATTTGAAAAAGCATGGAGTTTAGAGGCAATTTAAATGCTACAGCAAAATGTTGTTGAGATGAGAGGAAGAACAGGCACATTGTAGAAGTTTCTCATGCATTAATGGCTAAGAAGATCATGCCTCATCATTATTGGATTCTGAAGTAGTTTTGCGACTGTAGTTTACATTATGAACAGGACCCCCGTAGTAGCAATGCATGGTATGACTCTGGAGGAGAAGTACAATGACTAAAAACCACATTTGTCACACCTGAAAGTTTTTGGATGCATTGCATATGTACATATTCTTGATGAGCTACGTAGTAAGCTCGATCATCCAAATGCTGAAACATATGTTTTCATTGCTTACTCCCTTAAGCAAAAGGGGTACAGATGTTACAACCCTATCACACATGAGATGAGGGTGAGAAGGGATGTATTTGATGAGATGAGCAGCTAGTATGCTGATAAAAGAATCGTATGGGATTGATGCACAAGAAAAAGTGGTTACACAAAATGCAAATCAACAATCACAATTGTTGAGTGGACCAAATAAATCCTCTAGCAGTGGGCCTGTTAATAGACCATGGAGTGGCAGCAGGCTACGTCAAAATGTCAATCTTGCAAATTTAGTAGGTGCGTCATGTAAAGGCAAAGATAGGGTTGGTGAGCCCCTTGGTATGTTTGACATTTTAGTAGGGCATTCATTTGTTGTGATGGAGAGTCTAGTGGCTCACAGCATAGCCTTGACGAGGAGTTTGGGATTCCAGCTACTATTAGGACACCTACTTGAGAAAGGCTAAGGCAGCCCCCGCGAGGACACCAAGGACAAATCCAACACCACACAAATAAAATAGGGTGGAAAATCCTATTTAGAGATTGATGTATGATGGTTATGTAGCTCACCATTCTGCATACATGGCAAAGTTTGTGAAGGATGTTGAACCCGTATGTTTTGAGGATGCTATTGTGCATGCAATCTAGGATATATCCATGGACGAAGAAATGGCTACATTGGATGTAAATAAGGCATGGGAATCAGTGCCTTTGCCTGAGGGTAAAAAGGCCATTGGATGTAAGTGGGTGTACAAAGTGAAGCACAACTCGGATGGAAGCATCTCGGGGCATGCACTACTAGAAAACCCTAGGTATCACGTGCATTCTAGAGGTATTTTAAAACCCCTTTAACTAAAATTTTCCCCCCAATAAAACAACCCCTCTTTACTTATGAAGTAATGGATTTTTTTCTAAAGTTAAATTAAAAAACCCCTCCTCTTAATGGAATCCTGGTAATTTTTCTCAATGTATCTAATTAAAAATATCCCTCCTGCTGAATTCATGTGGTATAATAACATTTTTTGAGGTGAACCCCCCAAGGGAACCATTAGAGCAAGTACAAATCTAGATTGGTTGCTAAAGGTTATGCTCAGACCCATGGCATTGATTATGAGGAGACATTCAACCCCATTGCTAAGATGGAAACCGTCAGAGCTCTAATTGTAGTGCATACTTCAAAAGGTTGGGTCATTAGATGGATGTAAAGAATGCATTCTTACATGGTGAGTTGAAAGACGAAGTGTATTTGGACCAGCCATCGGGTTATGAGGATTTGAGTCATCGAGATTATTTATGTAAGCTGCATAAAGCCTTGTGGTCTGAAATCTAGCGCTGAGAGCTTGGCATGACAAAATCGTAGAGTATCTTCTCACCATTGGCTTTCAGATGGCAAATACATACCATTCACTCTAGATGCAAAAGAGTGATAAGGAGATTGTCATCTCATTACCATTTATGTGGATAACTTGATTGTTAGGGGTGATGATGAGCAAAAAGTTGAGCATGTGAAGGGTCTCCTTAAGAAGCAGTTTGACATAAAAGATCTAGGTAAGCTGAGATACTTTCTTGGCATTTAGGTCATTAAGGAAGCCTGAGGGCAAATGGTTGTCATAGAGGCGACTATATGCTTTGGACATGTTGTAACACTGTTGCAAGAAAAATAGGTAATTGAAGAGGGTTACCTAAAAAGATTCTCTCCCAAATTGTGTGAAATCTCAAAAATGGCTTTAAAACATAGTTTTTTGAAAACACATCTAGAATTCCATGTATAAATTTAAAAATTACATGAATTTTGCTATTTTTTTCAAGATTAACATGTTATATCAAAAGTGTTACTTTTATTATTTTTATTTTCATGCATAGAAGTATGCATAATGGATAAATTTTTATATCAAAAGTGTTATTTTTATCAATTTTTATTTTCATGCATAGAAGTATGCATAATGGATAAATTTTTATATCAAAAGTGTTACTTTTATTATTTTTATTTTCATGCATAGAAGTATGCATAATGGATAAATTTTTATATCAAAAGTGTTACTTTTACCATTTTTATTTTCATGCATAGAAGTATGCATAATGGATAAATTTTTATATCAAAAGTGTTATTTTTATCAATTTTTATTTTCATGCATAGAAGTATGCATAAAGGATAAATTTTTATATCAAAAGTGTTATTTTTATCATTTTTATTTTCATGCATAGAAGTATGCATAAAGGATAAATTTTTATATCAAAAGTGTTACTTTTATCATTTTTATTTCATGCATAGAAGTATGCATAATGGATAAATTTTTATATCAAAAGTGTTACTTTTATCATATTTGAATTTCATGCATAAAGGTATGCATAAAAGTTGATTATTTTATTATAAAAGTGTGTCTTTTATTATATTGAATTTCATGCATACAGGTATGCATAAAAGTTGATTATTTTATTATAAAAGTGTGACTTTTATCATAATTGAATTTCATGCAGAGGTATGCATAAAAGTTGATTATTTTATTGTAAGAGTGTTACTTTTATCATATTGGATTTCATGCATAGAGGTATGCAAAAAAGATATTCTTTTTATACTAAAAGTGTGATTTTCATCATAAATGGATTTTATGCATAACTTAGATGCATAAGAGAAATTCTTTTATTCTAAAAGTGTAATTACTATCAAATTGAATTTATGCATAAGAAGATGCATGAAAGATTGATTTTAATTTCGAAAGTATTAGTCTCCTTAAATGGAACTTATGCATAAATAAATGTGTAGAGAAATCTTTTATCAAATATAAGAATTCTCTTAAAAAAGATATGAAATGTGATAAGATGTGATAAGAGGTGTATGAGATGTGATAAGATTTGATAAGATGCGTATGGAAAGTGATAGGATGTGATAAGAGGTGTATGAGATGTGAAAAGATGTGATAAGATTTGTATGAGATGTGATAGAATGTGTTAAGATGAGTTAGGATGTCTTAAGATGTATATGGGATGTGTTAGGACGAGAATGGATGTAATATGGTTGTATGAATGTGATGTGGATGTATACATGTAGATGTATATGTATGAATGTGAATGTGGATGTGGATGTGGATGTATGGATGTAGATACGGATGTGTATGTATGTATGTGGATGTGTATGTATGAATGAGGATGTGAAAATGGATGTATGTATGTAGATGTGGATGTATAGATGTAGATACAGATGTGGATGTATGTATGTGAATGTGGATGTATGAATGAGGATGTGAAAATGGATGTATGCATGTGAATGTGGATGTATGAATATGAATGTGGATGTGTTGATGTGGAAATGGAAGTATGGATGTATGAATGTGAATGTGGATGTATGCATGTAGATGCGTATGTATGAATGTGAAATTGGATGTATGATGTGGACGTACGAACATGGATATGTATGTAGAATAATGAATATGAAGGTGTATGTGAGATAATGTGTAGTCTATATGAGTGAATGGATGAGAACGAGTACACATTGAATGGAATGTGGAATAAGTAATGTGGTCCGAGAGTGGATAATATGGAAAGACAAGAGTTCGTTATAGAAACTGTATTTTGTGACTGTTTGTAAATGACTGTTTTATGTCAAGAATGCTGGAGAAGCATTTTGACCGTCTTAAGGATTAAGGTCATGAAGACCGAACTGATAAAGTTGCAACTGCTGAGACGGAGAGTCAATGGAGGACGTCTCGCGTAGCAAGGTCGATCGAGGTCTTGACCAGCCTCGGTTCGATTTAAATGGTGAGCTTCCGGTACGGTGGATGAGGGACCAAGGAAGCGGCCTATGAGTGAAGCGCTAGGTCACCTGCAAAGGATCCTAGAGGGTGCTGACCATACGGTGCTCGGGCTCTGGGTCGCCGAAGATACTCACACGTGCGTCGTGGAAGTATTGGAACAAGGAGTAAGAGTTGTTTTCTGAAACCAGGCATGGATCTGGTTGATTGACCTTGCTGGTCCTCAAAACGGATGAGTCCATGGCTCTTTTATATGGATCTGTGGGTTGATCTTGCTGATCTTCCACAGAGATTCCATTCTATTATATGAATATATTGCCGGTTACTATGCGCTAGGAACTATGGAAAAGGCCCCTGAGTGAACAAGTGGTGAGCGTTCTGGTTGCCAATGATGCCATAAGTATACCGATGAATGAATGATTGAAAATAAGGATTCAACCATAGACTTTCAGGATTGTCATTAGTGACATAATGGTTTCATTAAAGGATTGTTTTAAAGTTAGCTGATGCTAAGAAAAAGGTAATTTCATATTGGGTGTGTAAGTGGTGTGACTAATTTTATGTTTGCATGAACTTCCGGCTAGGGGGCCTTGGAACTCTTTTCCTTGGTACCCGGGATAAAACCTAACCAAATTCTTAATTGGATCCCATCACTACAGTGGTTGGGCGGTTGGCTAACCCATGGGACTGGATGGGGTTAGGCTGGACTGATGGATCCGTAAAGCGAGACTCAATTTCTGTTATTACGATAGATAAAGTAAATCCCGGATAGTAATTGTTCTATGGATAGGAATCAACGGCTGTGCCTCTTGATGGGGAAAAAAGCGTTGATCCCAATGATCCAAGTGCAAGTTTCTTCCTTGATCCGACCGAGTATCTTTATAGGTGCAGATGGATCAGCGTGATCAATAATGTCATGCATACTTGGTTGCAAATGATTTTGGCAACAGTCCAATAGAGAGTACCCTCTATGTGTGAAGAGGAGTAAGGAAACATTTTTGGTCATCGTTTTATACGTTGATGACATGCTGCTCATGGGACCCAATATGTAGATCAAGTTTCAGCCTTTAAGGCTGAAACTTGATGACATGCTGCTCATGGGACCCAATATGTAGATCAAGTTTCAGCCTTTAAGGCTGATTTGCAGTCACCGTTTGAGATGTCAGATTTGGGGCCCTTACATTATTACTTGGGGATTCAATTTATGCAGCACAATGATGGCATTGTTACGCAACAGTCTAAATATATACAGAAGCTATTGAAGAGGTTTAATCTTGAAGACTATAAACTTGTGGCTATACCTATGGAGACAGGTACTCGACTTAGTCTTCAAGATGCAGGAGACTCTTTTGATGCTAGTGTGTATCTAGTGTGTATCAACAAGCTGTTGGATCCCTTCTTTATGTATGCAACACGAGGCCAGATATATAGTATGTGGTCTCACAGTTGAGCAGATTTATGCATAGCCCAGGTACAAAAGCATTGGTAAGCTATCAAGCGAGTTTTTTGCTATTTGTAGGGCACTCAATATTTTGGATTGTTTTATCTAAAGGGTGTCAACTGCATGCTTTTAGTGATTCAGATTGGACTGGATGTTACGACACACGAGTGTCCACCACTAGTGGGTTTTTCTTTCGCCTTGGTGATTCATGTATATCATGGTTCACCAAGAAGCAGCCTACAATGGCCACTTCCAGTTGTGAAACTGAGTAGAGGATAGTTTTTACAGCTACAGTTGAGTGTGTGTGGCTCAAACGTCTTATGGCTAATTTGGGTGTTGTACAGTCGTCTAGCACTACCATTTCCACTAACAGCTAGAGCATATTAGTAGTGCAAGGAGCCCAGTTTTTCATGCTCTCACTAAGCACATTGAGGTGCATTACCACTATGTCAAGGAAAGACTCTCTGCAGCAGCAGAGATCAGCTTGATCTATGTGTCTACACATGAAAACATGGCAGATTTATTCATGAAGGCTCTTCCTCATGAAAAGTTTGAAGCTTTTCGTAAAGCTTTCGGCCTACTTCCTTTTCAGGATTGATCGGTCATACCACCCTATACATGTTCACATCATCACTCCAGGGGGGGATTTGTAGCATTATATGGTAGTGATGTGTGTGAACACACTTAGAACCGTCGCGGCATTTTTTCCCTCACTATGAGGTTTTTTCCCCCGTGCATATGTACACCCTCTTATCTACTCATTTTGGGGTGTGTACTTATCTTTTGTATCTGCTGGCACACATTTGTTAATTCTATTCTAGTGAGTTTGTGTGCTCTCAAGCTTCTCTATCTTGTGTGTGTGCATTGTTCAAACCCTAACCCTAATTCCAACATGAATAAGCAGTTGTACTAGCTCTGCCCTCTATGGAGAGCCAATATAAGCAGTAAAAGGAGGGTGAAGGGGTTACATGTGCTTACCAATTTTCCACTAAAATGTAGACATCAACATTGCATTATATCATTAGTGTTGTTGGTAGTGATCGAATGAGGATGGTTTCACGTCGATAGCTTTGTGCCCATAGACAATGGTGTGGCGTTGGTTCTTTACTGGGTTCAAATGCCATTGGTGGGAATGAGCCAACAGTTTTCATGGTGTGTTTGGTGGAGGGACCAAGGTTTATGTTGTGGGGAAAAGGATAGAGAAGCATGCCTCTATCTAAACCTACAAAAGCTTGAAAATGATAGAGAAGCAGGCCTTTATGTTGTGGGGAAAAGGATAGAGAAGCAGGCCTCTATCTAAACCTACAAAAGCTTGAAAATGATAGAGAAGCAGGCCTTTATGTTGTGGGGAAAAGGATAGAGAAGCAGGCCTCTATCTAAACCTACAAAAGCTTGAAAATCACACAAACCTCAAGAATATGGTATTAGGAAATTGCCATGCATGTGCTCAAAGATAGTGCAGTTCAAGACATGCCTTCCCTCTCTGTCTCTCTATTACTAGAAACACAACCATGGTGGCGGTTTGCTATGGGGACAAGGAAGGTAGAAAGCCATGTACTCCTGGGTTTAAGGGGTTTGAGCTTGTTTAACCTTCTGTGTGGATGATATTAATGCCTTCTTTTTTAAGAAACTCCACATGTTTAACTTACTCAAAAAGAGTGAGGGTATGCGGATAGTCACAAACAAAATTAATACTGGAAGCAGTTTTCTTATTTGCCTTACAAGATTCAACACCTCTTCTACATAAAAGATGTGCTTTTTCCTCTAATCGAAAGAATCACAGTTTCTTATCTCTACCATATGAGCTCTACCATCTATGGCTGGAAGAAAAGCTTTAGATTCAACTCCATGGTCAACTTCACAAGATGAAGACTAGAGGGAAGAGTATATGTTCAACTCAAGATCTTACCTTAGCCTTGCAGAAGCATGTGTCATTAGGTCACCTTTGAGCTGTAAATGTAACTTTCCATGTGGATGCATGCTAGATCATCCGTCACATACTCACTCTATTGTCACACCACAATACTCCTTTTGACAAAGGGGTGAAAAGAGATCTCTCAATGCCTAGATAGAGGCAAGCACAAAATATCCTTCACAATGGTTCTCTTTCACAAAAAGAAGAGGACAAAGAAGCTAATCAAAGACGGAAGCTTATAATCACACATATCTAAACAAACATCCATCAAGTAAGTATCAAGTTAGTAAGAACACGATAGCATGCAAGAAATCAAGAAGAGGGAGAAGGAGAGCTCACAAGAAAACTATTTGAAAGGGAATGATTGTGTATTGCTTATTGTCAAAATTGGGTTATATATAAGTGACTATTTTTCACACTAGGCTGGCTAAACTTAAAAATGGTCCAGCCTCTGTTACTAGTCTTAAGAAACTATGTACACTAAGTATGTAGACTTTCCCTATTTGGCATTAAGCACATGGTAAGGCCGCTTTATATATTCTAGTACCATCTTACACAAATAAGTGCTTTTTCACGTGGGTAAGAAAGCATGAAGAGGGAAGAAGGAAAGCTCAAAAGAAAACTATTGAAAAGGAATGATTGTGTATTGCTTATTATAAAAAATGACTTATCGACAAGTGAGTAGATTTCAAACTAGGTTGGCCAAACTTAAAAATGGTACAGTCTCTCTATTACTAGAAGCAACTATGTACACTAAGTCGATAGACTTTCCCTATTTGACATTAAGCACATGGTAAGGTCACTTTTTTACATGTTCCAAAATTATCTCTTACAAAACGGATAAGTTCTTGTTCACATAGGTTAGATGGCAAAGTGCCTTATTGTAGGGTCAAGTAGGAGAAACCATGTTAACCAATGGAGTAATAAGAAAAGATCATTTCTAAATTTGTGCAAGGGTAAAATGGTATCTCATAAAGTGAAACTTGTGTGAGGGCTAAATGATAGGTCATGCATAGTAGCAAACATGTAGAGCAAGGAATCCTAACAAACGAGCTCCAAATAGTGGATGGTGAGAGGATTGAGCTTCCACCACATCTCAAAACAAAGCACAAAGGCTATCTGACAACTAATAACTAAATCAAAATCCAGGAAAAAGATGGAAGTGCATGTAGAAAATGGAGTGCTTGGTGCGAATGTAGTAAAGGTCAAGAATATGACTGCCAACCGATAAGACCATGTGAAATCCCAAAGCATCTTTGTCTTCTAATAGTCTCTACTATATTTTTCTTATCTTGACAAAAATACAACCTTAGTTAAAACATAAATCACAAATTCTTTCACAATTACACGTTCACTAAAGCACATCATGCATGCTTGCACAATTACACACTCACTAAAGCAACGACGCACATGCTTGCCATGCTTACACACAATGACACACTCACTAAAGCATGTCTTCCTATGCAAAACTCTAGGGACAGAGTCATCTTTCTTTGATGGCCACTTATTGACCTTCATTGACTTGGTCATCATCCTCCTACATTTTCAATTCCCAATCTCAACTTTTTTACTCTTTTCCACATCGAGGGACTAGATGTGCTATGGTGGTAGTGTGATGTAAACCCATTTTAGACAAGGTGATGTTTTGTTGACATGCCAACTTGGGTGTCATGATGGATTAGAGCCATAGTAGCTTCAATCTACACGTCATTTTGATCTCTACACATTGAGATATTGTATCATTTGTATTATTTCCATCATGTGTAATCTTATTGCATAGATGTTGAGATATCGAGCTCATCTATAGTGAGGCGGTGGACACTGATGACCCGCCTAGGGGATAGACCCCACACTTACACCACTGGCATGGTTGGTGAGATCATGGGTGATATGCGGCCAGTGGGATGACAGGCTGTGTGACAGTCGTTCTAGAGACTGGCATAGTTATACCGCCAGCTCATTTAGTTGGGTTCACACTATAGAGAACCCTAGTATGTATTTGGTTGAGTACCTTTTCATATGTGTGTACTCTTATCTTTGTATATGGTGTGTTGAGTGAAGAAGAAGAAGATTTTCAGCCTCTCACCTTGTGTGTTCTCTTTTAGGGTTTTGTGAGTGTGTGTGTGCTTGCAAGAGCTCAAGCTCTCTTCTCCCCTACATCTTTTCATGGTATCAGAGCCTCGTTCATGCTAGGGCTGAGTTGCAAGAAAGAGAAGCACAGGAAGCGGTACGAGGGTAAGAGCTTCAACTACTCTTCCTCCCTATTTGTGTTGGTGACTACATCCTTGTCGGGAGCTCTACGGGAGGCACCGGCAAACGATCTCTGATTGAGGAGCTTTCTTCGTAGGAGTAAAGCTATAGGGCAACTATATTGTCCTATCGGACGGATATTTTTTGGGCCGAAAACGCGTTTCGGGTGCGCTAAGACCTCCGTTTTTCAAAAAGCAGGTGATTTCGAGCATTGCGCGTAAGTCATCAATTTTCTGTAGAACTCTGTTTTAAGAATTGCAGGAAGACAGATTGGCTGTGTAGACACTGTTGTGTTGCAAGGAGGTCAACAGTTGCCATCGGGTGTATGTATGCACATTATGGTCACTAGTGTACTACAATACTACTACGCAGAAAATACAACAGTTTGTGCAGGACAAACCAGAGTGTTGTTTCTGGTTGTGACATTTGAGTGTACTACAGTACCGCTGCAAAAAATACAGCAGTTTGTGCAGGACAAACCAGAGTGTTGTTTCTGGTAAATTTGTGTGTCTGGCAAGATATCAAATGATGGCATAAACCAGATTGTTGCTTAGAAGCTTGATAAGAACAACTTCCATGCTTGGAGGTTTAGGTTGACGAATTTCCTGATGGTGGGAAAGGGTTATTGGGACTACATAGAAGGTGAGCATGAAGAGGCACCGGAGATACCGAAGATCAATCCGACTACTGTTGTAGATGTGAAAGAGTTAAGGATTGGAACCAAGGAGCCAAAAAAGTTATGTATTGGCTCTCTATCAGTATACAGGACACCGGAGATCAATCCGACTGCTGCAGATGTGAAAGAGTTAAGGATTGGAACCAAGGAGCCAAAAAATTTATGTATTGGCTCTCTATCAGTATACAGGACACCATGATTGGGCACATACAGGATGCCAAGTCCCCCAAGGAGGCGACACCTTGGTAAAACTCTATGAAACAAATACCAAGGCACGAAAGATACAGTTGAAGAATGAACTTCATACTGTGGAGACAAAGAGTATGTCTATGATGAATGACTATACATTGAAGATAAAGGGTATTGTGGAATCCCTTTCATCTATTGGTGTTTCAGTAGATGATGATGATAAGGTGGAAGTCTGTCTACGTGGTCTTGGGCCACAATACAAGGCGTTCAAGACGTCTATTCAAACTCGGAAAATCATTTCCAATTTTACAGATTTGGTGTCTATGTTGATTATAGAAGAGAAGAGCTTGGGTGAAGACCAACAGTCTTCAAAAAACAAAAACAGTTCAGAGCAACAGGCCTTCTACACAAGTTCAGGAAGAGGACGAGATAGAGGAGGCCGTGGACGCGGTCACAAAGGAGGTGGCCGAACAGGTAATCAGAATTATGGCTAGCAGCAACAACAACAACAGTCCCAGAATTCATAATAACAACAACAACACGCAGGTGGAAGAGGCCAATTTAGAGGCAGGGGGAGTCAAAGAGGTCATGATGGAAATTGGCAAAGGCTGTATAATGATACACGTGGATGCTTTTATTGTGGTAAGCCTGGACATGTGCAGGCAGATTGCTACTATAAGAAGCAAGCTGACATGCAAAATGGAAAATTGCAGCAAAACAACTATGCATCCTCGAGCAAAAACAATGAGGATAATGAAAGGTTGTTTGTTATATGCAGCATGTCGTTAATGCCATGTCTGAAAATGTTGAAGCAGCACATAAATATGATGTATAGTACGTCAATTGAGGTGCTTCGAACCACATGACAAGTCATGGGGAGTGGTTCAAGGAGATGAAAAACCTTGAAAGACCAGGTTTTGTGGAAACAGGGGATGACAGTGCTCATATTGCCCATGTCATTGGAGATGTGCCATTGTCTATGCTGCACGGATGGCAAAGTGAAGTACCTTGCAGATGTACTTCATGTTCCGAACATAACAAAGAATCTGGTTTCAGTTGGCCAGATGATTGAGCAGGGTTTGCAGGTTCGGTTTAACCTTGATGGTTGTTATGTTGAAGACTTTAAAGACAAATGTAGGTTGGTTGCAAAAGGCAATAGAGTGGGCAAAATGTTTACATTGAATGCTTGAAGTGAGTGCTGGAATGTTTGTAAATGGTTTAGGAATTGTTGCAGACACAAACATTTGGCATAAAAGAATTGGACATGTGAATGTGTAGAGCATAAAGTCTATGCAGACTAAAGGAATCGTGACAGGGTGCCAAAGTTTAAAGTTGAAGGTATGCAGAAAATATGTGAAGCATGCCAATTTGGAAAGCAAACAAAGCATGTATTTCCACGTAACAGATATGTGAGTATAAATGCACTAGATGTTGTGCATTCAGATGTATGGGGTCCTACAAAGACCATGTCTATGGGAGGCCACAGGTATTATGTGACATTTATTGATGACCACACAAGGAAAGTGTGGGTATACTTCATGAAGGAGAATAGTGAGGTGTTCACTCACTTTCAAAATTTTAGAGTTATGGTTGAAAAGCAAACAAGGAAATATGTAAAGTGCCTAAGGTCTGATGGAGGGGGAGAGTACTTCTCTAATGAGTTCTCTGAATTTTTGAAGAAGAATGGTATTCGGAGACAGTTTACATGCAGATACAAATGGAGTTGCTGAGCGAAAAAACAAGCACATTGCTGAGATTGCACGAGCATTGATGGAAGAGAAGAATATGCCACATAGCTATTGGGTTGAGGCTGTTTCTACAGCAGTTTACATCATGAACAGGACTCCAACTGCAGCCATACATGATGTAACTCTAGAGGAGAGGTTTACTAGCAAAAAACTTGATTTATCTCATCTGAAAGTATTTGGATGCATTGCATATGTGCATGTGTCAGATGAGCTGAGAACTAAGCTGGATCCAAAAGCTGAAAAATGTGTGTTTATTGGATACTCCCTCTTCCTCTCCCTTGAGCAAAAGGGATAGAGGTGTTATAACCCTGCTACACGTGAGTTGAGGGTAAGTAGGGATGTTGTTTTTGATGAGATGAGCAGCTGGTTTCTTGCTGAAAAAGAAGCTGTTGGGGCTGATGTGAGTGGAAATGTGGTTGCACAGAAATTCAACACGTGCTTCATTGCACACCTGGTATAATGTAGCAAGTGCATCCCATGCCTGTTTTGAAGTCTTAAATGACCGAATACGAGGAATAATTCTTTGCTTCATAGAAAGTGCAAGCAATGCATGTGCCTATGTATCTCTTCCATCCCATCTCGTTTGAGCAATAGTGGGAGGTACTGGTGGTGCATGTGTATGAGCCACATCTGTATTAGATTCTACTTCAAATGTACCTGCAGCACCTGGTTGCATTGGTAGTTGTGAAACACGACGAGTTTCACTACCACTGACCACATTCCAAAGGCTTATATATAGTAACCAGTACATGCCTCATCATATAGGACCATAATGGGTAGTTAGTCCCATCAAGTTTGTCCTCGGCAAATAACATGTTGAATACATCACTAATGCTGCTAGCCATGACTTTCTACCAAATGCAAAATCTTTCAAACACACTACAAGTACTCAGTATTCATTGCATGCAAACCTGGATGGCTACCAACAACTGACTGAATCACTTGCAAAGTGTATGAAAAATAACACAGAGTAGAGAATAGAGTGTTACAGGCAAAAGTATGATGGTCGATGTTGTTGAAGACACTGTAGATGCTGCTACACACCAAATCTTTGCCGCTACACAGTCCAAACCCACAAAATCAAGCAGAACCAATCCAAAATGATGCCTCTCTAGAATGTTTGTAGAAACCTTGCGGTGCCCGAAACGCGCCCGAATCGCGCCTAGACCCCATAAACTTTGTATACTTTGTATACAACACACTACACTATACAACTTCTTCTCCTAAGAGGGTATCTCAATCGAAGACAAAAAAATAGGGTTGTGAGGAGGGAGGCAGACTACTAGATCAAGTGTCAAAAGGAAGCTAGCTCTGATACCAAGTGTTAGAATTAGGGTTAGGGTTTCAACAATGCACACACACAAGATAGAGAAGCTTGAGAGCACACAAACTCACTAGTAGAATAGAATTAACAAATGTGTGCCAGATACAAAAGATAAGTACACACCCCAAAATTAAGATAAGAGGGTGTACATACGCATGGGGGAAAAAACCTCCTAGTGAGGGAAAAAATGCCACAACGGTCCTAACTGTGTTCACACACATCACTACCATAGTTATTATCTTAATTATAAAAACCCTATTTTGGATCTTGATGAGAGTAGTATTAAAATCCATTTGAAGCTCTTGAGTATCACAATTTCTTAATTGATAATATATACTTTTTTAAAAAGAGTCCGTTACGTACAGATAAATTTTAAAATATCATGAATAAGCTATTTAAAAGTTGTCTAATTTTGAAAAATAATTACACACTCATTTTTAAAGAAGATGTGTCCTTGATGTGACAAAAAGGGGTTAAATGGTAATTTTAGTTATTAAATGAGTTTAGAAAGCATAAAAAAGCTCGCTTTAAGAAACAAAAGTTTATACTTTTCAAAATACTTGTTTATAAAATATCAGGCAGGGACTTAGGTTTGAATCCTACTGGTTACTACACATGGTAAGGATGTTTTAGCTACAAAATTTGTGGCCAACTTAATGCTGAGTAAGAACTTCTTAGCTAAGAGTTGATGTTTTTCATCAACTTGATACAAAACATCAACTTTTATGAAAATTTGATATTTTGCATCAAGTTGGTATAAAACATCAACTTTATATGAAAAACATCAACTTTTTATGCAAAAGATCAACTTTTTTACAATACTTAGTGTTTTGTATCAATGTTATGCAAAACATCAACTTCCCACATAGGTTGATGTTTTGCATCAACTTTGATGCAAAACATCGAGTTTTGTGGAAAAGTTGATGTTTTGCATCCACTCGATGTTTTGCATCAACTTTTCCACAAAACATCGAGTTTTGTGGAAAAGTTGATGTTTTGCATCCACTCGATGTAAAACATCAAATTTTTCATAAAACGGAGAAGAAAGTTGGAGGATTAGAGGTCGATTTTCACAAATGGCTTGTTTTAGCGATTCCATTTACAAACACATGCTCAGACGACCTATTCCACACATTTTGAGTACCAACACAACTATGTTTCAATGTGATGTGCAGACGTCAGAAACCAATTTATTGATGTAGCCAATCGCTTTGTGACGTCTACACATCGCATTGAAACAGTCGTTTTGGTACTTACAATTTGTGGAATAGTTCGTTTGAGAATGCTATCGCGGACGGAATCGCTAAAATAGGCTGTTTGTGAAAATTGACCTCCGATCCTCAAACTTTCCTCTTCGGAGTATCCAAAACTTGATGATGTTTTGCATCCAATTTGATGATGCAAAACATCGAGTTGTGTGGAAAAGTGGATGTTTTGTATCAACTTTGATGTAAAACATCAACTTTTAGGAGGCTATTTTTCTTAACTTTGAAAATTTTCTATATTTTTTTGAGAATTATTTTTATTTTTATCACCAATAAATTTGTAAAATCTCATTCCAAATAGTAGATAGTAGCCAATGAAATCTCAAAAAAATTTAAGAAAATCTTATAAATCATAGAGTTAAATAAAAAATATGTCTAGGAGATAAGATGATATAGGTAGGACATAGGTTTAGGGCTAAGGACCTGAAAAACACATATGGTCACAACCTTTGACTACAAATTTGAGAGGAGGTCATTAAAAAAAATGCTTGTCTATGTAACCATGTAACCTTTGTGTGATAAATAATATTGCTACATAGTAGATGCCAAAAATTCATGATAGTAGAAGAGCTAGATGAGATAATCCCTGATGACCTGTAATCCATTGATTTTAATCTAGATGTGCAAGGCTCCATTGATTTGGAAAACCACAAGTCAATTGATTTGTCAATCCTGATTTTTGTTCTACAATTCAATTTTAAAGCGAAAGAACTATAAGGAAATACACGTGGTGGGACCATCTATGTCAAGGAGGGGGTTGCATGTGAGCCTTGACTCTGCCATGCCTATGTGTAGTAGTATGCTCTCGAGCATAGGGACCTTGAATCTACCGTCATCTCGTGAAATCTCCAAGCTCTTCTCTACCACCATTCTAAAAGCCCAAAGCTCCTCTCTTTTTTCTTTGTACACAAAGACAATGTCGCGAGCGAAGATTGCATCTCTCAACATCCTTCGCATGTCCTCCACTATAACCAGAGTTCAGTCTACACTACCCGTAGACATACCATCTCTCAACATCCTTCACATGTACTCTAAATAGTTATAACTAGAGCTCATTCCTACACTACTCTTAGATATACCATCACCTACATTCATGATAATGGCTATCTGGATCAAACATCAACATATGCATACTATGAATTTTTGCCACCACCACAGATGTACATGAATAGGCTACAATTTCTTCCCGCCACCCTTATCCATATTGCATAACAAGAATTTCCTTCATGAAAACAAATGCCTATGTGGATCGAAATTTACACCCATAGGCTATATGATGTCCGCCTCTAAAATTGTCGCGTCGAAAAAATATTTCAATTTTCTGCTCTTTTAACATGCTTAGGTTTACTCAAAGCCTCCATAGTTGCCATCTTCTACACATATATATGAATAGAAGTCTACCTTTACACACCTATAAGTTGACCTCTTTAAACTCTTAGCATTGGTTGTATATCATGTCCACTATCTGGTTATAAATAATAGAGAAAATAATTATGTCATGTAAACTGTCAAGGTAAGTATATACTAAAGGCTTTGCTATTTGGGTCTAGAAATAGACTCAAGGATGTTTGTAAAAATTTTAATAAATTATGGAGCTTATGTTGTTATGTATTCTAATATTCTTTGAGTGCTTGTCAAATAATGTGCATATTTATGCATAGTGATAAGATTTTTCCTAAGAAAGTCCATTAAAAAAAGTGTCTTACATTCATGAAATTTATAAAATAAACTTTTATTTGAAAAAGATTGATATTTTATTAAGTTATTTAGACTCCTATGTCATTTTGTAAGTTAAGTTTATTTTTTATGTCACAAACAACAACAGTTTAATCTACTTACATAGTGTCAATATGAAATCATTATACCCAAAATATCTCTTATTTTTAATATTGCTCATAGTTTCTTACCAATAAACCTTGTACATTTTCAACTCTTCATCTTATGTGAGCATTTACTCATTTCTGGATATCAAAAATATCTCATATTTTTTATATTACTCATAGTTTCTTACTAATAAACCTTGTACATAGTCAACTCTTCATCTTATGTGAGCATTTACTCATTTTTGGGTATCTTCTTTTACAAATTGGATTTCTCTCCTCCCTACACATGGATTGATACTATTGGCCCATAGGAACCTTAATTGGATCATAATCCAAAAATTTCTGAAAATCTAGACCCTTAGGCTAAGGTCCTTTATACCCATTTCCCATAAATTTCAATTGCACATTGGAAAGTTCTTTTTGAATTTCTGTTTCAAGGGAACTTATTTTAATAAGGTGAGTTATTTTTCTATCCAAAAATATTCATAATCTGAATATTCTCTCTCTAGAATATTTTCTCTCTCTACGCAGGTAGAGACGAGATCTCTTATATTTCTGAAGAGGGAATTGAATTACAGGGGAAGATGCTGGACATTTTGAGAGGCTGGGGAGGAATCTTACATTCTCTCCCACCACTTGAAAAACGCGAGATGCCCTCATCTCGCAAACTGGGGATAATTTCGCAAGATGCACAAGTAAGAGACTGAGAGAAATTTTTTTAATTAAGATTAACCACCAATTAAAAAAGTCTCAAAGAGAGTAAGGGTTAAGACAAGAACAAGATTTAAACTTTATTCATTCTTGGAACATATACAGTAAAGATAGAAGAACTCTTTACACTTCCATAAGCCCGTCCATCATATGATCACAAAAGCAGCACTCACAGACTGCACACGTATAAGGTAACTCATCTATGGGAATAATTCTGTTGGTTATTGCCGCACCTATCTCAGTGGTATGAGGTGATCTAACAAAAGGACCTCTGAGAGGCAAGCCAAAAACGGGGAAAAGGCATATCTTCTGATGAGGAAGAAAACATGCCAATAAGAAGACCCGCTCAGAAAACCCAAGATGTCTTGATCTCATGACGCAGTAGTATCGGGGACCCAAACCCAAGGCTTCAATAACCATGGCCAAGCGGACATTATTACGAAAGTGCTGCTGACCCCAAGGTGTTACCCTAGTTATATCTTGATAGGTCCGCCATTTAGTCTGAGCTACAGAAGTTCCTAAGTGAGGAAAAAGTGAGCGCTCATACTGTTCTATAAAATCCTTCTTCACAGACTCGCTTGCGTCTTGAAGGTGAGAAATCATCATGGATACAACTAATTCCTGTTGCCAAGCCATGAAGGAGATTAAGAAAGAAAGGAGATTGATGGAAGTAAGGTTACTGTGAGCGACAAGTAAAAGTTACGACTTATATAAAGGAAGGAGCTAGCGTAACTTAGAAGCCAACGGTATCTTGCCACTGAAGTTTTATCGTCTTTCCCTGATTTAGGTTTGGCACAAATTTCTATAGAAGGCATTAAGAACTTTGAGATGAGGAGATAAAAGAAGTTCGTAGGCTAAGTCACTTACTTTGAGATGAGGAGATAAAAGAAGTTCGTAGGCTAAGTCACTTACTTTCTTTGGTCCACAATATCTGGGGGATAACTACTTATACTCCCCTAGAGATAAAGAAATTCTTTTGGTCCGTAATCAAATGAAGACTATAACTGCTTCTTTGAATTCTCTGACTGTCCTCTTCTTATCTGTATATTGTCTCTATCGATCCTGGGCAGCGATTATATCTTTATGAATTGCCTGCATCTGTTGCTCTAAGTCGCCAAGCATTTGACTGGTCATCTCGACCCTAATCAATGGGTTGGACCTAGTTTAAGCAATCTTGTCCGAGACGGACCCTGATTAGATTGGTATGAAGGAATTGGTCTCTGAATTGGGTTCTAGACTTCCCTGTGCCCTTTTCATGGTAGGAGTCGGACAGTCTTTTAACTGATGACCAAAACCTTGCCATCCAAAACATCGGTTCTTTCTTCTGAACTCATTGTTCTGAATTCTTAAAACAGGTGGGCTCCTGATAAGGTAATCTGGGGAAAGTGTCTTCCCTTTTTAAACAGAATCTTTCTTTTATTTTGAAGAGGGAATAATTTTAAGATCAGAAAGGGAGATTCTTACTCCTGTATACCTCGAAGGTTGGGGGGAGGAATCTTACAAACTTCTACCCCACTTAAAAAGGTGCGAGATGTCCTCATCTCGTAAAGTAGAGGACAACTCTTTTTCTTAAGATCCAATTTATTCTGGGTTCCTTAGATTCTGGTCAACCCAACAGAATACTGGGATAAATATTCCTTATATAGAACTCATCATTAAATAATAATTCATTTAGATCATATCATTCATATCTTTAACACGATAATGGTCCATTAGACCGAAAAATTTCCTTCTGAACATTCCTCCACGGGAATTTTAGTTAAGCAAGTTCTCAAGTTGTCATCCCTTAACTTGATCTACCATCTCAAGTATTAACAGTAGCAATTTGATAGCACAATCCACTAATCTCATAGTGATTTGCTGAAATCATTTTCATCATTTATCATTACAGGGACTCGTCCCAATCATCCACATTGTGGTTTCGCTCAGGTTATAATATTTCAACTAAATTTCAAAAATCATCACTTTTCAATCAGAATCCAAATCAATTCATCAATTCTCAAACAGAATTAAAAATCATATCAACCACATTTGAAATCATCATCTGGATAGCATTAACGCTTATAATTTCAAGTCTTAGATTTACTCGTATATACTGTCAGTAAAGAGCTGCAGTTATACTCTCAGTATATACGGGTAGTCATGATACTTGGAACTATAAGATAGATACCATCATGTCTAGGCCTCAAGCAAGTCGGGGTTCCATACAATTGCGGTACTTCCATCTGAAAACCCAATTACTAAATTACGAATTTTTCAGTTTAAATATCAAATTGTATGAATTATATCACACAATTACAACCTTTTTGAGTTTCTTGATAAATTTTTGACATATTTGGCTTCTCAGTTGATCTTTATTAGCCAATTGCCCTGATGATTGTATCCTGTGACGTCAAAATACTCTTCCAAGGCTTACTCCCATTTCTCCTAAGCCTCACCCAGGTTCTCTCCTTCTCCTTTGAAGGGTCCTGGCTGAGACCTATGAAGAGCCTTGCGAACATCAAGGTCAAGCTCGTCATCTTCAGAGACAGGGTCTGGCTGACGACCACGGTTTCCTCGTCTCATGATTCTGCCAAAATTTATATATTATTAAATTTTTATTTTGATATTATTCACGAGATCCTAAGACTTAAGAGTTCGGAAAACAATTTCTTATACAAGACAAGATCTTAATGGAGATCTATGACATATGTCCGATAACAGATTTTTTTTTCTTTTTCAGCAGTAGATCGCCATAAATAATTATTTATCCAACAGGAATTTTTTAACCGGAAAACGTTTCTTTATTTATATAAAAGTTGCAATATGTACATAGAGCAACTCGGCTCTGAGTTCAAAAGCTCCTCGAAAGACATATAAGAGGACCGTACTGGGCCATAGTCATGCCCTGTTACATAAGTTCTCTAACTGCGAAGGGAGCTATTATTTTCTCCTTAGGGATAAATGGACTAAGGAGTCTATAAACTCGGCAAGCAAGTCTGAAATTTTGAGGCGTTGAAAGATATAGAATGACACCACGTGTCATTTTCAGCTTTATCAAAATCATGGCCAATGAGAGGTTCTACCTCAACATTGCACGCCGATTGTAAGAGGCGTGGATATATAGCCCTGCAAACCACTTATGCTGTTGTCTCTCCACTAGGTTAGGAAAATATAATTCCTCGAAATGGCGTGCGAGTCTTGCTCGGCTTGTTCGTGTTGAAGCGGAAGAGATGAGATGCTGGAAGGCAAATGCAATCATATCTTGAGACTGGGTGTGAGGTCGGGAATACCAGATAAATGGGGAACTTCCATCTATAAAAACAATTTCTTTGATTAAAATTTCTTCATTAAAGAAGCTTACGGAATGAAAATACATTATGAAAATGCTGTTTCTGAATTCTTATTACCAATTTCAGATAAGAATTTAATTATCTTTATTAGCTTTCAAAACCTGCTCTGATACCAACTATGAGATCCTTGTCCCCACCATGCGACGGATTCGTGATACTAGCAGCGAAAGTAGCACTTCATGCACAGGGCAGGGACCCACACTCGGGGCCTCGTCCACGGATATCCGGACAAGAGACTAATCCGTCTGTTTTTCCAAAATCGAATCATCAATATCACATTCATACAACCATATTACATCCATTCTCGTCCTAACACATCCCATATACATCTTAACACATCCCAACTCATCTTAATACATTCTATCACATCTCATACAAATCTTATCACATCTTTTCACATCTCATACACCTCTTATCACATCCTATCACTTTCCATACGCATCTTATCAAATCTTATCACATCTCATACACCTCTTATCACATTTCATATCTTTTTTAAGAGAATTCTTATATTTGATATAAGGTTTCTCTACACATTTATTTATGCATAAATTCCATTTAAGGAGACTAACACTTTTGAAATTAAAATCAATCTTTTATGCATCTTCTTATGCATAAATTCAATTTGATAGTAATTACACTTTTAGAATAAAAGAATTTCTCTTATGCATCTAAGTTATGCATAAAATCCATTTATGATGAAAATCACACTTTTAGTATAAAAAGAATATTTTTTTTGCATACCTCTATGCATGAAATCCAATATGATAAAAGTAACACTCTTACAATAAAATAGTCAACTTTTATGCATACCTCTATGCATGAAATTCAATTATGATAAAAGTCACACTTTTATAATAAAATAATCAACTTTTATGCATACCTCTATGCATGAAATTCAATATAATAAAAGACACACTTTTATAATAAAATAATCAACTTTTATGCATACCTTTATGCATGAAATTCAAATATGATAAAAGTAACACTTTTGATATAAAAATTTATCCATTATGCATACTTCTATGCATGAAATAAAAATGATAAAAGTAACACTTTTGATATAAAAATTTATCCTTTATGCATACTTCTATGCATGAAAATAAAAATGATAAAAATAACACTTTTGATATAAAAATTTATCCTTTATGCATACTTCTATGCATGAAAATAAAAATTGATAAAAATAACACTTTTGATATAAAAATTTATCCATTATGCATACTTCTATACATGAAAAAAAATGGTAAAAGTAACACTTTTGATATAAAAATTTATCCATTATGCATACTTCATGGCCAACTTAATGCTGAGTAAGAACTTCTCAGCTAAGAGTTGATATTTTTCATCAACTTCATATAAAACATCAACTTTTATGAAATTTGATATTTTGCATCAAGTTGATATAAAACATCAACTTTATATGAAAAACATCAACTTTCTATGCAAAAGATCAACTTTTTTACAATACTTGATGTTTTGTATCAATGTTATGCTGCAAAACATCAACTTCCCACAAAAGTTGATGTTTTGCATCAACTTTGATGCAAAACATCGAGTTTTGTGGAAAAGTTAATGTTTTGCGTCAACTCGATGTAAAACATCAAATTTTTCATAAAACTTGATGTTTTGTATATCAACTTTGATGCAAAACATTGAGTTGTGTGAAAAAGTTAATGTTTTGCACATCAACTTTGATGCAAAACATAGAGTTTTATGGAAAAGTTGATGTTTTGCATCGAGTTGATGCAAAACATTAACTTTTCCAAACAACTCGATGTTTTGCATCAAAGTTGATGTAAAACATCAACTCCACCACAAAACTTGATGTTTTGCATCAAGTTTTGGATGCTCTGGGGAGAAGAAAGTTGGAGGATCAGAGGTCGATTTTCACAAACGGCCTGTTTTAGCAATTCCATTTACAATCGCACGCTCAGATAACCTATTCCACAAATTTTGAGTATCAACACGACTATGTTTCAATGCGATGTGCAGACATCACATTTGACCGATTTACTCATGTAGCAAATCGCTTTGTGACGTCTGCACATCGCATTGAAACATAGTCGTTTTGGTACTCACAATTTGTGGAATAGGTTGTTTGAGAATGCTAGCGCGGATGAAATCGCTAAAATAGGCCGTTTGTGAAAATTGACATCCGATCCTCCAACTTTCTTCTTCGGAGCATCCGAAACTTGATGCAAAACATCAAGTTTTGTGGTAGAGTTAATGTTTTGCATGAAATTTGATGCAAAACATCGAGTTGTGTGGAAAAGTGGATGTTTTTCATCAACTTTGATGTAAAACATCAACTTTTAGGAGGCTATTTTTCTTAACTTTGAAATATTTTTATATTTTTATAAAGAAATTGTTTTTATTTTTATCACCAATAAATTTGTAAAATCTCATTGCAAATAGTAGATAGTAGCCAATAAAATCTCAAAAAATTTAAAAAAAATCTTATAAATCATAGAATTAAAGAAAAAATATGCCTAGGAGATAAGGTGATATAGGTAGGACATAAGTTTAGGGCTAAGGACCTGAGAAACACATATGGTCAAAACCTTTGACTACAAATTTGAGAGGAGGTCATTAAAAAAAATGCTTGTTTATGTAACCATGTAACCTTTGTATGATAAATAATATTGCTACATAGTAGATGCCAAAAATTCATGATAGTAGAAGAGCTAGATGAGATAATCCGTGATGACCTGTAATTATTGATTTTAATCCAAATGTGCAAGGCTCCATTGATTTGGAAAACCACGAGTCAATTGATTCGTCAATCCTGATTTCTGTTCTACAATTTAATTTTAAAGCTGAAGAACTGTACGCAAATACACGTGGTGGGACCATCTATGTCAAGGAGGGGGTTGCATGTGAGCCTGGACTCTGCCATGCCTATGTGTAGTAGTATGCTCTCTAGCATAGAGGACCTTGAATCTACCGTCATCTCGTGAAATCTCCAAGCTCTTCTCTACCACCATTCCACAAGCCCTAAGATCCTCTCTTTTTTTTTTTGTACACAAATACAATGTCGCGAGCAAAGATTGCATCTCTCAACATCCTTTGCATGTCCTCCAAATAATTATAACCAAAGTTCAGTCTACACTACCCGTAGATATACCATCTCTCAACATCCTTCACATGTACTCTAAATAATTATAACTAGAGCTCATTCCTACACTACTCTTAGATATACCATCACCTACATTCATAATAATGGCTATCTGGATCAAACATCAACATATGCATACTATGATTTTTTGCCACCACCACATATGTACTTGATATAGGCTACAATTTCTTCCCGCCACCCTTATCCATATTGCATAACAAGAATTTCCTTCATGAAAACAAATGCCTATGTGGATCAAAATTTACACCCATAGGCTATACGATGTCCGCCTCTAAAATTGTCCCGTCGAAAAAATATTTCAAATTTCTACTCTTTTTACATGCTTAGGTTTACTCAAAGCCTCCATAGTTGCCATCTTCTACACATATATATGAATAGAAGTCTACCTTTGCACACCTATAAGTTGACCTCTTTAAACTCTTAGCATTGGTTGTATATCATGTTCACTATCTGCTTATAAATAATAGAGAAAATAATTATGTCGTGTAAACTGTCAAGGTAAGTATATACTAAAGGCTTTGCTATTTCGGTCTAGAAATAGAATCAAGGATGTTTGTAAAAATTTTAATAAATTATGGAGCTTATGTTGTTATGTATTCTTATATTTTTTGAGCGCTTGTCAAATAATGTGCATAGTGATAAATTTTTTCCTAAGAAAGTCCATTAAAAAAGTGTCTTACATTCATGAAATTTATAAAATAAATTTTTATTTGAAAAAGATTGATATTTCATTAAGTTATGTAGACTCCTATGTCATTTTGTAAGTTAAGTTTATTTTTATGTCACAAACAACAACAGTTTATAAATCTACGAAGGTCACACATGTTCTCAATCTTGAAAAAAATAGCAAAATTCATGTAATTTTTAAATTTATACATGGAATTCTAGATGTGTTTTCAAAAAACTATGTTTTAAAGCCATTTTTGAGATTTCACACATTTTGGGAGAGAATCTTTTTAGTAGAGGTAACCCTCATCAGTTACCTATTTTGCTCGCAACAACAGTGTTACAACATGTCCAAAGCATATAGTCATTGCTGTGACAACCATATGCCCTCAGGCTTCCTGTATAATGACCTCAATGCCAAGAAAGTATCTCAGCTTACCTAAATCCTTTATGTCAAACTGCTTCTTAAGGAGACCCTTCACATGCTCAACTTTTTTCTCGTCATCACCCCTAACAATCAAGTTATCCACATAAATGGTAATGATGACAATCTCCTTATCACTCTTTTGCATCTAGAGTGAATGGTATGCATCTGCCATCTGAAAGCTAATGGTGAGAAGATACTCTAACGATTTTGTCATGCCAAGCTCTCAGAGCCGATTTCAGACCACAAAGGCTTTATGCAAAGTAATATTTTATTTCACTTTATAAGGGTTCAACAATTACAAAAAGCTGGAAAAATGGCTTGCAATTACTTGTGCGCTTCTCACTCATTCTCTCTCTCTCTCTCTCTCTCTCTCTCTCTCTCTCTCTCTCTCTCTCTCTCTCTCTCTCTCTTCCTCTCTTTCTCTTTTGCCTTGTCATTTGCATTTGTCTCTTTTGTCTCTCACACATTCCCATAGAGATTCAATGCCATCTACTAAAAAAGATTTTCCTTTCTCTCTCTCTCTCTCTCTCTCTCTCTCTCTCTCTCTCTCTCTCTCTCTCTCTCTCTCTCTCTCTCTCTCTCTCTCCTCACACACACACACGCGCACGCGCACGCACGCACGCATGCACATGCACACGCACACAAAAGAGCTTTAACTTTTGCACTCTGCTCCCTTTATATATATATATCTCTCTCTCTCATAGAACTTAAGGTCCATCTATCAAATCATGTTCTCCTTCTCTCTCTCTCTCTCTCTCTCTCTCTCTCTCACACACACACACACACACACACACACACACACACACACACGCATGCATGCACGCATGCACGCATGCACAAGAGCTTTAGCTTTCTCACTCTTCTCTCTCTCTCTCAGAGCTTTAGGCCATCTATCAAATTAGGTTCTCCTTCTCTCTCTCTCTCTCTCTCTCTCTCTCTCTCTCTCTCTCTCTCGCTCACACACACACACACACACACACACACCCACCCAAAAGAGCTTTAGCGCATAGCTATGAAAGCATGTGGGATTTTGGGTATAGCAACTACAACTCCCGTCTTAGTGGAAACATGGGAACATCAACATTAAATCAGTCCGATGAAGCCATTCTTGCATTGCAACAATTGTCTTTTGATCAAAGATCCACTAAAGAGAGTGAAGTAATGTAAGAAGGTCTATGCATATGTTCTATTTTAGCTCATCCCAGAGTTACAAGTCTTGTGAACATGCAAAACACAAGAAAATAAAGGAGTATGAGTGTTTGAGGAAAAGGGAGTAGCTTAACAAAGCTAGACTAAGGAAATCATTACTACAAGAAGATTGTGAAAGAACTCAAATGTTAAAAAATATGGAATTATGTGGGAAGGTATTTTAGCTCAAAGATAGTAGGTATTCTCTCAGGCAGATTCCTCGTAGAAGGAGAATAGGGCAGTGGAGGATGATAGCCTCGTATTGCAAAGGATAACTCTAACAAAGGTATGCACCAATCATAATCTTAGAATTTGTGAAAGCAACCACCATGGAATGTACTAATGAGATTGTGAATTGTGGTGACCAAAGAATAGGAAAGACATTGTCACTTAATTACAATGAGAAATTATCAACAATCAAAGTCACTAGTTGTTGATGTAATCTTGTCTTTAGTGAGGTTTATAGTGAATCCCATTGTGGAAGCAAAAAATGTTGGATAAAAAAATAAAAACAAGTGAAGGAATTTTAATGAACCTATACCTTTAACCTACTTTAGTGACTTTCTCAGAAATTACTATAGTATATAGATTTCCAAGACAAAGGGATTACATTTCCAAGTTTAGCTTACAAGGTGACATTGGCTAGTGGGATCTTGAAATAAATGCAAGATGAGTGGATTCTAATAGTATTTTCAAACTCTTACCCCCATTCCATACACATGAGGTTTCATGTGGCTTTGTAAATGCACTCATGGAAATACCACACATCAAATGATGATAAGGGATGAGACTATAACTCACTCATGGTTAGGTACCCCCACCACAAACAAGGAATCCCTAAAAATATATGAAATGTATGCCAACCAATGCCCTACAACAAGCACACCCCCTTGATGTTTGTAGATGCAAAGGGAAACCTTAATCAAGCCATTGAATAAGTTAGCTCGCCACTCACACTTGTATAAAGGAGACAACCACCCAAATTATACTCAAGACACACCCAAATGGGAGTAGACAAGCATGTACTAGGGAGTGCCTTGCCCTTCTCCATTCCTTGTTTAAATAGTGGAAGAAGCCATGTTTTAGACCATACCCATTGACCACATGGTGTGATTCTATCAAGTGCATGGATTAAATTATATGGGAATAATCCACATGGTAATGAATATAGAGGAATACATGAAAAATACAACCACTCTATTGAAAAGATGCAGGGGAGAAGAGAGCTTGAGCTCTTGCAAAAGCACACACACACTCACAAAACCCTAGAAGAGAACACACAAGGTGAGAGGCTGAAAATCTTCTTCTTCTTCACTCAACACTCAACACACCGTATACAAAGATAAGAGTACACACATATGAAAAGGTACTCAACCAAATACATACTAGGGTTCTCTATAGTGTGAACCCAACTAAATGAGGTGGCGCTATAACTATGCCAGTCTCTAGAATGGCTGTTACACAGCCTGTCATCCCACTGGCCACATATCACCCATGATCTCACCAACCATGCCAGTGGTGTAAAAGTGGGGCCTATCCCCCAGGGGTGGGTCATCAGTGTCCACCGCCTCACTAGATGAGCTCGATATCTCAACACTCCCCCTCGAGCTCAACTCCATCTCATGTACACCAAGCAAAGCCCTGAATCTACGGAGCTTCTCTGTACCCAATGCTTTGGTGAAGATGTCAGCGACTTGATCCTGTGTGCTGACATAAACAAGGTCGTCTCCTGCCAAGACCTTCTCTCTCTCACAAAATGGTAGTGGACCTCTATATGCTTCGTGCGAGCATGAAAAACTGGGTTCCTGGCCAACTGTATACTGCTAATGTTGTCACAGAAAATGACAACTTGTCTATCCACTGATAGACCCAAATCTGCAAGTAGCTTTTTCAACCAAGCTACCTCACATGCTACCATAGCAGCTCCTCTGTACTCGGCCTCTATACTGGATAGAGCAACCGTAGGCTAGAGTCTTGCTGCTCCAAGCAGCACTCCCCAAAGAAAACATGAAGCCACTAGTAGATCTTCTATCTGAGATACTACGAGCCCAATCAGCATCTGTGTACCCATGTACACATATCTCTGTCCCAGTTTCATAAAATAGTCCACAATGCAAAGTAGACCTCACATATCTCAGTATGTGTCTCAATGCATCCAAATGCGGCTTCCGAGGAACCTGCATAAACTGACTCACCAACCCAACAGCATAGCTCAAATCTGGTCTGGTGATCGTCATGTAGATCAAGCTTCCTACTATGCGCCTATACATAGTAGGATCCTCAAAAACCTCTCCTGAATCTGCACTCAACTTGCCATTCTAACCCAATGGCACTGAGATAGGCTTACAACCTGTCATACCATACTTGGACAATATGTCCAAGCCATACTGTCTCTGCAGTAATCCAATACCATACTTGGACAATATGTCCAAGCCATACTGTCTCTGCAGCCTGTCATACCATACTTGGACAATATGTCCAAGCCATACTGTCTCTGCAGTAATCCAATACCATGTGGTGATCTAATCACCTCAATGCCTAAGAAATATCTGAGCTCCCCCAGATCCTTCATCTCAAACTTCTGTCTAAGAAAGATCTTTACATCAAAGATCTCTGCATCATGGTCCCCCGTAATGATCAAGTCATCTACATAGATGACAACAAGCACAACCCCTCTATCACCGTGTCTCACATACAACGAGAAATCTGCATTGGCTACATGAAAGCCAATAGTGACAAGATATTCAGAAATCTTGTCAGACCATGCTCTTGGTGCTTGTTTTAAGCCATACAAGGCTTTCTTCAACCTGCAAACATGCTCGGGGTGACTCACATCCTCATAACCAGGTGGCTGCAACATATACACCTCTTCCTGCAAATTCCCATGCTCGGGGTGACTCACATCCTCATAACCAGGTGGCTGCAACATATACACCTCTTCCTCCAAATCCCCATGCAAGAATGCATTCTTTACATCCATCTAAGTGTCACTATTGCAGGAAACCAGGGCACTACATACATGAGTGCAAGAAAAGACTAGAGAAGGAGAAAAAGAAAGAATCGAGCATGGATATTGCTGATGCATCTGCACCAAGTGCATAGAAGAAGGAATCTACAAGTTTTTCTCAAGATGATTGGGCATGGACTGTACATTGCAGTTATGACCCTTCTGTTCATGATGTATGCATGTTAGTGACAGAATCAGATGCTTGGTACTTTGACACTGGTGCTAGTAAGCACATTACTTCACAAAAAGGTTTGTTCTCATCTCTAGAATCTATCCCAAGTGCAGGAACTATCACATGTGCAAATGGTTCCTCATATCCTGTCAAAGCGGTTGGTAGAGTTGTGCCCACTCTACTGTGTAAATGGGGGCGCATTTACTCTTTTGAAAGTTTTATATGTGCCAGGCATTAAGAAGAACTTGTTGTCAATTTCAGCCTTAACCTTGTCACGCCTGTTGACAGTGAAATTTGTGGATGAAAGATGTACAATTCAGGATAGAAATGATGGTTATTCTATCATTGCCTCAGGTATCTTGTTTCATGGCCTATATAAGATGGATGTATTTGAGAAGTTGCAGCATGATGCTTGCTCAGTCTCTATGACTAGTGCTATGAGTGATGCAGAATTATGGCATGCATGATTTCACCATCTAAATTATGGCAATTTGTTACACCTTCAAAGGTATGATATGGTGTCTGAGTTGGCCAACTCTTGATACCCCTACTAGACATGTATGTGAGGGGTGTATTCTTGGTAAAATGCATCGGGCATCATTTCCAAAGGATGGATCTATGAGAGCTGTTAAGAAACACTTTTATATATTGATTACTCCAGATATGGCTTGGTGTATCCATTAAAGCAGAAGTCATCGATTTTTATGTGCTTTAAACACTTGCTATCCATGGCTAAAAATGCATGTGAATGTAAAGTTGGCACTTCATTCAGCTCGAGGGGGGGAGTATATGTCCAAGGAATTTCATGCATATATGGCTGAAAAAGGTATAAGGCATCAATGGTACAGTGCCATACACACCTCAGCAAAATGGTGTGGCTGAGAGAAAGAACAGGTTTCTCATGGGGAGATGGCACGATGTATGGTGAAAGCCCAAGATTTACCTCATGGTTTTTGGTTAGCGGCAACTATGTGAGAAAACTATGTGTTGAACAAATGCCCTATCAAGGCCTTGCAATCTATAACTCCTTATGAAGCTTGGCATGGTAGGAAGCCTTCTGTGGCTCATTTTCGTGTTTTTGGTTGTCTTGCTTACGCTCTTGTGCCTGAGCAACAACGTAGTAAGCTTGATGATAAGGCAGTTAAATGCAAATTTGTGGGGTAGAGTTCAGAAATCAAGGGATATAGACTCTACCATCCAGCCTCAAAGCGGATTTTAGTAAGTAGAGATGTTGTTTTTCTCAAAAACTCAGTTCAACTCATGATTTCATGCAAAAAATAATAGAATGTATGCTCACAAGACATGTTTAATTCGCTCCTACCTTTGTGGAGAGCAGCCATATGTAGAGAAATTGAATGCTCAACCAAGTGCTGAAATTCAGCCTTTGCAGGTGCAAAATCAGCTTGCAAATCAGCCTTTTGATGAGGCAATTATTGAGGATGTAGTGGATGAGAAGAGAGAAGCCATAGAAGAATCTAGGCATATGCCAAAATGGCTTGTGCAGACATTGAGGGATAGCAAGTTGGCAGCTCCTTTACCTAGCAGAACTCATGCAGGTTCTCATCATGCAAATTATTCTCATGTGGATCATGTTCTCATTTCTACTTTATGTAATGAGGAGGAACCTATTTCCTTTGAGGAAGCACAGAACGATGATCATTGGGATGCATGCTATGTAGGATGAGTATAACTCTATACTCAAGAATGACACTTGGTATTTGACAGATCTACCTCATGGCAAGAAGGCCATTGGTAATAAGTGGATGTACAAGGTAAAACGCAAAGCTGATAGTAGCATTGATCGCTACAAGGCTAGACTTGTTGCAAAGGGGTATGCCTAGCAAAAGGGCATTGATTATGATGAGACCTTTGCACCCACATCTCGTATGACTACCATTAGGTGTCTCATTGCTTTGGCAGCACATCATGGGTGGAATGTACATCAGTTGGACATTAAGACTGCATTCTTGAATTGCCCACGATAGCATTCTCAAACGACCTATTCCACAAATTGGAGTACCAAAATGATTATGTTTTCATGCGATGTGCAGACATCAAAGCAATTTGCTACATCAATAAATCGGTTTGTGACGTCTGCACATCGCATTGAAACATAGTCGTGTTGGTACTCAAAATTTGTGGCATAGGTCGTCTGAGCATTTGGTTGTAAACGGAATCGCTAAACCAGGCCGTTTGTGAAAATCAACCTCTGATCCTCCAACTTTCTTCTCCTCCGGAGCATCCGAAACTTGATGCAAAACATCAAGTTTTATGGTGGAGTTGATGTTTTGCATCAACTTTGATGCAAAACATCGAGTTGTGTGGAAAAGTTAATGTTTTGCATCAACTCGATGCAAAACATCAACTCTTAAGTACTCATTTTGGGGTGTGTACTTGTCTTTTGTATCTGGCACACATTTGTTAATTCTATTCTAGTGAGTTTGTGTGCTTTCAAGCTTCTCTATCTTGTGTGTGTGCATTGTTGGAACCCTCAATGCCAACACTTGGTATCAGAGCTAGCCTCCTTGACACTTGATCTAGTAGTCTGCCTCCCTCCTCACGACCCTATTTTCTGTCTCCGATGATTGAGATACTCTCTTAGGAGAAGAAGGTGTATACTGTAGTGTGTTGTATACAAAGTATACATGGAAAGTATACATAGAAAGTATACAAAGTTTCTGGGGTCTACGGTGTGATTCAGGCGCGTTTTAGGTACCACAAGGTTTCTACAGACATTCTGGAGAGGCATCATTTTTGGGCGTGTAAGAAAATCCCCTTTTGATCTTAAAATTATTTCCCTCTCTGAAATAAAATAAAGATCCTGTTTTACCCTGTTTTGGCCTGGAGAGAGAAAATGTCTAGAGGGAGATAACTCAAAATTGAAATATTTTTGGATATAAAAATCCTCCTAGTGTCTAAAATGATTTCCCTTGAAACAAATATTCAAAAAGAACTTTCCAATGTGCAATTGGAATTAATTGAAAATAGGTAAAAAGGACCTTAGCCTAAGGGTCCAGATTTTCATAAATTTTTGAATTATGCTCTAATTAAGGTTCCTATGGACCAATAAGATTAATCCAAATGTAGAGAGGAGATAAATTGAAGAATAAAAGAAAAACCCCCAAAAATGAGTAAATGCTCACATAAGATGAAGAGTTGACTGAGTACAAGGTTTATTATTTAAAAATTAAGAGATATTTAGAGAAAATGATGCATTTTGACACCTCAGTGTGGGGATCTCCCCTCATGAAGGAGGCGCCTATTTCACATGTGTGGGGGAGTTTTAAACTCAAAATAATGAGATATTTTTATCTCTCCTCTCTCCTATTTCAACTAGATCCAAAAAGTAAGCTAAACTGACCTAAAAATGGTCAAAATTTGACCAAACTGATTTGGAAAATTCTAGAATCAGTTTTTTTGGTTAGAGGCTCACTTTTTCCTTTAAATAGAAGCCTCCCCCTTTGTAAAAGCTTAATGGTGTTTATGCACTGTTACTCTACTCCTACCCAAAGCCAATTACATTGAATTTTCTTGATAATTCAATTGTTTTTTACTTAATCCTCTCCAAAATAATTGGTGGCCACTCTTGATCCAAACAAGAGTAGACCCCTCAATCCCTCAAGCCAAATGAAAGCTTACAAACTTCATGTAAGCTAAATTCTTCTTACTTTTAATTTTAAATCTATGGTTTTCTTGTTTTTTTAGTTGATTACCTTTCTTTATCCTAGAATGTTTAACAAAAAGATTAATTAAACTTTTCTTATTGTTTACTCTCTTGAAAATTAAAAATTATCTAGATTAGAGTCCTTTACATCTAATTGGGGTTAATTTAAATAGAAATTAGAATGTTAAAAATTAGAAACAGTCAGCCATACAAAGGAGATTATGGCAAAATTTTCTTGAATTTTGTGGAAAAGAAGGTTCATTTTTATATTATTCCAAAAAAGTAATTCCCACTGTTTGTGCATTCTAAAAGAAATATTCTAATTTACTCCATGTACATATTCACCTATGAATATGCATGGATATCACTGATATTAATTATTAAAATTAATTTCTATGCATAGAAAGATGCATAATGAAAATTTTTATTATAAAAGTGTTGTTTTCATTGAATTTAATTTTATGCATAGAAAGATGCATAAAGGATTTATTTTTATTTCAAAAGTGTTATTCTCATTAAGACTGATTTTATGCATAGAAATATGCATAAAGGATTTATTTTTATTTCAAAAGTATTATTCTCATTAAGATTGATTTTATGCATAGAAAGATGTATAAAGGATATTTTTATTTTTATTTCAAAAGTGTTATTCTCATTAAGATTGATTTTATGCATAGAAAGATGCATAAAGGATTTATTTTTATTTCAAAAGTGTTATTCTCATTAAGATTGATTTTATGCATAGAAAGATGCAGAAAGGATTTATTTTTATCTCAAAAGTGTTACTCATTAAAGTTGATTTTTATGCATAAAAAGATGCATAAAAGGAATTTTTTTAAAGTGTTATTCCCACTGAAGTTGATTTTTATGCATAAATAGATGCGTAAAGAGTCTTTATATCAGAAATTAGAATGCTCTTAAATTCTATGTTTAAATTCTATGAATAGATGTGATGTGAATCAGATAGATGTGAATGAATAGATGGATGGATGTGATGTGAATAGAGGTGATGAGATGTGAGGTGAATAGATGTAATGAGATGTGATGAGAATCAGATAGGTGTGAATGAATGGATGGGTGGATGTGATGTGAAGAGAGGTGATGAGATATGAGGTGAATAGATGTAACGAGATGTGATGAGAATCAGATAGGTGTGAATGAATGGATGGGTGGATGTGATGTGATGTGAAGAGAGGTGATGAGATATGAGGTGAATAGATGTAACGAGATGTGATGAGAATCAGATAGGTGTGAATGAATGGATGGGTGGATGTGATGTGAAGAGAGGTGATGAGATATGAGGTGAATAGATGTAATGAGATGTGATGAGAATCAGATAGGTGTGAATGAATAGATGGATGGATGTGATGTGAATAGAGGTGATGAGATGTGAGGTGAATAGATGTAATGAGATGTGATGACAATCAGATAGGTGTGAATGAATCGATGGTGGATGTGATGTGATGTGAAGAGAGGTGATGAGATATGAGGTGAATAGATGCAATGAGATGTGATGAGAATCAGATAGGTGTGAATGAATGGATGGATGGATGTGATGTGAATAGAAGTGATAAGATGTGAGGTGAATAGATGTAATGAGATGTGATGAGAATCGGATAAGTGTGAATGAATGGATGGGTGGATGTGATGTGAATAGAGGTGATGAGATGTAGGTGAATAGATGTGATGTGAATAGAGGTGATGAGATGTGAGGTGAACAGATTTAATGAGATGTGATGTGAACCAGATAGATGTGAATGAATGGATGAGATGTGATGTCATGTTAATCAAGATGTAAATGAATGATATGGGATATGAGTGGATGATATGTGATGATAATGGATGTGAATGTATATGTGAAGAATGGATGCAAATGTGTATGTGAAAGAATGGAT
Source organism: Cibotium barometz (assembly GCF_041138505.1). Classification (NCBI taxonomy): domain Eukaryota; kingdom Viridiplantae; phylum Streptophyta; class Polypodiopsida; order Cyatheales; family Cibotiaceae; genus Cibotium; species Cibotium barometz. The sequence goes on from NC_141084.1 coordinate 19,248,074, forward strand.
GTGGTTATGTACGTGAAGAATAGATGTGGATATGTATGTGAAGAATGGATGTGGATGTATGTGAAGAATGGATGTGGATGTATGTGAAAGAATGGATGTGGATATGTATGTGAAGAATGGATGTGGATGTATATGAAAGAATGGATGTGGATAAATGTGAAGAATGGTTGTGGATGTATGTGAAAGAATGGATGTGGATATGTATGTGAAGAATGGATGTGGACATATATGAAAGAATGGATGTGGATGTGTATGTGAAAGAATGTGATGTGGATGTGTATGTGAAAGAATGTGAAGTGATGTAAAGAGATGTGATGTGACATGAATATATGTGGATGTGAAGTGATAGATATGGGTAATCGTACTTGTGAGCGATGAAAAGATGCAGGGGAGAAGAGAGCTTGAGCTCTTGCAAAAGCACACACACACTCACGATAGATGTGATGTGATCTTATGTATGTGATAGGATGGTGATTAGAATGAATGTGATGGATATGAGTGAATGTGATATGAATCAAGATATGAATAAATGAGATGTGATTTCATGTGAATTGGGATAGATATGAATGATTGAAATGTGATGTGAATTAGGATGGGAATAAATGAGATGTGATTTCATGTGAATTGGGATAGATATGAATGATTGAGACGTGAGGTAAAATGGATGTGATGTGGATCGGGGTAGTTATGAATGAATGAGATGTGAATGAATGTGATGTGATGAGATGTGGAGATGGGTAGATGCGAGTGGATGAGATCTGATGAGGATAAATGAGGAAAGATGTGATGAGATGAAAATGATGTGATTGGATGAGATTGGGAATACATATGAAATGGATGTGATTTAAATTAGGTGGATTGATGTGGAACAATGTGGAAAGACAAGAGTTCATTATAGAAACTGTATTAATGACCTATTTTTAAATGACTGTTTTATGTCAAGAATGCTGGGGAAGCATTTTGATCATCTTGTGAATGAGGTCATGGAGACCTAATCTATTAAATTTGCAACAGCTGATGGAGAGTCAATGGAGGACGTCTCATGTAGCAAGGTCACGACCGAGGTCTTGACCAGTCTCCGTTTGATTAAAATGGTAAGCTTTCGGTATAGTGAATGAGGGACCAAAGAAGCGCCTATGAGTGAAGCGCTAGGTCTGCGAAGGATCCTAGAGGGTGTTGACCATACGGTGCTCAAGCTCTAGGTCACCGAAGATACCCACACGTGCATCGTGGAAGATATTGGAACAAGGAGTAAGAGTTGTTTTCTGAATTCGGGCATGGATCTGGTTGATTGACCTTGCTGGTCCTCAACGAGCCTATGGCTCTTTTATATGGATCTATTGGTTGATCTTGCTGATCTTCAACTGAGATTCCATTTTGATTTTTATAAGTGAAAATAATGTCGGTTGCTATGAGCTAGGAACTATCAAAAAAACCCCTGAGTGGAGAGGTGGTGAGCGTTCTGGTTGCCAATGATGCCATAGGTACAGCGATGAAGGAAAAATTAGAAATTAGGATTCAACCAGATAACTTGGAGGATTATGATCAGTGACACTATGGTTTCATTAAATGATTGTTTCAAAGACAGCTGATTCTGTGAAAAAGGCAATTTTGTATTGGGTGTGTAAGTGGTGTGACTAGTTTTAAGTTTGCATGAATATTTGGCTAGGGGGCCTGGGAACTCTTTTCCCTGGTACCCGAGACAAAACCTAACCAAATTCTTAAATGGATCCCATCACTACATTGGTTGGGCGGTTCGCTAACCCACAGGACTGGATGGGGTTAGGCTAGACTGATGGATTCCTAAATTGAGACTCAAGGGTTGGTCTCTATGATCCAAGTGCAATCTTTGCCTTGATCTAACGATGGGACTTACAGGTTTGGTCAAATCAGTTCAATTAGTTAAGGCTTTTGACTACGTTAGAGTAAAATTATCTTGGAGGAATTGCCTGTGCTTTTCGGGCAAGGGAAGTTTTTTCGGGTTTGGTTTTGGAAGAACGGGTGGATTAGTCTCTTGTCCGGATATCCATGGGCGAGGCCCCGAGTGAGGGACCTTGCTCGCGCAAGAAGTGCTACTTTCTGTGCTAGCACCCCTGAATTCATTGTGCGGTGGGGAAGGGGATCTTTTAGCTGGTATTAGAGCAAATTGGCTAATGTGGATCAACTGAGAAGCTAAAAATGTCAAAAAATTATGAAGTAGCAGTAAAAGGTTGTAATTGTGTGATAAAATTCATACAAATTGTTATTCTTACTGAAATTCATAAATTAGTAATTGGGTCTTCGTATGGAAGTACCGCAATTATATGGAATCCCCGACTTGCTTGAGGCCTAGACATGATGATATTTACCTTAAAATTGTAAGGACCGTGACTACCCGTATATATCGAGGGTATAACTGCAGCTCTTTATTGGCACTATATACGAGTAAATCTAAGACCTTGAAATTATAAGCATAAATGCTATCCAGATGATGAATTCGAACGTGGTTGATATGATTTTTAAACTCTAGTTGAGAACTGATGAGTTGATTTGGATTCTGATTGAAAAATGATGATTCCTGAATTTTGGTTTTGAAATGTAATAAGCTGAGCAAAACCACAATGAGGATGAATGGGGCGAGTCCCTGTGTTGATGTAATGACTTCAGCAAATCACTATGAGATTAGTGGATTATGCTGATAGATTGCTACTGTTAACACTTGACCCAGTGGATCAAGTTAAGGGATGAAAAATTAAAAATCTGTATAATTGAAATTCCCATGAAGGACTGTTTAGATGAAAATTTCGATCTAATGGACCATTATTGTGATAAGGAATTGAATGATATGATCTGAGTGAATTGTTATCTGATGATGAGTTCTATATAAGGAATCTTTTATCCCAAGATTCTGTTGGGTTCACCAGACTATAAGGAACCCCAGAATCAGTTGGATGTTAAGGGAAAGAGTTGTCCTCTGATTTTGCGAGATGAAGACATCTCGCGTTTTTTAAGTGGGGTAGGATGTAAGATTCCTCCCTCCAGCTTTTGAGGTGTGCAGGTGTAAGAACCTCTCCTTCTAATCTTATAATTATTCCTCTCTCTGAAATAAAAGAAAGATCGTGTTTTGGCCTGGAGAGAGAAAATGTCTAGAGGGAGGTAATTCAAAATTGAGATTCTTTTGGATATAAAAATCCTCCTAGTGTCTAAAACGATTTCCCCTAAAACAGAAATTCAAAAAGAACTTTCCAATGTGTAATTGGAATTAATTGAAAATAGGAAAAATAGACCTTAGCCTAAGGGTCTAGATTTTCAAAGAAATTTGAATTATGCTCCAATGAAGGTTCCTATGGACCAATAAGATTAATCCAAATGTAGGGAGGAGATAAATTGAAGAATAAAAGAAAACCCCCCAAAAATGAGTAAATGCTCACATAAGATGAAGAGTTGACTGAGTACAAGGTTTATTAGTTAAAAATTAAGAGATATTTAGAGAAAATGATGCATTTTTGACACCTCGGTGTGGGGATCTCCCCTCATGAAGGAGGCACCTATTTTACATGTGTGGGGGAGTTTTAAACTGAAAAAAAATGAGATATTTTCATCTCTCCTCTCTCCTATTTCAACTAGATCCAAAAAGTAAGCTAAACTGACCTAAAAATGGTCAAAAATTGACCAAACTCATCTGGAAAATTCTAGAATCGGTTTGCTTGGTTAGAGGCTCACTTTTTCCTTTAAATAGAAGCCTCTCCCTTTGTAAAATCTTAATGGTGTTTATGCACTGTTACTCTACTACATTGAATTTTCTTGATAATTCAATTATTTTTTACTTAATCCTCTCCAAAATAATTGGTGGCCACTCTTGATCCAAACAAGAGTAGAACCCTCAATCCCTCAAGCCAAAGGAAATCTTACAAACTTCATGTAAACTAAATTCTTCTTACTTTTAATTTTAAATCTATGGTTTTCTTGTTTGTTTTAGTTGATTAAAGTAAATTTTGATGCTATGCCTTGATGAAAAGACCTCTCCTTCTCTTATTTACCATTCAGCCTTTCTTTATCCTAGAATGTTTAACAAAAAGATTAATTAAACTTTTCTTATTGTTTACTCTCTTGGAAATTAAAAATTTTATAGATTAGAGTCCTTTACATCTAATTGGGGTTAATTTAAATAGAAATTAGACTGTTAAAAGTGAGAAATGGTCAGCCATACAAAGGAGGTTATGGTAAAATTTTCTTGAATTTTGTGGAAAAGAAAGTTTATTTTTATATTATTCCAAAAGAGTAATTCCCACCATTTGTGCATTCTAAAAGAAATATTCTAATTTACTCCATGTCTATATTCACCTATGAATATGCATGGATATCACTGATATTAATTATTAAAATTAATTTCTATGCATAGAAAGATGCATAATGAAAATTTTTATTATAAAAGTGTTGTTTTCATTGAATTTATTTTTATGCATAGAAAGATGCATAAAGGATTTATTTTTATTTCAAAAGTGTTATTCTCATTAAGATTGATTTTATGCATAAAAAGATGCATAAAGGATTTATTTTTATTTCAAAAGTGTTATTCTCATTAAGATTGATTTTATGCATAGAAATATGCATAAAGGATATATTTTTATTTCAAAAGTGTTATTCTCATTAAGATTGATTTTATGCATAGAAAGATGCATAAAGGATTTATTTTTATCTCGAAAGTGTTATTCTCATTAAAGTTGATTTTTATGCATAAAAGGATTTTATAAAAGTGTTATTCCCATTGAAGTTGATTTTTATGCATAAATAGATGCGTCAAGAATCTTTATATCAAAATTAGAATTGTCTTAAACTCTATGAATAGATGTGATGTGAATTAGATAGATGTGAATGAATGGATGGATGTGATGTGAATAGAGGTGATGAGATGTGAGGTGAATAGATGTAATGAGATGTGAATAGAGGTAATGAGATGTGATGAGAATCAGATAGGTGTGAATGAATGGATGGGTGGATGTGATGTGAATAGAGGTGATGAGATGTGAGGTGAATAGATGTAATGAGATGTGATGAGAATCAGATAGGTGTGAAGAAGGAATGGATGGATGGATGTGATGTGAATAGAAGTGATAAGATGTGAGGTGAATAGATGTAATGAGATGTGATAAGAATCAGATAAGTGTGAATGAATGGATGGGTGGATGTGATGTGATGTGAAAAGAGGCGATGAGATGTGAGGTGAATAGATGTGAGGTGAAAAGAGGTGATGAGATGTGATGAGATGTGATGTGAATCAGGTAGATGTGAATGAATGGATGAGATGTGATGTCATATAAATCAGGATGTAAATGAATGATATGGGATATGAGTGGATGATATGTGATGATAATGGATGTGAATGTATATGTGAAGAATGGATGCAAATGTGTATGTAAAAGAATGGATGTGGTTATGTATGTGAAGAATGGATGTGGATGTATATGAAAGAATGGATGTGGATATGTATGTGAAGAATGGATGTGGATGTATGTGAAAGAATGGATGTGGATGTGTATGTGAAAGAATGGATGTGGATGCATGTGAAAGAATGGATGTGGATGTGTATGTGAAAGAAAATGATGTGGATGTGTATGTGAAAGAATGTGATGTGTATGTGTATGTGAAAGAATGTGAAGTGATGTAAAGAGATGTGATGTGACATGAATATATGTGGATGTGAAGTGATAGATATGGGTAATCGTACTTGTTGTGAACGATTAGATGGATGTGGATGAATGAGATGAGAAGTGGATGAATGAGATGAGATGTGTATGAATGAGATATGATGTGGATAGATGTGATGTGATGTTATGTATGTGATGGGATGGTGATGAGAATGAATGTGATGGATATGAGTGAATATGATGTGAATCAGGATGTGAATAAATGAGATGTGATGTCATATGAATCAGGATAGATGTGATGTCATATGAATCAGGATAGATGTGAATGATTGAGAAGTGAGATAAAATGGATGTGATGTGATGTGATGTGGATCGGGGTAGTTATGAATGGATGAGATGTGAATGAATGTGATGTGATGAGATGTGGAGATGGGTAGATGCGAGTAGATCTGATGAGGATAAATGAGAAGAGATGTGATGAGATGAAAATGATGTGATTGGATGAGATTGGGAATACATATGAAATGGATGTGATTTAAATCGGGTGGATTGATGTGGAACAATGTGGAAAGATGAGAGTTCATTATAAAAACTATATCTATGGTCTATTTTTAAATGACTGTTTTATGTCAAGAATGCTGGGGAAGCATTTTGACCATCTTGTGAATGAGGTCATGGAGACCTACTCTGTTAAAGTTGCAATAGCTGACGGAGAGTCAATGGAGGACGTCTTGCGTAGCAAGGTCGGCCGAGGTCTTGACCAGCCTCGGTTTGATTTAAATGGTGAGCTTTCGGTATGGTGGATGAGGGACCGAGGAAGCGGCCTAGGTCACCTGCTGCGAAGGATCCTAGAGGGTGCTGATCATACGGTGCTTGGGCTCTGGGTTGCCGAAGATACCCACACGTGTGTTATCGAAGATATTGGAACAAGGAGTAAAAGTTGTTTTCTGAATTTGGGCATGGATCTGGTTGATTGACCTTGTTGGTCCAACGGATGAGTCTATGGCTCTTTTATAAGGATTTGTTGGTTGATCTTGCTGATCTTCAACTGAAATTCCATTTTGATTTTTATAAGTGAAAATATTGCCGGTTACTCTATGAGCTAGGAATTATTGAAAAGGCCCCTGAGTGGACAGGTGGTGAGCGTTCTGGTTGCCAATGATGCCATAAGTACACCGATGAAGGAAAAATTAAAAATTAGGATTCAACCAGATAACTTGGAGGATTATGATCAGTGACACTATGGTTTCATTAAATGATTGTTTCAAAGACAGCTGATTCTGTGAAAAAGGCAATTTCATATTGGGTGTGGAAGTGGTGTGACTAGTTTTAAGTTTGCATGAATATCCGGCTAGGGGGCCTGAGAACTCTTTTCCCTGGTACCCGGGACAAAACCTAACCAAATTCTTAAATGGATCCCATCACTAGTGGTTGGCTAACCCACAGGATGGGATTAGGCTGGACTGATGGATTCCTAAATTGAGAGTCAATTCTGTTATGGTACGATAGATGAAGTAAATCCCAGACAAAAATTGTTCTATGGAAAAGAATCAACGGCTGTTCCTCTCAATGAGGAAAAAAGCGTTGGTCTCTATGATCTAAGTGCAATCTTTTCCTTGATCTAACTATGGGACTTACAGGTTCGGTCAGATCAGTTCAGTTAGTTAAGGCTTTTGACTACGTTAAAGTAAAATTATCCTGGAGGAATCGCCCGTGATTTTCGGGCAAGGGAAGTTTTTCCGGGTTTGATTTTGGAAGAACCGATGGATTAGTCTCTTGTCCGGATATCCATGGGCGAGGCCCTGAGTGAGGGACCCTGCTCACGTAGAAGTGCTACTTCCGGTGCTAGTACCCCTAAATTCCTTGCGCGGAGGAAACAGGGATCTTTCATGGACTGTGTAGCGGCAAGATTTGGTGTGTAGAAGCATCTACACTATCTTCAACAACATCGACCATCATACTTTTGCCCCAGTAACACTCTATGCTCTACTTTGTGTTATTTTTCATACACTTTGCAAAAGTGATTTAGTCAGTTGGAAGCCATTCAGGGTTGCATCCAATGAATACTGAGTACTTGCAGTGTGTTGAAAGATTTTGCATTTGGTAGAAAGTCAAGGCTGGCTGTATTAGTGATGTATTCAACATGTTGTCTGCTGAGGACAAACTTGATGGGACTAACTACCCATTATGGTCCTATATGATGAGGCATGTATTGTGGTTACTATAGGCCTTTGGAAGGTGGGCAGTGGTAGTGAAACTTGTCCTGTTTCACAACTACCAGTGCAACCAGGTGTTGCAGGTACATCTGAAGTAGAATTTGATACAGATGTGGCTCCTCCACATGCACCACCAGTACCTCCCACTGCTGCTCAAACGAGATGGGATGGAAGAGATACACATGCACATGCATTGCTTGCACTTTTTCTGAAGCAAAGAATTATTCCTCGTATTCAATCATTTAAGACTTCAAAACATAAATGGGATGCACTTACTACATTATACCAAGTGTGCAATGAAGCACATGTTGCATATCTGCGCAAACAATTGGAGTCTGAGCACATGAATGAGGGAGACTCAATGAATAGCTTCTTGACCAAGATCAAAGATTTTAAGGAGCAGCTTGCTAGTGTGGATGAGATATATCCTCATAGTACATTGGTGCCCATTCTCAATGCATTACCGGATTCTTATCAGAGTTTTGCCTCTAACCTTAGACTCATGAGATGAAAGGAAATCCAAATGCCCTTACATTTGATGAGCTGGTTTCAGTACTCTTACAAGAAGAGCAGTCTAGGCAAAACAGATCTAATATGTGAGTTGGTGACCAAGCTTTTGTTGCCAATCACTATAACTCGGATGGAAGCATCTCGGCGCGTGCACTACTAGAAAACCTTAGGTATCACATGCGTTCAAGAGGTATTTTAAAAACCCCTTAACTAAAAAATTTCCCCCAATAAAACAACCCCTCTTTACTTATGAACTAATGGATTTGTTTCTAAAGTTAAATTAAAAAACCCCTCCTATTAATGGAATCCTGGTAATTTTTCTCAATGTATCTAATTAAAAATATCCCTCCTACTAAATTCACGTGGCACAATAACATTTTTTGAGGTGAACCCCCCGAGGGAACCATTAGCAACAAGTACAAATCTAGATTGGTTGCTAAAGGTTGTGCTCAGATCCACGGCATTGATTATGAGGAGACATTCAGCCCCATTGCTAAGATGGAAACCGTCAGAGCTCTAATTGCAGTGCCTACTTCAAAAGGTTGGGTCATTAGATGGATGTAAAGAATGCATTCTTACATGGTGAGTTGAAAGACGAAGTGTATTTGGACCAGCTACCTGGTTATGAGGATTTGAGTCATCGAGATTTTTTATGCAGGCTGCATAAAGCCTTTGTGGTCTAAAATCGGCACTGAGAGCTTGGCATGACAAAATCATGGAGTATCTTCTCACCATTAGCTTTCAGATGGCAGATGCATACCATTCACTCTGGATGCAAAAGAGTGATAAGGAGATTGTCATCATTACCATTTATGTGGATAACTTGATTGTTAGGGGTGATGATGAGCAAAAAGTTGAGCATGTGAAGGGTCTCCTTAAGAAGCAGTTTGACATAAAGGATTTAGGTAAGCTAATATACTTTCTTGGCATTGAGGTCATTTTAGGAAGCCTTAGGGCATATGGTTGTCACAGCGACTATATGCTTTGGACATGTAACACTGTTGCGAGCAAAAAAGGTAACTGACGAGGGTTACCTAAAAAGATTCTCTCCCAAAACGTGTGAAATCTCAAAAATGGCTTTAAAACATAGTTTTTTGAAAACACATCTAGAATTCCATGTATAAATTTAAAAATTACATGAATTTTGCTATTTTTTTAAAGATTGAGAACATGTGTGACCTTCGTAGATTTATGAACTATTGTTGTTTGTGACATAAAAATAAACTTAACTTAAAAAATGACATAGGAGTCTACATAACTTAATGAAATATCAATCTTTTTCAAATCAAAATTTATTTTATAAAATTCATGAATGTAAGACACTTTTTTAATGGACTTTCTTAGGAAAAATTTTATCACTATGCATAAATATGCACATTATTTGACAAGCACTCAAAAAGAATTAGAATACATAACAACATAAGCTCCATAATTTATTAAAATTTTTACAAACATCCTTCAGTCTATTTCTAGACCCAAATAGAAAAGCCTCTAGTATATACTTACCTGGACAGTTTACATGACATAATTGATTTCTCTATTATTTATAAGCAGATAGTGGACATGATATACAACCAATGCTAAGAGTTTAAAGAGGTCAACTTATAGGTGTGCAAAGGTAGACTTCTATTCGTATATATGTGTGGAAGATGGCAACTATGGAGGCTTTGAGAAAACCTAAGCATGTTAAAAGAGTAGAAAATTGAAATATTTTTTTGGCGGGATAATTTTAGAGGCGGACATCATATAGCCTATGGGTGTAAATTTTGACCCACGTAGGCATTTGTTTTCATGAAGGAAATTCTTGTTATGCAATATGGATATAAGGGTGGCAGGAAGAAATTGTAGCCTATATCATGTACATATGTGGTGGTGGCAAAAATTCATAGTATGCATATGTTGATGTTTGATCCAGATAGCCATTATCATGAATGTAGGTGATGGTATATCTAAGAGTAGTGTAGGAATGAGCTCTAGTTATAATTATTTAGAGTACATGTGAAGGATGTTGAGAGATGGTATGTCTACGGGTAGTGTAGACTAACTCTGGTTATAATTATTTGGAGGACATGCGAAGGATGTTGAGACATGCAATCTTCGCTCGCGACATTGTCTTTGTGTACAAAGAAAAAAAAGAGGAGCTTAGGGATTCTCGAATGGTTGTAGAGAAGAGCTTGGAGATTTCACGAGATGACGGTAGATTCAAGGTCCCCTATGCTGGAGAGCATACTACTACACATAGGCATGGCAGAGTCCAGGCTCACATGCAACTCCCTCCTTGACATAGATGGTCCCACCCCGTGTACTTGCTTATAGTTCTTCAGCTTTAAAATTGAATTGTAGAACAAAAATCAGGATTAACAAATCAATTGACTCGTGGTTTTCCAAATCAATGGAGCCTTGCACATCTGGATTAAAATCAATGGATTACAGGTTATCACGGATTATCTCATCTAGCTCTTCTACTATCATGAATTTTTGGCATCTACTATGTAGCAGTATTATTTATCATACAAAGGTTACATGGTTACATAGACAAGCATTTATTTTAGTGAACTTCTCTCAAATTTGTAGTCAAAGGTTGTGACCATATGTGTTTTTCAGGTCCTTAGCCCTAAACCTATGTCCTACCTATATCACCTTATCTCCTAGGCATATATTTTCTTTAATTCTATGATTTATAGGATTTTTTTTAAATTTTTTTGACATTTTATTGGCTACTATCTATTATTTGGAATGAGATTTTACAAATTTATTGGTGATAAAAATAAAAACAATTCTCATAAAAATGTAAAAATATTTCAAAGTTAAGAAAAATAACCTCCTGAAAGTTGATGTTTTACATCAAAGTTGATGCAAAACATCCACTTTTTCACACAACTCGATATTTTGCATCAAATTTGATGCAAAACATCAACTCTACCACAAAACTTGATGTTTTGCATCAAGTTTCCGATGCTCCGAAGAAGAAAGTTTGAGGATCGAAGGTCAATTTTCACAAACGGCCTATTTTAGTGATTTTGTCCATGATAGCATTCTGAAACGACCTATTCCACAAATTGTAAGTACCAAAACGGCTATGTTGCAATATGATGTGCAGACGTCACAAAGCGATTTGCTACATCAATAAATCGGTTTGTGACGTCTGCACATCGCATTGAAAACTTGTGGTGTTGGTACTCAAAATTTGTGGAATAGGTCTTCTGAGCATGTAATTGTAAATGGAATCGCTAAAGAGGCCATTATTAAAACTCAACCTCTGATCCTCCAACTTTCTTCTCCGGAGCATTCGAAACTTGATGCAAAACATCAAGTTTTGTGGTGGAGTTGATGTTTTGCATCAACTTTGATGCAAAACATCGAGTTGTGTGAAAGAGTTAATGTTTTGCATCAACTCGATGCAAAACATCAACTTTTCCATAAAACTCGATGTTTTGCATCAAAGTTGATGTGCAAAACATTTACTTTTTCACACAACTCGATAATTTGCATCAAAGTTGATATACAAAACATCAAGTTTTATGAAAAATTTGATGTTTTACATCTAGTTGATACAAAAGTTGAGCATGTGAAGGGTCATTAGGAAGCCTTAGGGCATATGGTTGTCACAGCAGCGACTATATGCTTTGGACATGTTGTAAGCAAACTAGGTAACTGACGAGGGTTACCTAAAAAGATTCTCTCCCAAAATGTGTGAAATCTCAAAAATGGCTTTAAAACATAACTTTTTGAAAACACATCTAGAATTCCATGTATAAATTTAAAAATTACATGAATTTTACAATTTTTTTCAAGATTGAGAACATGTGTGACCTTTGTAGATTTATAAACTGTTGTTGTTTGTGACATAAAAATAAACTTAACTTAAGAAATGACATAGCAGTCTACATAACTTAATGAAATATCAATCTTTTTCAAATCAAAATTTATTCTATAAATTTCATGAATGTAACACTTTTTTTAATGGACTTTCCTAGGAAACATTTTATCACTGTGCATAACTATGCACATTATTTGACAAGTGCCCAAAAAATATTATAATACATAACAACATAAACTCCATAATTTATTAAAATTTTTACAAACATCCTTCAGTCTATTTCTAGACCCAAATAGCAAAGCCTCTAGTATATACTTACCTTGACATTTTACATGACATAATTATTCTCTCTATTATTTATAAGCAGATAGTGGACATGATATACAACCAATGCTAAGAGTTTAAAGAGGTCAACTTATAGGTGTGCAAAGGTAGACTTCTATTCATATATATGTGTAGAAGATGGCAACTATGGAAGCTTTGAGTAAACCTAAGCATGTTAAAAGAGTAGAAAATTCAAATATTTCTTCGTCGGGACAATTTTAGAGGCGGACATCATATAGCCTATGGGTGTAAATTTTGACCCACATAGGCATTTGTTTTCATGAAGTAAATTCTTGTTATACAGTATGGATAAGGGTGTGGATAAGGGTGGCGGGAAGCAATTGTAGCCTATATCATGTACATATGTGGTGGTGGCCAAAATTCAATTGTAGCCTATATCATGTACATATGTGGTGGTGGCAAAAATTCGGGTTGTTGCAAGATCAGGGTGTCCAGTTTTGTCCAGTTTATGCTGGACTGGGATAATTCTTGGATAACAAATTTGGGGGAAAAAGGTACTTCAAACGAGATCAAGAAACTAATAGAAAATACACATATACTCAAATTTACCCCCAATATAACTCCAAAAATATGATAAAACAATTAAAAAATGGTCTTTCCATACTTAGAGTGATCTAATTTTTTTTCCATAGATGCAGCAATACAAGTACACTAGTCCCTACTATAGGTTTTAGATGATTTACATCAAAAATATAATTTTACTAATTAGATTATTGGTATTTGCAGGCCTTCTCATAACCTGGAAGAATTTTAGAAAAGAGATCATTCAAAATCGAACCATTGGATTTGTAATTTTGACTAACCACCACATTCTACCAATGTCTCACTATCTACCACTCTTTTGATCTACAAGATTATGCATTTTTAAGTGGTAGTTATTGTGGGTGCAAAAAGTGGCATATATTATAACACTTTAAAGATCTTGAAATATTTAAAGAAAATAGACAAATAGCTTAAAAATTTCTCAAAAAATCAAGTTAAGCTCTGTATTATGTGAAGATCTAAGATGCAAAGTGGAAATCTCATATGAGTTTATATGTGAAAGATATTAGCATTTTATGGAACCAGCCCAAATTTGGGACATGGTGTATACATTGAGCTTGTACCTAAGGAAATGAGGACTTTTAAATATCTAATGCTTAATTAGATTATGCAACTATATTCCCAACTTTGCATGTGACGTTCTAACAAAAGAACTTGAAAGGAAATTCCTTTGTTAGCTAGGAGAGATTGGCCATTAAAGGTAAATAAATACCTGTTTTTTTACTATTTAGAGGGTGCCTGAGTGGATAAAACTGGGCACCCTGATCCTGCAACCACCCATTCATAGTATGCATATGTTGATGTTTGATCTAGATAGCCATTATCATGAATGTAGGTGATGGTATATCTAAGAGTAGTGTAGGAATAAGCTCTAGTTCTAATTATTTAGAGTACATGTGAAGGATATTGAGAGATGGTATGTCTACGGGTAGTGTAGACTGAACTCTGGTTATAATTATTTGGAGGACATGCGAAGGATGTTGAGAGATGCAATCTTCGCTCTCATGACATTGTCTTTGTGTACAAAGAAAAAAGAGAGGAGCTTAGGGCTTCTCGGATGGTGGTAGAGAAGATCTTGGAGATTTCATGAGATGACGGTAGATTCATGAGATGACGGTAGATTCAAGGTCCCCTATGCTGGAGAGCATACTACTACACATAGGCATGGCAGAGTCCAGGCTCACATGCAACTCCCTCCTTGACATAGATGGTCCCACCCCGTGTACTTGCTTATAGTTCTTCAGCTTTAAAATTGAATTGTAGAACAAAAATCAGGATTAACAAATCAATTGACTCGTGGTTTTCCAAATCAATGGAGCCTTGCACATCTGGATTAAAATCAATGGATTACAGGTTATCACGGATTATCTCATCTAGCTCTTCTACTATCATGAATTTTTGGCATCTACTATATAGCAGTATTATTTATCATACAAAGGTTACATGGTTACATAGACAAGCATTTATTTTAGTGAACTTCTCTCAAATTTGTAGTCAAATTCTATGATTTATAGGATTTTTTTTAAATTTTTTTGACATTTTATTGGCTACTATCTATTATTTGGAATGAGATTTTACAAATTTTTTGGTGATAAAAATAAGAACAATTCTCATAAAAATGTAAAAATATTTCAAAGTTAAGAAAAATAGCCTCCTAAAGTTGATGTTTTGATGCAAGACATCCACTTTTCCACACAACTCGATGTTTTGCATCAAAATTTGATGCAAAACATCAACTCTACCACAAAACTTGATGTTTTGCATCAAGTTTTCAATGCTCCGAAGAAGAAGAAAGTTGGAGGATCGGAGGTCAATTTTCACAAACGGCCTATTTTAGTGATTCCGTCCGTGATAGCATTCTCAAACGACCTATTCCACAAATTGTAAGTACCAAAACAACTATGTTTCAATGGGATGTGTAGACGTCACAAAGGAATTTGCTACATCAGTAAATCGATTTGTGACATTTGCACATCGCATTGAAAACTTGTCGTGTTGGTACTCAAAATTTGTGGAATAGGTCTTCTGAGCATGCAATTGTAAACGAAATCGCTAAAAAGAGGCCGTTTGTGAAACTTGACCTCCGATCCTCCAACTTTCTTCTCCGAAGCATCCGAAACTTGATGCAAAACATCAAGTTTTGTGGTGGAGTTGATGTTTTGCATCATCTTTGATGCAAAACATCGAGTTGTGTGGAAGAGTTAATGTTTTCAATCAACTCGATGCAAAACATGAACTTTTCCATAAAACTCGATGTTTTGCATCAAAGTTGATGTGCAAAACATTAACTTTTTCACACAACTCGATGTTTTGCATCAAAGTTGATATACAAAACATCAAGTTTTATGAAAAATTTGATGTTCTACATCGAGTTATCGAGTTGATGCAAAAGTTAAGCATGTGAAGGGTTATTAGGAAGCCTTAGGGCGTATGGTTGTCACACCGACTATATGCTTTGGACATGTTGTAACATTGTTTTGCTAGCAAAACAGGTAACTGATGAGGGTTACCTAAAAAAATTCTCTCCCAAAATGCGTGAAATCTCAAAAATGGCTTTAAAACATAGTTTTTTGAAAACACATCTAGAATTCCATGTATAAATTTAAAAATTACATGAATTTTGCTATTTTTTTCAAGATTGAGAACATGTGTGACCTTCGTAGATTTATGAACTATTGTTGTTTGTGACATAAAAATAAACTTAACTTACAAAATGACATAGGAGTCTACATAACTTAATGAAATATCAATCTTTTTCAAATCAAAATTTATTTTATAAATTTCATGAATGTAAGACACTTTCTTTAATGGACTTTCTTAGGGAAAATTTTATCACTATGCATAAATATGCAAATTATTTGACAAGCGCTCAAAAAATATTAGAATATATAACAACATAAGCTCCAAAATTTATTAAAATTTTTACAAACATCCTTGAGTCTATTTCTAGACCCAAATAGCAAAGCCTCTAGTATATACTTACCTTGATAGTTTACATGACATAATTATTTTCTCTATTATTTATAAGCAGATAGTGGACATGATATACAACCAATGCTAAGAGTTTAAAGAGGTCAACCTATAGGTGTGCAAAGGTAGACTTCTATTCATATATATATGTAGAAGATGGCAATTACGGAGGCTTTGAGTAAACCTAAGCATGTTAAAAGAGTAGAAAATTGAAATATTTTTTCGACGAAACAATTTTAGAGGCGGACATCATATAGCCTATGGGTGTAAATTTCGACCCACATAGGCATTTGTTTTAATGAAGGAAATTCTTGTTATGCAATATGGATAAGGGTGGCAGGAAGAAATTGTAGCCTATATCATGTACATATGTGGTGGTGGCAAAAATTCATAGTATGCATATGTTGATGTTTGATCCAGATAGCCATTATCATGAATGTAGGTGATGGTATATCTAAGAGTAGTGGAGGAATGAGCTCTAGTTATAATTATTTAGAGTACATGTGAAGGATGTTGAGAGATGGTATGTCTACGAGTAGTGTAGACTGAACTCTGGTTATAATTATTTGGAGGACATGATGCGAAGGATGTTGAGAGATGCAATCTTCGCTCGCGACATTGTCTTTGTGTACAAAGAAAAAAGAGAGGAGCTTAGGGCTTCTAGAATGGTGGTAGAGAAGAGCTTGGAGATTCCACGAGATGACGGTAGATTCAAGGTCCCCTATGCTGGAGAGCATACTACTACACATAGGCATGGCAGAGTCCAGGCTCACATGCAACCCCCTCCTTGACATAGATGGTCCCACCACATATTTGCTTATAGTTCTTTAGCTTTAAAATTCAATTGTAGAATAAAAATCAGGATTAATGAATCATTTGACTTATGGTTTTCCAAGTCAATGGAGCCTTGCACATCTGGATTAAAATCAATTGATTACAGGTCATCACGGATTATCTCATCTAGCTCTTCTACTATCATGAATTTTTGGCATCTACTATGTAGCAATATTATTTATCATACAAAGGTTACATGGTTACATAGACAAGCATTTTTTTTAATGAACTCCTCTCAAATTTGTAGTCAAAGGTTGCGAGCATATGTGTTTTTCAGGTCCTTAGCCCTAAACGTATGTCCTACCTATATCAGCTTATCTCCTAGACATACGTTTTCTTTAATTCTATGATTTATAAAAATTAAATTAAATTTTGTGAGATTTATTGGCTACTATCTACTATTTGGAATGAGATTTTACAAATTTATTGGTGATAAAAATAAGAACAATTCTCATAAAAATGTAAAAGTATTTCAAAGTTAAGAAAAATAGCCTCCTAAAAGTTGATGTTTTACATCAAAGTTGATGCAAAACATCCACTTTTCCACACAACTCGATGTTTTGCATCCATCAAATTTGATGCAAAACATCAACTCTACCACAAAACTTGATGTTTTGCATCAAGTTTCCGATGCTCCGAAGAAGAAGAAAGTTGAAGGATCGGAGGTCAATTTTCACAAACGGCCTATTTTAGTGATTCTGTCCGTGATAGCATTCTCAAACGACCTATTCCACAAATTGTATGTACCAAAATGACTATGTTTCAATGCAATGTGCAGACGTCACAAAGCGATTTGCTACATCAGTAAATCAGTTTGTGATGTCTGCACATTGCATTGAAAACTTGTCGTGTTGGTACTCAAAATTTGTGGAATAGGTCTTCTGAGCATGCAATTGTAAACCGAATTGCTAAAAGAGGCTGTTTGTGAAACTCGACCTCGGATCCTCCAACTTTCTTCTCCAGAGCATCCAAAACTTGATGCAAAACATCAAGTTTTGTGGTGGAGTTGATGTTTTGCATCAACTTTGATGCAAACATCGAGTTGTGTGGAAGAGTTAATGTTTTCAATCAACTCGATGTTTTGCATCAAAGTTGATGTGCAAAACATTAACTTTTTCACACAACTCGATGTTTTGCATCAAAGTTGATATACAAAACATCAAGTTTTATGAAAAATTTGATGTTTTACATCGAGTTGATGCAAAAGTTGAGCATGTGAAGGGTCATTCGAAAGCCTTAGGGCATATGGTTGTCATAGCGACTATATGCTTTGGACATGTTGTAACACTGTTATACGAGCAAAATAGGTAACTGAGACGAGGGTTACCTAAAAAACTTCTCTCCCAAAATGCGTGAAATCTCAAAAATGGCTTCAAAACATAGTTTTTTGAAAACACATCTAGAATTCCATGTATAAATTTTAAAAATACATGATTTTTGCTATTTTTTTCAAGATTGAGAACATGTGTGACCTTCGTAGATTTATAAACTGTTGTTGTTTGTGACATAAAAATAAACTTAACTTACAAAATGACATAGGAGTCTACATAACTTAATGAAATATCAATCTTTTTCAAATAATTATTTTTTTAAATTTCATGAACATAAGACACTTTTTTTAATGGACTTTCCTAGGAAAATTTTAATCACTATGCATAAATATGCACATTATTTGACAAGTGCTCAAAAAGTATTAGAATACATAACAACATAAGCTCCATAATTTATTAAAACTTTTACAAACATCCTTGAGTCTATTTCTAGACCCAAATAGCAAAGCCTTTAGTATATACTTACCTTGACAGTTTACATGACATAATTATTTTCTCTATTATTTATAAGCAGATAGTGGACATGATATACAACCAATGCTAAGAGTTTAAAGAGGTCAACTTATAGGTGTGCAAAGGTAGACTTCTATTCATATATATGTATAGAAGATGGCAACTATGGAGTCTTTGAGTAAACCTAAGCATGTTAAAAGAGTAGAAAATTGAAATATTTTTTCGGCGGGACAATTTCAGAGGCGGACATCATATAGCCTATGGGTGTAAATTTCAACCCACATAAGCATTTGTTTTCATGAAGGAAATTCTTGTTTTGCAATATGGATAAGAGTGGCGGGAAGAAATTGTAGCCTATATCATGTACATATGTGGTGCAACCCCCTCCTTGACATAGATGGTCCCACCACGTATTTGCTTATAGTTCTTCAGCTTTAAAATTTAATTGTAGAACAAAAATCAACGAGTCAATTGACTCCTATTTTTCCAAATCAATTGAGCCTTGCACATCTAGATTAGAATCAATGGATTACAGGTCATCTCACAGATTATCTCATCTAGCTCTTCTACTATCATGAATTTTTGGCATCTACTATGTAGCAATATTATTTATCATACAAAGGTTACATGGTTACATAGATAAGCATTTTTTTTAAGAACTCCTCTCAAATTTGTAGTCAAAGGTTGCGAGCATATGTGTTTTTCAGGTCCTTAGCCCTAAACCTATGTCCTACCTATATCACCTTATCTCCTAGACATACGTTTTCTTTAATTCTATTATTTATAAAATAAAATAAAATTTGTGAGATTTATTGGCTACTATCTACTATTTGGAATGAGATTTTGCAAATTTATTGGTGATAAAAATAAGAACAATTCTCATAAAATGTAAAAATAGTTCAAAGTTAAGAAAAATAGCCTCCTAAGAGTTGATGTTTTACATCAAAGTTGATGCAAAACATCCACTTTTCCACACAACTCGATGTTTTGCATTAAATTTGATGCAAAACATCAACTCTACCACAAAACTTGATGTTTTGCATCAAGTTTCCGATGCTCTGAAAGAAGAAAGTTGGAGGATCGGAGGTCAATTTTCACAAACGGCCTATTTTAGTGATTCCGTCCGCGATAGCATTCTCAAACGACCTATTCTACAAATTGTAAGTACCGAAACGACTATGTTTCAATGCGATGTGCAAACGTCACAAAGCGATTTGCTACATCAATAAATCGATTTTTTACGTCTGCACATCGCATTGAAACATAGTCGTGTTAGTACTTAAAATTTGTGGCATAGGTCGTCTGAGCATGCGATTGTAAACCGAATCGCTAAAACAGGCTGTTCGTGAAAATTGACCTCCGATCCTCCAACTTTCTTCTCCAAAGCATCCGCCGAAACTTGATGCAAAACATCAAGTTTTGTGGTGGAGTTGATGTTTTGCATCAACTTTGATGCAAAACATCGAGTTGTGTGGAAAAGTTAATGTTTTGCATCAACTCGATGCAAAGCATCAACTTTTCCATAAAACTCGATGTTTTGCATCAAAGTTGATGTGCAAACCATTATCTTTTACACACAGCTCGAGGTTTGGCATCAAAGTTGATATACAAAACATCAAGTTTTATGAAAAATTTGATGTTTCACTTGATGCAAAACATCAACTTTTCCACAAAACTTGATGTTTTGCATCAAAGTTGATGCAAAACATCAACTTTTGTGGGAAGTTGATGTTTTGCATAACATTGATACAAAACATCAAGTATTGTAAAAAAAGTTGATCTTTTGTATAGAAAGTTGATGTTTTTCATATAAAGTTGATGTTTTATATCAACGTGATGCAAAATATCAAATTTTCATAAAAGTTGATGTTCTGTATCAAGTTGATGAAAAACATCAACTCTTAGCTAAGAAGTTCTTACTCAGCATTAAGTTGGCCACAAATGTTGTAGCTAAAACATCCTTACTATGTGTAGTAAAAACCAGTAGGATTCGTACCTAAGTCCCTGCCTAATATTTTATAAACAAGTATTTTGGAAAGTATAAACTTTTGTTTCTTAAAGCGAGCTTTTTTATGCTTTCTAAACTCATTTAATAACTTAAATTAACATTTAACCCCTTTTTGTCACATCCAGGACACATCTTCTTTAAAAATGAGTGTGTAATTATTTTTTAAAATTAGATAACTTTTAAATAGCTTATTTATGATATTTTAAAATTCATCTATATGTAACGAACTCTTTTTAAAAAAGTAGATATTATCAATGAAGAAATTGTGATACTCAAGAGCTTCAAAATAAATTTTAATACTACTCTCATCAAGAGCCAACCAAAATAGGGTTTTTTTAATTAAGATATTAACTATATCAAGATAATGCTTTTGTAATATAATCATATAAATAATTTTTTATAGTTGCACTCTGTAGCACATCCTCAATCATGCTAACATGGCAGATGACCCAAGGAGTCTAAGCTTCAAGTGTACACATAGAAGAAAAAAATATATTTGTGGATAGTGAAGAAGAGGATGCCTCGTCTACCTTCTCAGGGAAAGGCACATCAACTAGTGATGGTGTAGCAATGATTATGAGGAACCATAACTATGCCATAAGCTATATGTTTAGAAAATAGCTTCTTTTTATAGTTGTGTTAGTTTTTTAATGGATTGAAGATGAAAATAATAAACATTGTCTCTATTTTGGCATGTTTTTTGAAAACTTATTGTTAGATTTTCAATTATAATCTTAAAAAGTAAGCAAAACGGAGTCTTTTTTTCATGTCAATTTTTGTAAGAAATGTATAAAGTGTCCAAAATATTATCGTTTTTTGGTAGTGTTGTACGCATGCGTAGACAGTTTTTTAAAAAGAGGTAAAAATTTAAACTTTTTTTATGGAAGATGCCAAATGTTTCTTGTTCTCAAGAAATATTACCTATTATCATGAATGTAGGTGATGGTATATCTAAGAGTAGTGTAGGAATGAGCTCTAGTTATAATTATTTAGAGTACATGTGAAGGATGTTGAGAGATGGTATGTCTACGGGTAGCTCTAGTTATAATTATTTGGAGGACATGCGAAGGATGTTGAGACATGCAATCTTCGCTCGCGACATTGTCTTTGTGTACAAAGAAAAAAAAGAGGAGCCTAGGGCTTATAGAATGGTGGTAGAGAAGAGCTTGGAGATTTCACTAGATGACGGTAGATTCAAGGTCCCCTATGCTGGAGAGCATACTACTACACATAGGCATGGCAGAGTCCAAGCTCACATGCAACCCCCTCCTTCACATAGATGGTCCCACCACATGTATTCGCTTATAGTTCTTCGGCTTTAAAATTGAATTATAGGCCGTCTGTGAAATAACAGGCCATTTGTGAAAATAGACCTCCAATCCTCCAACTTTCTTCTCCAGAGCATCCGAAACTTGATGCAAAACATCAAGTTTTGTGGTGGAGTTGATGTTTTGCATCAACTTTGATTCAAAACATCGAGTTGTGTGAAAAAGTTAATGTTTTGCATCAACTCGATGCAAAACATCAACTTTTACATAAAACTCGATGTTTTGCATCAAAGTTTATGAACAAAACATAAACTTTTTCACACAGCTCGATGTTTTGCATCAAAGTTGATATTCAAAACCTCAAGTTTTATGAAAACTTTGATGTTTTACATCGAGTTGATGCAAAACATCAACTTTTCCACAAAACTTGATGTTTTGCATCAAAGTTGATGCAAAAGTCGATGTTTTGCATCAAAGTTGATGCAAAACATCAACTTTTGTTTTGCATAACATTGATACAAAACATCAAGTATTATAAAAAAGTTCATCTTTTGCATAGAAAGTTGATGTTTTTCATATAAAGTTGATGTTTTATATCAACTTGATGCAAAATATCAAATTTTCATAAAAGTTGATGCCAAAGGTTTCTTGTTTTCAAGAAATTATACCTATTTTGTTTGCACAATAGTGTTTTGTTCAAATATAATATGGCTAGCTATAAGCCCATTTCTGTGTGGAAATGGATCATAATGGCAAGCTAAATGTGAATACACATGAGATATTGGAGAATCCCACTATGTACATGGTGTGTAGCTTGATCTACATCACGATCACCAGGCTGAACTTTAACTATCCACAGTTGGGTTGGAGAGCAAGTTTATACAAGTTCCTCAAAATTTACATTTACATAATGTGAGGTGCACACTACGTTACGTGAGGTCCACAATGGATTATGGTCTCTGCTATGAGGCTGGTATAGAGTTGCAGGTGTATGGATACACTGATGTAGACTGGGCTGGTAGCATCAGTGTATGGATACACTGATGTAGACTGGGCTGGTAGCATCTTGGACAAAAGATCTACTAGCAGATTTATGTTTTCCTTTGGGAGTGGTGCTATTACTTGGAGCAGCAAAGAAGTGACAATTGCCTTGTCAAGTATAGAGGCAAAGTACAAGGGTGATGTGATGGCAGCATGTGAGATAGTTTGGTTACGCAAACTACTTGGAGATTTGGAGTTGCATGTGGATAGGCAGGTTGTCATTTATTATGGCAGCCTTAATAGCATAAAGTTTGTAACCCAATGTTTCATATGTGGACCAAACATATAGAGGTCCACTATCACTTCACATAGAAGGTCTTGGCAAGATTTCGTGTACGTCAACACACTGAGGATTAGGTTGCTGATATTTTCACCAAGGCCTTGGGAGCTGAGAAGCTTCACAAATTTTATACCATGCTTGGAGTCTTGGAGAGATGGAGTTGAGCTTGAGGGGCAGTGTTGAGATGTCAAGCTCAACTAGAGCTTCAACTCACGGGGTGTGCCTAGGTGAATTGTTCACATTTACATCACTAGCACGTTTGGTAGTCGACATGGTGCATTTTGATTCTATAGCTAGACTACACCTACATAGTCCACCTGCCGATTTATGGCATACTTATCTTGCCAGCTCACCTATTTAGCATATTCACATTAAATACTTATGTTGGGTTTGCACTTTTCTTTTGTAGACCTCTTTCGAGTAGTAGTGAGAAGAAGAAGAGCTCAAGCTCTCTCTTCTCTCCAAATAGAATGTCTGGTAAGATGCATTTAGACTTTCATGGAGAATATCTATAAACTGTAGCATTATATGGTAGTGATGTGTGTGAACACACTTAGGACTGCCGCGGCATTTTATCCCTCACTAGGAGGTTTTTTTCCCCCTTGTGTATGTACACCCTCTTATCTACTCATTTTGGGGTGTGTACTTATCTTTTGTATCTCGTACACATTTGTTAATCTATTCTACCAGTAAGTTTGTGTGCTCTCAAGCTTCTCTATCTTGTGTGTGTGCATTGTTCAAACCCTAACCCTAATTCCAACACTTAGTATCAGAGCTAGCTTCCTTGACACTTGATCTAGTAGTCTGCCTCCCTCCTCATCATCACGACCCTATTGTTCTGTCTCCAATTGAGATACCCTCTTAGGAGAAAAAGGCGTATACTATAGTGTGTTGTATACAAAGTACACAAAGTTTCTGGGATCTACAGTGTGATTCGGGCACGTTTCGGGCACCGCAAGGTTTCTAAAGACATTCTCTCAAGAGGTGTCATTTTGGATTGGTTCTGCTCCATTTTGTGTGTTTGGACTATGTAGCGGCAAAGATTTGGTGTGTAGCAACATCTACACTGTCTTCAACAACATCTACCATCATACTTTTGCCAGTAACACTCTATTCTCTACTCTGTGTTATTTTTCATACACTTTACAAAAGTGATTCAGTCAGTTGGTAGCCATCCAGGGTGCCATCCAATGAATACTGAGTACTTGCAGTGTGTTGAAAGATTTTGCATTTGGTAGAAAGTCATGGTGGCTGGCAGTATTAGTGATGTATTCAACATGTTGTTTGCTAAGGACAAACTTGATGGGACTAACTACCCATTATGCTCCTATATGATGAGGCATGTACTGGTTACTATAGGCCTTTGGAATGTGGTCAGTGGTAGTGAAACTCGTCCTGTTTCACAACTACCAGTGCAACCAGGTGCTACAGGTACATCTAAAGTAGAATCTGATACACATGTGGCTCCTCCATATGCACCACCAGTACCTCCCACTGCTGCTCAAACAAGATGGGATGGAAGAGATACACAAGCACATGCATTGCTTGCACTTTCTGTGAAGCGAAGAATTATTCCTTGTACTCAGTAATTTAAGACTTCAAAACATGAATGGGATGCACTTGCTACATTATACCAGGTGTGCAATGAAGCAGGTGTTTCATATCTGTGCAAATAGTTGGAGTCTGAGCACATGAATGAGGGAGACTCAATGGGTAGCTTCTTGACCAAGATCAAAGATTTTAGGAGCAGCTTGCTAGTGTGGAGGAGATATATCCTCATAGTACATTGGTGCCCACAGCTCTTAATGCATTGCCAGATTCTTATCAGAGTTTTGCCTCTAACCTTAGCTAAACTCATGATGAAAGGAAATCCAAATGCCCTTACGTTTGATGAGCTGGTTTCAGTACTCTTTCAAGAAGAGCAGTCTAGGCAAAACAGATCTAATATGCAAGTTGGTGACCAAGCTGTTGTTGCCAATCACTATAACTTGGATGGAAGCATCTCGGGGCGTGCACTAGTAGAAAACCCAGGGTATCATGTGCGTTCAAGAGGTATTTTAAAAACCCCTTAATTAAAATTTTCCCCCCAATAAAACAACCCCACTTTACTTATGAACAAATGGATTTTTTTCTAAAGTTAACTTAAAAAACCCCTCCTATTAATGGAATCTTGGTAATTTCTCTCAATGTATCTAATTAAAAATATCCCTCCTCCTGAATTCATGTGGCACAATAACATTTTTGGAGGTGAACCCCCTGAGGGAACCATTAGCAAGTACAAATCTAGATTGGTTGTTGCTAAAGGTTATGCTCAGACCCAGGCATGGATTATGAGGAGACATTTAGCCCCATCGCTAAGATGGAAACCGTCAGAGCTCTAATTGCAGTGCCTACTTCAAAAGGTTAGGTCATTAGATGGATGTAAAGAATGCATTCTTACATGGTGAGTTAAAAGACGAAGTGTATTTGGACCAACCACCTGGTTTTGAGGATTTGAGTCATCAAGATTATTTATGCAGGTTGCAGGATGGGGTGGACTGATGGAATCCTAATATGAAACTCAATTTTGTTATGGTATGATAGATGAAGTAAATCCTGGATAAAAAATGTTCTATGGAAAAGAATCAACCGATGTGCCTCTCAATGAGGAAAAAAGCGTTGGTCTCTATTGATCCAAGTGCAAGTCTTTTCCTTGATCTGACTATGATACTTACGGGTTCGGTCAGATCAGTTCAGTTAGTTAAGGCTCTTGACTACACTAGAGTAAAAATATCCTGGTGGAATTGCCCGTGCGCGAGGGAAGTTTTTTCGGGTTCGATTTTGGAAGAACCGAGGGATTAGTCTCTTGTCCCGATATCCGTGGGCGAGGCCCCGAGTGAGGGACCCTGCCCCACGCAAGAAGTGCTACTTCCGATGGCTAGCACCCCTGAATTCATTGCTGCGTGGAGGGGACAGGGATCTTTCAGCTGGTATCAGAGCGAATTGGATAAAGTGAATCAATTGAGAAGCCAAAAATGTCAAAAAAAAAGTTATGAAGTAACAGTAAAAAGTTGGAAATGTGATGAAATTCATCCTGAATTTTGGTTGAAAAGCATTAAGCTGAGCAAAACCACAATGAGGATGAATGGGACGAGTCCCTGTGATGATGTTCGTATAATGACTTCAGCAAATGACTATAAGATTAGTGGATTGTGCTGACAGATTGCTACTGTTAACACTTGACCCGATGGATCAAGTTAAGGGATGACAAATTGAAAACCTGTATAATTGAAACTCCCATGGAGGAATGTTCAGATGGAAATTTTGGTCTGATGGACCATTATTGTGTTAAGGATATGAATGATATGATCTGAATGAATTGTTATTTGATGATGAGTTCTATATAAGGGATCTTTATCCCAGGATAGTGTTGGGTTCACCAGACTATAAGGAACCCCAGAATCAGTTGGATCTTAAGGAAAAGAGTTGTCCTCTAGTTTGCTAGTTTGCGAGATGAGGACGTCTCGCATTTTTTTAGTGGGATATGATGTAAGATTCCTCCCCCCAGCTTTTGAGGTGCAGGTGTAAGAACCTCCCCTTCTCATCTTATAATTATTCCCCTCTCTGAAATAAAAGAAAGATTCTATTTTACCCTGTTTTGGAGAGAGAAAATGTCTAGAGTGAGGTAATTCAAAATTGAGATTATTTTGGATATAAAAATCCTCCTAGTGTCTAAAATGGTTTCCCTTGAAACAGAAATTCAAAAAGAACTTTCCAATGTGCAATTACAATTGCAATTGAAAATAGGTATAAAGGACCTTAGCCTAAGGGTCCAGATTTTCAAAAAAAAAAAGATTATGGTCCAATTAAGGTTCCTATGGAACATTAAATTTGATTTTTATGCATAGAAAGATGCATAAAGGAATTTTTTTTATTACAAAAGTGTTATTCTTATTAAATTTGATTTTTATCCATAGAAAGATGGATAAAATAATTTTTTTATTATAAAAGCTTTATTTTTATAAAAATTTATTTTTATGCATAAATAGATGCATAAAGAAATTCTTTTTATTTTAAAAGTCTTATTCCTATTAAATTTGATTTTATGCATAAATATATGCATAAAATGATTTTTTTAATAAAAGAGTTATTCCCACTAAAGTTGATTTTTATGCATAAATAGATGCATAAAGAATTTTTTTATATCAAAATTAGAATTCTCTTAAATTCTATGTTTAAATTCTATGAGTATTTGATAAATGAATAATTAAATACTCTAAGAGAGAAATTTCTATCGTTTTATATTCACACGGATTGTAAAAAGAAAATTCAAGAAATCTATCGAGATCAAAATATTCAGATAAATGATTAATATTTTCCTCATTGAAATCCGTAATTAATTTAGAAATCAGTTAAGTGAATATTCAAAGAAAGAAATTTAGTAAAATAGTAACTAAATTATCAAACCTTTTCGAGAAAGATAGTTCAGGAAAAATCTTATCCGACTCGAACCTTGAATCAGACTATGACCAAGACCAAACTCTTTTGTCAGTATCAAGGAAAGAAGGTGTGACCAGCTTAGAAAAATACACTCAAAATTCTCGCCAAATCTAAAACTAAGTCTGAGCCACTTCGAATTGATCTGTGGATCAAGGTTATAGAATTCAAGGAATTCTGGTATGAAATTCAGAATTCTAATCAAGAAGTTTGGGGGATACTGATTCAAGAAATACTCTTGTATTCAAAAGAAAATTAAACTGAAAACTTGCATAGAAATGAGATACGATGTGAATCAGATAGATGTGAATGAATGGATGGATGTGGATGTGGATGTGTATGTGATGAGAATGGATATGGATGTGTATGTGAAGAATGGATGTGAATGTGTGAAGAATGGATACGGATGCGTATGTGAAGAATGGATGTGAATGTGTATGTGAAGAATGGATGTGTATGTGAAGAATGGATATACGGATGGGTATGTGAAGAATGGATGTGGATGTGTATGTGAAGAATGGATGTGGATGAGCATGTGAAAGAATGGATGTGGATGTATGTGAAAGAATGGATGTGGATGTGTATGTGAAAGAATGTGATGTGACATGAATATATGTGGATGTGAAGTCATAGATATCAATGTATGGATAGATGTGAGTAGTCGTACATGTGAACAATTGGATGAATAAGATGAGACGTGTATGAATGAGATATCATGTGGATATGAATGCGATATGATGTGGATAGAAGTGATGTGATATAATGTGGATAGAATGCATGTGATGGGATGATTATGAGAATGAATGTGGTGGATATGAATGAATGAATGTGATGGATATGAATGAATGTGATGTGATGAATGTAAATGAATGTGATGGACGTGAATAGATGTGATGTGATGGATGTAAATGAATGTGATGGGATGGTTATGAGAATGAATGTGGTGGATATGAATGAATGAATGTGATGGATATGAATGAATGTGATGTGATGGATGTAAATGAATGTGATGGACGTAAATAGATGTGATGTGATGGATGTAAATGAATGTGATGGACGTGAATAGATGTGATGTGGTGTGAATCGGGATGTGAATGAATGAGATGTGATGTGGTGTGAATCGGGATGTGAATGAATGAGATGTTATGTCATGTGACTTAATGAGATGTGATGTCATGTGAATCGGGATGTGAGTGAATGAGATGTGATGTAAATTGGGATACAGTGGTTGGGCGGTTGGCTAACCCACGGGACTCGATGGGGTTAGGCTGGACTGATGGAACCCTAATATGAGACTCAATTCTGTTATGGTACGATAGATGAAGTAAATCCCGGATAAAAGTTGTTCTATGGAAAAGAATCAACGGCTATGCCTCTCAATGAGGAAAAAAGCGTTGGTTTCTATTGATCCAAGTGCAAGTCTTTTCCTTGATCTCACTTTGATACTTACGAGTTCAGTCAGATCAATTTTGTTAGTTAAGGCTCTGGACTACACTAGAGTAAAAATATCCTGGTGGAATCGCTCGTGCTTTCTGGGCGAGGGAAGTTTTTTCGGGTTCAGTTTCGAAAGAACTGAGGGATTAGTCTCTTGTCCGGATATCCGTGGGCGAGGCCCCGAGTGAGGGACCCTTCCGCTGCTAGCACCCCTGAATTCATTGCACGCAGGGGACAAGGATCTTTGAGCTGGTATCGAAGCGAACTGGCTAAAGTGAATCAACCGAGAAGCCAAAAATGTCAAAAGATTTATGAAGTAACAGTAAAAAGTTGGAAATGTGTGATGAAATTCATACAAATTGATATTCAGACTGAAATTCATAATTTAGTAATTGGGTCTTTAGATGGAAGTACCGCAATTGCATGGAATCCCTGACTTGCTTGAGGCCTAGACATGATGGTATTTACCTTAAAATTCCAAGGCCCGTGACTACCCGTATATACCGAGGGTAGTATATACGAGTAAATCTAAGACCTTGAAATTATAAGCAAAAATGTTATCCAGATGAATTCAAATGTGGTTGATATGATTTTAAAATTATGGTTCAGAACTGATGAGTTGATTTGGATTCTGATTGAAAAATGATGATGCCTGAATTATGGTTGAAAAGCGTTAAGCTGAGCAAAACCACAATGAGGATGAATGGGACGAGTCCCTGTGTGATGATGTTCATAACTGGAATGACGATAATGACTTCAGCAAATCACTATGAGATTAGTGGATTGTGCTGATGGATTCCTACTGTTAACACTTGACCCAGTGGATCAAGTTAAGGGATGACAAATTAAAAACCTCTATAATTGAAATTCCCATGGATGAATGTTCAGATGGAAATTTCGGTCTAAATGGACCATTATTGTGTTAAGGATATGAATGATATGATCTGAATGAATTGTTATCTTATGATGAGTTCTATATACGGGATCTTTATCCCAGGATACTGTTGGGTTCACCAGACTATAAGGAACCCCAGAATCAGTTGGATCTTAAGGGAAAGAGTTGTCCTCTAGTTTGCGATATGAGGACATCTTGCAAAAAGAACTTTCCAATGTGCAATTGGAGTTAATTGAAAATAGGTATAAAGGACCTTAGCCTAAGGGTGCAGATTTTCAGAAATTTTTGGATTATGGTCCAATTGAGATTCCTATGGACTATTAATATTAATCCAAATGTAGGGAGGAGATAAATTGAAGAATAAAAGAAAAACCCCCCAAAAATGTGTAAATGCTCACATAAGATGAAGAGTGGACTAAGGACCAAAGAAAACAATTAAAAAACTGAATTTTGACACCTCAGTGTGGGGATCTCCCCTCATGAAGTAGGTGCCTTTTTCTCATCATTACCCCCAACTTTTAATCAATAAAATGAGATATTTGCATCTCTCCTCTCTCCTATTTCAAAACTAGATCCAAAAAGTAAGTTGAACTGACTTAAAAATGGTCAAAAATTGACCAAACTGATCTGGAAAATTCTAGAATTAGTTTGCTTGGTTAGAGGCTCACTTTTTCCTATAAATAGAACCCTCCCCCTTTGTGAAAGCTTAATAGTGTTTATGCACTGTTACTCTGCTCTTGACCTGAGCCATCTACATTGAATTTTTTAATAATTCAATTGTTTTTTGCCTAATCCTCTCCAAAGTGAGTTGGTGGCCACTCTTGCTTCAAACAAGAGCAGAACCCTCAATCCCTCAAGCCAAAGGAGAGCTTACAAGCTCCATGTAAGCTAATTTTCTTACTTGTTTAATGAAGAATCTATGGTTTTCTTAATTTTTATGTTTTGCAGATGTTGAATTAAATTCAAATGCTATGCCTTTGATAAAAAGGCCACCCCCTTCTCCTCTTTACATTCCAACCTTTCTCAATCCTAGAAAAATTAACTAAAGGTTTAATTAAACCCTTTTTATTGTTCACTCTCTTGAATTTCAAAAATTGTGTAGATTAGAGTTCTATAAATCTCATTTGGGTTAATTTAAGAAGTTAAATAAAGAATGATAAAAATGAGAAATGGTCAACCATACAAAGGAGGTTATAAGTCAATATTAGGTAATTTGGGAAAAATCTCACATTTTGGGAATCAATTACTCCATATAGTTTTGGACATATCTTAAACATACTAACTCCAAATTTGTCGGAGATCATAGATTTAGATTCTACTCTTCAAGATCTTTCCGATCATATGTCACATGAGGGGGTTTTGACAAACTTTTGGACAAGTTCACCATGCTCCCATTTTTCAAATGAGAATGGGATTTTTCCCAAATTATCTAATATGGTGTTTTATGGTAAAATTTTCTCGAAAAAAAAAGTTTGTTTTTATGTTATTCTTAAAGAGTAATTCCCACCATTTTTGCATCTAAAAGAAATATTGTAATTACTCCATGTACATATTCACCTATGAATATGCATGGATATCACTGATATTAATTATTAAATTTGATTTTTATGCATAGAAAGATGCATAAAGGAATGTTTTTTATTTCAAAAGTGTTATTCTCATTAAATTTGATTTTTATGCATAGAAAGATGCATAAAGAAATTTTTTTATTACAAAAGTGTTATTCTCATTAAAATTGATTTTTATGCATAGAAAGATGCATAAAGGAATTTGTTTTATTACAAAAGTGTTATTCTCATTAAAATTGATTTTTATGCATAGAAAGATGCATAAAGGAATTTTTTTTATTACAAAAGTGTTGTTCTCATTAAATTTGATTTTTATGCATAGAAAGATGCATAAAGGAATTTTTTTAATACAAAAGTGTTATTCTCATTAAAATTGATTTTTATGCATAGAAGATGCATAAAGGTTTTTTTTTTAACAAAAGTGTTATTCTTATTAAAATTGATTTTTATGCATAGAAAGATGCATAAAGGATTTTTTTTTATTACAAAAGTGTTATTCTCATTAAATTTAATTTTTATGCATAGAAAGATGCATAAAGGAATTTTTTTTATTACAAAAGTGTTATTCTTATTAAATTTGATTTTTATGCATAGAAAGATGCATAAAGGAATTTTTTTTATTATAGAAGCGTTATTTTTTTAAAAAATGATTTTTATGCATAAATAGATGCATAAAAAAATTCTCTTTATTTTAAAAGTGTTATTCCTATTAAATTTGATTTTATGCATAAAAGAATTTTTTTTTATAAAAGAGTTATTAAGTTGATTTTTATGCATAAATAGATGCATAAAGAATTTTTTTATATCAAAATTAGAATTCTCTTAAATTCTATGTTTAAATTCTATGAGTATTTGATAAATGAATAATTAAATACTCTAAGAGAGAAATTTCTATCGTTTTATATTCACACGGATTGTAAAAAGAAAATCTAGAAAATCTGTCGAGATCAAAATATTCAGATAAATGATTAATTTTTTCTTCATTGGAGTTCGTAATTAATTTAGAAATCAGTTAAGTGAATATTCAAAGAAAGAAATTTAGTAAAATAGTAACCGAATTATCAAACCTTTTCGAAAAAGATAGTTGAGGAAAAATCTTATCTGACGCGAATCTTGAATAAGACTATGACCAAGACCAAACTCTTTCGTTAGTTTCGAGGAAGGTGTGACCAGTTTAGAAAAATACACTCAAAATTCTCGCCAAAAATCTAAAACTAAGTTCGAGACCCTTCGAATCGATCTGTGGATCAAGGTTATAGAATTCAAGGAATTCTGGTATGAAATTAGAATTCTAATCAAGAAGTTTTGGGGATACTGATTCAAGAAATACTCTTGTATTTAAAAGAAAATCAAACTGAAAACTTGCATAGAAATGAGGTGTGATGTGAATGAATGGATGGATGTGGATGTGTATGTGATGAGAATGGATATGGATGTGAATGTGTATGGATATGGATGTGTGTGAAGAATGGATGTGAATGGATATGGATATGTGATAAGAATGGATATGGATGTGTATGTGAAGAATGGATATGAATGTGTATGTGAAGAATGGATGTGAATGTGTATGTGAACAATGGATACGGATGTGTATGTGAAGAATGGATATGGATGTGTATGTGAAAGAATGTGATGTGACATGAACATATGTGGATGTGAAGTGATAGATATGAATGTATGGATAGATGTGAGTAGTCGTACATGTGAACGATTGGATGGATGTGGATGAATGAGATGAGATGTGTATGAATGAGATATGATGTGGATAGAAGTGATGTGATATAATGTGGATAGAATGCATGTGATGGGATGGTTATGAGAATGAATGTGGTGGATATGAATGAATGAATGTGATGGTGAATGTGATGTGATGGATGTAAATGGATGTGATGTAAATGAATGTAAATGGATGTGATGTAAATGAATGTGATGGACATGAATAGATGTGATGTGATGTGATGTGAATCGAGATGTGAATGAATGAGATGTGATGTCATGTGAATGAGTGAGATGTGATGTCATGTGAATCGAGATGTGAGTGAATGATGTGTGATGTAAATTGGGAGAGATGTGATATGTGATGTGAATGAATATGATGTGATGAGATGTGGATATGGGTAGATGCGAGTGGATGAGATCTGATGTAAATTGGGAGAGATGTGATATGTGATGTGAATGAATATGATGTGATGAGATGTGGATATGGGTAGATGCGAGTGGATGAGATCTGATGCGGATAAATGAGAAAAGATGTGTTGAGATGGAAAATGATGTGATGAGAATGGGAATACATATGAAATAAATGAGGATTGATGTGGAACAATGTGGAAAGACGAGAGTTCGTTGTTTTCCGATGGAGATTCCATTTTGATTTTTTTTAAGTGAATATATTGGCGGGTACTATGAGCTAGGAACTATTAAAAAGGCCCCTGAGTGGACAGGTGGTGAGTGTTCTGGTTACCAATGATGCCATAAGTACATCGATGAAGGAAAAAATAGAAATTAGAATCCAACCGGATATTTTGAAAGATTATGATCAATGATACTATAGTTTCATTAAAAGATTGTTTTAAAGACAGCTAAATCTGTGAAAAAGCAATTTTATATTGGGTGTGTAAGTGGTGTGACTAGTTTTAAGTTTGTATGAATATCCGACTAGAGGACCTGGGAACTCTTTTCCCTGGTACCCGGGACAAAACCTAACCAAATTCTTAAATGGATCCCATCACTACAGTGGTTGGGCGGTTGGCTAACCAACGGGACTCGATGGGGTTAGGCTGGACTGATGGATCCCTAATATAAGACTCAATTTTGTTATGGTACGATAGATGAAGTAAATCCCGGATGAAAATTGTTCTATGGAAAAGAATAAAGGCTATGCCTCTCAATGAGGAAAAAAGCGTTGGTCTTTATTGATCCAAGTGCAAGTCTTTTCCTTGATCTGACTATGATACTTATGGGTTCGGTTAGATCAATTCAATTAGTTAAGGTTCCTGGCTACGTTAGAGTAAAAATATCCAAGTGGAATCGCCTGTGCTTTCCCGACGAGAGAAGTTTTTTCGGGTTCGGTTTTGGAAGAACCGAGGGATTAGTCTCTTGTCCGGATATCCGTGGGTGAGGCCCCAAGTGAGGGACCCTGCCCCATGCAAGAAGTGCTACTTCCGCTGCGAAATCGTTGCGCGGAGGGGACAGGGATCTTTCAATGAGCAAAAAGTTGAGCATGTGAAGGGTCTCCTTAAGAAACAGTTTGACATAAAGGATTTAGATAAGCTGAGATACTTTCTTGGCATTGAGGTCATTAGGAAGCCTGAGGGCGTATGGTTGTCACAGCAGCGACTATATGCTTTGGACATGTTGTAACACTGTTGCGAGCAAAATAGGTAACTGACGAGGGTTACCTAAAAAGATTCTCTCCCAAAATGTGTGAAATCTCAAAAATGGCTTTAAAACAGTTTTTTGAAAACACATCTAGAATTCCATGTATAAATTTAAAAATTACATGAATTTTGCTATTTTTTTCAAGATTGAGAACATGTGTGACCTTCCTAGATTTATAAACTGTTGTTGTTTGTGACATAAAAATAAGCTTTACTTACAAAATGACATAGGAGTTTACATAACTTAAAATATCAGTCTTTTCCAAATCAAAAATTATTTTATAAATTTAATGAATGTAAGGCACTTTTTTTAATGGACTTTCTTAGGAAAAATTTTATCACTATGCATAAATATGCACACTATTTGACAAGCGCTCAAAAAATATTAGAATACATAACAAAATAAGCTCCATAATTTATTAAAACTTTTACAAACATCCTTAAGTCTATTTCTAGACCCAAATAGCAAAGCCCTTAGTATATACTTACCTTGACAGTTTACATGACATAATTATTTTCTCTATTATTTATAAGCAGATAGTGGACATGATATACAACCAATGCTAAGTGTTTAAAGAGATCAACTTATAGGTGTGCAAAGGTAGACTTCTATTCATATATATGTGTAGAAGATGGCAACTATGGAGGCTTTGAGAAAACCTAAGCAT
The DNA here is from genome assembly GCF_041138505.1 of Cibotium barometz. Lineage (NCBI taxonomy): Eukaryota > Viridiplantae > Streptophyta > Polypodiopsida > Cyatheales > Cibotiaceae > Cibotium > Cibotium barometz. The sequence goes on from NC_141084.1 coordinate 19,283,738, forward strand.
GTTAAAAGAGTAGAAAATTGAAATATTTTTCCGGCAGGACAATTTTAGAGGCGGACATCATATAGCCTATGGGTGTAAATTTTGACCCACATAGGCATTTGTTTTCATAAAGGCAATTCTAGTTATGCAATATGGATAAGGGTGGTGGGAAGAAATTGTAGCCTATATCACGTACATATGTGGTGGTGGCAAAAATTCATAGTATGCATATGTTGATGTTTGATCCAAATAGCCATTATCATGAATGTAGGTGATGGTATATCTAAGAGTAGTGTACGAATGAACTCTAGTTATAATTATTTAGAGTACATGTAAAGGATGTTGAGAGATGGTATGTCTACGGGTAGTGTAGACTGAACTTTGGTTATAATTATTTGGAGGTCATGCAAAGGATGTTGAGAGAAGCAATCTTCACTCGCGACATTGTATTTGTGTACAAAGAAAAAAAAGAGGAGCTTAGGGCTTCTGAAATGGTGGTAGAGAAGAGCTTGGAGATTTCACCAGATGACGGTAGATTCAAGGTCCCCTATGGCTGAGAGCATACTACTACACATAGGCATGGCAGAGTCCAGGCGCACATGCAGCCCTCTCCTTGACATAGATGGTCCCACCACGTGTATATTCTTATAGTTCTTCAGCTTTAAAAATGAATTGTAGAACAAAAATTAGGATTAACAAATCAATTGACTCGTGGTCTTCCAAATCAATGGAGCCTTCCACATCTGGATCAAAATCAATGGATTACAGGTCATCACAGATTATCTCAGCTAGCTCTTCTACTATCATGAATTCTTGGCATCTACTATGTAGCAATATTATTTATCATACAAAGGTTACATGGTTACAGAGACAAGCATTTTTTTTAATGACCTCCTCTTAAATTTGTAGTCAAAAGTTGCGACCATATGTGTTTTTCAGGTCCTTAGCCCTAAACCTATGTCCTACCTATATCATAGACAAGCATTTTTTTAATGACCTCCTCTCAAATTTGTAGTCAAAAGTTGCGACCATATGTGTTTTTCAGGTCCTTAGCCCTAAACCTATGTCCTACCTATATCACCTTATCTCCTAGGCATACTTTTTCTTTAATTCTATGATTTATAAGATTTTTTAAAATTTTTTGAGATTTTATTGGCTACTATCTACTATTTGAAATGAGATTTTACAAATTTGATAAAAATAAAAACAATTCTCATAAAAATGTAAAAATATTTCAAAGTTAAGAAATCGGTTTGTGACATCTGCACATCGCATTGAAATATAGTCGTGTTGGTACTCAAAATTTGTGGCATAGGTCGTCTAAGCATGCGATCATAAATGGAATCGCTAAAACAAGCCGTTTGTGAAAATCGACCTCCGATCCTCCAACTTTCTTCTCCAGAGCATCCGAAACTTGATGCAAAACATCAAGTTTTGTGGTGGAGTTGATCTTTTGCATCAACTTTGATTCAAAACATCGAGTTGTGTGGGAAAGTTAATGTTTTGCATCAACTCGATGCAAAACATCAACTTTTACATAAAACTCGATGTTTTGCATCAAAGTTGATGTGCAAAACATTAACTTTTTAACTCGACGTTTTGCATCAAAGTTGATATACAAAACATCAAGTTTTATGAAAAATTTTATGTTTTACATCGAGTTGATGCAAAACATCAACTTTTCCACAAAACTCGATGTTTTGCATCAAAGTTGGTGCAAAACATCAACTTTTGTGGGAAGTTGATGTCTTGCATAACATTGATACAAAACATCAAGTATTGTAAAAAAAGTTGATCTTTTACATAGAAAGTTGATGTTTTTCATATAAAGTTGATGTTTTATATCAACTTGATAAAAAATATCAAATTTTCATAAAAGTTGATGTTTTGTATCAAGTTGATGAAAAACATCAACTCTTAGCTGAGAAGTTCTTACTCAGCATAAGTTGGCCACAAATTTTGTAGCTAAAACATCCTTACCATGTGTAGTAACCAGTAGGATTCAAACCTAAATCCTTGCCTGATATTTTATAAACAAGTATTTTGGAAAGTATAAACTTTTGTTTCTTAAAGCGAGCTTTTTTATGCTTTCTAAACTCATTTAATAACTAAAATTACCATGTAACCCCTTTTTGTCACATCAAGGACACATCTTCTTTGAAAATGAGTGTGTAATTATTTTTCAAAATTAGATAACTTTTAAATAGCTTATTTATGATATTTTAAAGTTCATCTGTACGTAACGAACTCTTTTTAAAAAAGTATATATTATCAATTAAGAAATTGTGATACTCAAGAGCTTCAAAATGGATTTTAATACTACTCTCATCAAGAGCCAAAATAGGGTTTTTTTAATTAAGATAATAACTATATCAAGATAACGCTTTTGTAATATATAATCATATAAATAATTTTTTATAGTTGCACTCTGTAGCACATCCTCAATCATGCTAACATGGCAGATGACCCACGGAGTCTAAGCTTCAAGTGTACACACAGAAGAAAAAAAAAGTATTTGTGGATAGTGAAGAAGAGGATGCCTCGTCTACCTTCTCTCAGGGAAAGGCACATTAACTAGTGATGGTGTAGTAATGATTATGAGGAACCATAACTTTGCCATAAGCTATATGTTTAGAAAATAGCTTTTTTTTATAGTTGTGTCATTTTTTTAATGGATTGAAGATGGAAATAATAAACATTGTCCCTATTTTGGCATGTTTTTTCAAAATTTATTGTTAAATTTTCAATTATAATCTTAAAAAGTAAGCAAAACGGAGTCTTTTTTTTCATGTCAATTTTTTGTAAGAAATGTATAAAGTGCCCAAAATATTATCGTTTTTTGGTAGTGTTGTAGGCATGCATAGACCACTTTTTAAAAAGAGGTAAAAAACTGAACTTTTTTTATGGGATCTTTGAAAGATGCCAAATGTTTCTCGTTTTCAAGAAATATTGCCTATTTTGTTTGCACAATAGTGTTTTGTTCAAATATAATATGCCCATTTCTGTACCAATGGATCATAATGGCAAGCTAAATGTGAATACACATGAGATGTTGGAGAATCCCACTATGTACATGGTGTGTAGCTTGATCTCGATCACTAGGCCAAACTTTTACTATCCAATTGTTAGGTTGGAGAGCCAGTTTCTACAAGTTCCTCAAAATTTGCATTTAGATAATGTGAGGTGCACACTACGCTATGTGAGGTCCACAGTGGATTATGATCTCTGCTATGAGGCTGGTATAGAGTTGCAGGTGTATGGATACACTGATGTAGACTAGGCTGGTAGCATCTTGGACAGAAGATCTACTAGGGGATTTATGTTTTCCTTTACGAGTGGTGCTATTACTTGGAGCAGCAAGAAGTGACAATTGCCTTGTCAAGTATGGAGGCAAAGTACAGGGGTGATGTGATGGCAGCATGTGAGATAACTTGGTTACGCAAACTACTTGGAGATTTGGAGTTGCATGTAGATAGGCAGGTTGTCATTTATTATGGCAACCTTAATAGCATAAAGTTCGCAACCTAATGTTTCATATGTGGACCAAACATATAGAGGTCCACTATCACTTCACATAGAAGGTCTTGGCAAGAATCTCGTGTACGTCAACACACTGAGGATTAGGTTGCTCATATTTTCACCAAGGCCTTGGGAGCTGAGAAGCTTCACAAATTTTATACCATGCTTGGAGTCTTGGAGAGATGGAGTTGAGCTTGAGGGGCAGTGTTGAGATGTCAAGCTCAACTAGAGCTTCAACTCACGGGGTGTGCCTAGGTGAATTGTTCACATTTACATCACTAGCACGTTTGGTAGTCGACATGGTGCATCTTGCTAGTGATTCTATAGCTAGACTACACCTACATAGTCCACCTGCGGATTTATGGCATACTTATCTTGCCAGCTCACCTATTTAGCATATTCACATTATGGACTGCTTCTACATAGTACTCTAATACTTATGTTGGGTTTGCACTTTTCTTTTGTAGACCTCTTTCGAGTAGTAGTGAGAAGAAGAAGAGCTCAAGCTCTCTCTTCTCTCCCAATAGAATGTCTGGTAAGATGCATTTAGACTTTCATAAAGAATATCTATAAAATGTAGCATTATATGGTAGTGATGTGTGTGAACAAACTTAGGACCGCCGCGACATTTTTTCCCTCACTAGGAGGTTTTTCCCCCATGCGTATGTACACCCTCTTATCTACTCATTTTGGGGTGTGTACTTATCTTTTGTATGTTAATTCTATTCTACTAGTGAGTTTGTGCTCTCTCAAGCTTCTCTATCTTGTGTGCGTGCATTGTTCAAGCCCTAACCCTAATTCCGACACTTAGTATCAAAGCTAGCTTCCTTGACACTTGATCTAGTAGTCAGCCTCCCTCCTCACTCACACGACCCTATTTTTCTGTCTCCGATTGAGATACCCTCTTAGGAGAAGAAGGTGTATACTGTAGTGTGTTGTATACAAAGTATACAAAGTTTCTGGGATCTACGGTGTGATTCGGGTGTGTTTCGGGCACCGCAAGTTTTCTACAGACATTCGAGTGCGTTTCGAACACCGCAAGGTTTCTACAGACATTCTTGAGAGGTGTCATTTTGGATTGATTCTGCTTGATTTTGTGTGTTTGGACTGTGTAGCGGCAAAGATTTAGTGTGTATCAGCACCTACAGTATCTTCAACAACATCGTCCATCATACTTTTGCCACCAGTAACACTCTATTCTCTACTCTGTGTTATTTTTCATACACTTTACAAAAGTGATTCAGTCAGTTGGTAGCTATCCAGGGTTGCATCCAATGAATACTGAGTACTTGCAGTGTGTTGAAAGATTTTGCATTTGGTAGAAAGTCATGGCTGGCAGTATTAGTGATGTATTCAACATGTTGTCTGCTGAGGACAAACTTGATGGGACTAACTACCCATTATGCTCCTATATGATGAGGCATGTACTGGTTACTATAGGCCTTTGGAATGTGGTAAGTGGTAGTGAAACTCATCCTGTTTCACAACTACTAGTGCAACCACATGCTACAGGTACATCTGAACTAGAATCTGATATAGATGTGGCTCCTCCACATGCACCACCAGTACCTCCCACTGCTGCTCAAACGTGATGAGATGGAAGAGGTACACAGGCACATGCATTGCTTGCACTTTCTGTGGAGCAAAGAATTATTCCTTGTACTCGGTAATTTAAGACTTCAAAACATGAATGGGATGCACTTGCTGCATTATACCAGGTGTGCAATGAAGCACGTGTTGCATATTTGCACAAACAGTTGGAGTCTGAGCACATGAATGAGGTAGACTCAATGGATAGCTTCTTGACCAAGATCAAAGATTTTAAGGAGCAGCTTGCTAGTGTGGATGAGATATATCCTCATAGTACATGAGTGTCCACAGTTCTCAATGCATTGCCAGATTCTTATCAGAGTTTTGCCTCTAACCTTAGACTCATGAGTGATGAAAGGAAATCCAAATGCCCTTACATTTGATGAGCTGGTTTTAGTACTCTTGCAAGAAGAGCACTCTAGGAAAAACAGATCTAATATGAGAGTTGGTGACCAAGCTTTTGTTGCCAATCGCTATAACTCGGATGGAAGCATCTTGGGGCGTGCACTAGTAGAAAACCCTAGGTGTCACGTGCATTCAAGATGTATTTTTTAAACCCCTTAACTAAAATTTTCCCCCCAATAAAACAACCCCTCTTTACTTATGAACTAATGGCTTTGTTTCTAAAGTTAAATTAAAAAACCCCTCCTATTAATGGAATCCTGGTAATTTTTCTCCATGAACTCCCCGAGGGAACCATTAGCAAGCTCAAATCTAGATTGGTTGCTAAAGGTTGTGCGCAGACCCACGGCATTGATTATGAGGAGACATTCAGCCCCATTGCTAAGATGGAAACCATCAGAGCTCTAATTGCAGTGCCTACTTCAAAAGGTTGGGTCATTAGATGGATGTAAAGAATGCATTCTTACATGGTGAGTTGAAAGACGAAGTGTATTTGGACCAGCCACCTGGTTATGAGGATTTAAGTCATCGAGATTATTTATACAGGCTGCATAAAGCCTTCGGCACTGAGAGCTTGGCATGACAAAATCGTAGAGTATCGAGATTATTTATACAGGCTGCATAAAGCCTTCGGCACACTGAGAGCTTGGCATGACAAAATCATGGAGTATCTTCTCACCATTAGCTTTCAGATGGCAGATGCATACCATTCACTCTAGATACAAAAGAGTGATAAGGAGATTGTCATCATTACCATTTATGTGGATAACTTGATTGTTAGGGGTGATGATGAGCAAAAAGTTGAGCATGTGAAGGGTCTCCTTAAGAAGCAGTTTGACATAAAGGATTTAGGTAAGCTGAGATACTTTCTTGGCATTAAGGTCATTAGGAAGCCTTAGGGCATATGGTTGTCACGTGACTATATGCTTTGGACATGTTGTAACACTGTTGCGAGCAAAATAGTTAACTGAGGAGGGTTACCTAAAAAGATTCTCTCCCAAAATGTGTGAAATCTCAAAAATGGCTTTAAAACATAGTTTTTTGAAAACACATCCAGAATTCCATGTATAAATTTTAAAATTACATTGATTCTGCTATTTTTTTCAAGATTGAGAACATGTGTGACCTTCGTAGATTTATAAACTGTTGTTGTTTGTGACATAAAAATAAACTTAACTTACAAAATGACATAGGATTCTACATAACTTAATGAAATATCAATCTTTTTCAAATCAAAATTTATTTTATAAATTTCATGAATGTATCCAATGGATAAGCTAAAATGTAGACATCAACATTGCATTAGATCATTAGTGTTGTTGGTAGTGATCGAATGAGGATGGTTTCACGTCGATAGCTTCGTGCACCCATAGACAGCGGTGTGGCCTTGGTGCTTTACTGGGTTCCAATGCCAGTGGGTGGTGGGAATGAGCCAACAGTTTTCATGGTGTGTTTGGTGGAGGGGCCAAGGTTTATGTTGGGGAAAAGGATAGAGAAGTAGGCCTCTATCAAAAGCTTGACAATCACACAAACCTCAAGAATATGGTATTAGGAAATTGTCGTGCATGTGCTCAAAGATAGTGCAATACAAGACATGCATGCCTTCTCTCTCTCTATTACTGGAAACACAACCATGGCGGCGGTTCTCGCTATGGGGACAAGGAAGGTAGAAAGCCATGTACTCCAGGTTTAAGGGGTTTGAGCTCGTTTAACCTTCTGTGTGGATGATATTAATGCCTTCTTTTTTAAGAAACTCCACATGTTTAACTTACTGAGAAAGAGTAAGGGTATGGTGATAGTCACAAACAAAATTAATACTGGAAGCAATTTTCTTGCCTTACAAGATTCAACACCTCTTCTGCATAAAAGATGTGCTTTTTCTTCTAATAAAAAGAATCGCAGTTTCTTATCTCTACCATATGAGCTCTACCATCTACTGGAAGAAAAGCTTTAGATTCAACTCCATGATCAACTTCACAAGATGAAAACTAGAGGGAAGAGCTTATGTTCAAGTCAAGATCTTACCTTAGCCTTGGAGAAGCATTTGTCATTGGGTCACCTTCGAGCTGTAAATGTAGCTTTCCATGTGGATGCATGCTAGATCATCCGTCACATACTCACTCTATTGTCACACCACAATACTCCTTGACAAAGGGGTGAAAAGAGATCTCTCAATGCCTAGATAGAGGCAAGCACAAAATATCATTCACAATGGTTCTCTTTCACAAAAAGAAGAGGACAAAGAAGCTAATCAAAGACGGAAGCTTATAATCACACATATCCAAACAAACATCCATCAAGTAAGTATCAAGCTAGTAAGAACACGATAGCATGCAAGAAAGCAAGAAGAGGGAAGAAGGAGAGCTCACAAGAAGACTATTTGAAAGGGAATGATTGTGTATTGCTTATTATCAAAATTGGGTTATATATAAGTGACTATTTTTCACACTAGGCTGGCTAAACTTAAAAATGGACCAGCCTCTATTACTAGTCTTAAGAAACTATGTACACTAAGTATGTAGACTTTCCTTATTTGGCATTAAGCACATGGTCAGGCCGCTTTATATGTTCTAGTACCATCTTACACAAATAAGTGCTTGTTCACATCGGTTAAGAAAGCACGAAGAGGGAAGAAGGAGAGCTCAAAAGAAAACTATTGAAAAGGAATGATTGTGTATTGCTTATTATCAAAAATGACTTATCTACAAGTGAGTAGATTTCAAACTAGGCTGGCCAAACTTTAAAATGGTACAATCTCTCTATTACTAGAAGCAACTATGTACACTAAGTAGATAGACTTTCCCTATTTGACATTAAGCACATGGTAAGGTCACTTTTTTACATGTTCCAAAATCGTCTCTTTTACAACGGATAAGTTCTTGTTCACATAGGTTAGATGGCAAAGTGCCTTATTGTAGGTCAAGTAGGAGAAACCATGTTAACCAATGGAGTAATAAGAAAATATAATTTCTCAATTTGTGCAAGAGTAAAATGGTATCTCATAAAGTGCAACTTGTGTGAGGGGGCTAAATGATAGGTCATGCATAGTAGCAAACATGTAGAGCAAATAATCCTAACAAACGAGCTCCAAATAGTGGATGGTGAGAGGATTGATGAGCTTCCACCACATCTCAAAACAAAGCACAAAGGCTATCTGACAACTAATAACTAAATCAAAATCCAGGAAAAAGATGGAAGTGCATGTAGAAAATGGAGTGCTTGGTGCGAATGTAGTAAAGGTCAAGAATATGATTGCCAACCGATAAGACCATGTGAAATCCCAAAGCATCTTTGTCTTGTAATAGTGTCTACTGTATTTTTCTTATCTCAACAAAAATACAACCTTAGTTAAAACATAAATCACAAATTCTTTCACAATTTTAACTTCACTAAAGCACATCATGCATGCTTGCACAATTACACACTCACTAAAGTAACAACGCACATGCTTGCCATGCTTACACTAAAGCACATCATGCATGCTTGCACAATTACACACTCACTAAAGCAACGACGCACATGCTTGCCATGCTTACACAATGACACACTCACTAAAGCATGTCTTCCTATGCAAAACTCTAGGGACAGAGTCATCTTTCTTTGATGGCCACTTATTGACCTTCATTGACTTGGTCATCCTCCTACATTTTCAATTCCCAATCTCGACTTTTTTACTCTTTTCCACATGCACTCGCCGTCGAGGGACTAGATGTGCTATGGTGGTAGTGTGATGTAAACCCATTTTAGACAAGGTGATGTTTTGTTGACATGCCAACTTGGGTGTCATGATGGATTAGAGCCATAGCTTCAATCTACACGTCGTTTTGATCTCTACACATTGAGATATTGTATCATTTGTATTATTTCCATCATATGTAATCTTACTGCATAGAGTGGTTGTATTTTTCATGTATTCTTATATATTCATTACCACGTGGATTATTCCCATTCAATGTAATCCATGCACTTGATAGCATCACACCATATGTGGTCAATGGGTATGGTCTAAACATGGCTTCTTCAACTATTTAAACAAGGAATGGAGAAGGGCAAGGCACTCCCTGATGCTCAGTTGAATTGGGGTGGATGTCTCCTTTTCTTTTGCTTTCTAGAATTCATACGAGTGTGAGTGTTATTTGAACAGGCATATGCGAGCTAACTTATTCAATGGCTTGATTAAGGTTTCCCTTTGCATCTATAGACATCAAGGGGGTGTGCTTTTTGTAGGGCATTGGTTGGCATACATTTCATATATTTTTAGGGATTCCTTGTTTGTGGTGGGGGTACCTAACCATGAGTGAGTTATAGTCTCATCCCTTATCATCATTTGATGTGTGGTATTTCCATGAGTGCATTTACAAAGCCACATGAAACCTCATGTGTATGGAGTGGGTAAGTGTTTGAAAATACTATCATAATCCACTCATCTTGCATTTATTTCAAGATCCCACTAGCCAATGTCACCTTGTAAGCTAAACTTGGAAATGTAATCCCTTTGTCTTGGAAATATATATACCATAGTAATTTCCGAGAAAACCACTAAAGTAGGTTAAAGGTATAGGTTCATTAAAATTCCTTCACTTGTTTTTATTTTTTTATCTAACATTTTTTGCTTCCACAATGGGATGCACTATAAACCTCACTTTTGATGGCCTAGTAAAAGTTTGTTGATTTAATGGTGGGATACACTATAAACATCATGGGATGCACTATAAACATTACTTTGAATGCCCTATAAACATCACTTTCAATGTACTAGTAAGCTTGTTGATAGAATGGTGGAAATTTGATTATTGTGAAAATTTTGTCACCACCTTTATTGTTGTGTAAAGATCAATGATACATGTGTGGATATCAAAATAATTGTTTGAAGATAGTGGGAAAGAGGCAAAAGATAAGAAAACCCAAGAAATCAAGTTGGGCATTGCTGAGAGGATCCCAAGCTAGTACAAGTGAGACCAAAAGAATTTGACAAGAAACTAGAGGAATTGTTCTAGGAACTAGAGGAACTATTCTAGGAATTCAAGGATGTATTCTCCTCCTAGGAATAGATCGACTTGAAAGGGGTGGGTCTAGAAGTATAGCAGCACAAGATCCCACTAGTGGCACCAGATGATGATGCAAGGCCCATTAGGATACAAAGGTATTGAAAGAATTCAAGCTATGCCAACAAAGAAAGTTAAGAAAAATATTATCATTATACAAGTCATCTCAGGCCTTGCATTTTATCATTATACAAGTCATCTCAGGACTTGCATTTTATCTAAAAATAAAGAAAAGTTGTAGGTATATGTAGATTACAAGAAGTTGAATTCTTAAACCCTTGTCTCCTCTACACCATGTTAGATGTGGTAGTAGATCACAAAATGCACAATTTCATGGATGGCTACATTGGCTACAATCAACTCAGTATTACACCAAAGGATAGAGAAAATAATTCCATTATTAAATGGGGAGCATTAATGTATGATGTTATGCCATATGGACTATGTAATGCTCTAGCAAATTTAAAGAGGTGTATGATGATGGAGTCCTTTGTACATTTCTAGCACAAGTTCATGACCATTTTCCTAGATGGATTTGTAGCTTTTTAAGCTATAACAAAGCACCTGCTTTGTCTGAGTGCCATCTTTGAGAGATGCAAAGAGATCTGAATTTGCTTGAATCCATACAAGTGTATTTCTTGTGTGTATAAAAGGAAAATTATTGGCGAGTCATATTATTTCCAGGCAAGGAATCTAAGTAGCTAGAAACAAGATTAGAACTATTAAAGATATGAAAACTCCAACACCTCTAGCCCAAGTTGGCTCTTTTGTGGGATATGTCAATTTTTACACAAGGTTTATTGACAATTTTGCAAGAATTGCTACTCCACTTTATGAAATGTCAAGGTTAGATGCTAGATTCAAGTGGGGAGAAGAAGAAGAGGAAGTCTTCCAAACTCTAAAGCAAAAGGTCATTAATCCTACAAGTGGGGAGGAGAAGAAGAGGAAGCCTTCCAGACTTTAAAGCAAAAGGTAAATACTACCTCCAATCTTGAGACAACCAAGAAGGGATGTCAGTTTCCATGTTCATGTGGATGCCTTTGGAATAGCTATAGGTGTAACAATGGCTCATCCTAAGGAATCTATAGGATTTCTAGTATATTATGCCATCAGGAAAATTATTGCTCCAAATAGGCATATACAATAATATAACCAAAAATATTATCTGTTTTTAGTGTACAAAAAATCATGCATTATATATTCGACAATTTCTTCCATTTTTATGTGGATCACCAAGATATACTACACTTCTTAATAAACAAAGTAGTGATCTACAGCTAGTTAATGAGATGGATGTTATTACTCCATGAATTCAATTTCAAAATCTTTCACAAGCTTAAATTGTGGAGGAGACTTTCTTTTGAGGACTAAGAGTGAGGGATTGCTAAGCTAGTATAGGATCCATTTATCAATGTTGAGCTATTTTAGGTAATGGTGGAAGATCCATAACAGCCTGATGTCATTGGATATCTAAGGACTAGTAAAATTCCATAAGAAATGTAACAAAATTAGATAAAGATAGTAATTTTCTAGGAAATACACCCAATATCCATGACAAATATTCAAGGTTATTTAAGACATTTACAACCTTGGCTTTACTCTTGTAAAATGGCATCATTTCTACCTAGAAGAAGGCGCCTATTCTCATGCATTTATGAACCCACCAATGTTGACTTTGATAAGAGATTCTAGGAGAGCATCTAGATAAATCTAGATAAAATGTATGAGTTGATTGAGGAGTTACTTGGCATCATCCATGACACATATTATGCTTTGTATTCAGCCTATTTAAGAGGCACACTCTCGAGAATGAAACACACTCCATTTCTTCTACATTATGTTTTTCTTAAATTAATCACTTGTGATTAACTTAATTATTCTTAGCCATGGCTTACTTGATGTGTTTCAGCCTCCATGAACAGTATTCTTATTCATTTTTTATCTCTTTTTATTCACTTACTTAGCATTAAGCTCCCTCGTCTATTTTACCCATGAGCTCCCTCCTCTGTTTTACCCACAAGAATTAAGCCCATAAGCTCCCTCCTGTGTTTTACGCAAAGCATTAAGCCCATGAGCTTCCTCCTCTATTTTACCCACAAGCATTCAGCCCATAAGCTCCCCCCTATGTTTTACCCACAAGCAATAAGCCCATAAGCTCCCTCTTATGTTTTAACCAGAGACAGTGGTGGGTTGATTTCTCTCCACTCTCTTCACCATTGGCTAGATCTTTTGGGAGTCTCTTCCTAGGACATAGGCACACACTCAGCCTAGAGGAATCTCCGAAATATACAGCCTATTGATGGCGAGAAAGTCAATCGCCTCTTTATTTGGGAGAAAACTTAATAGAAGGATTTTGAGAACATTAAGCTCTAATTGGAGTTGGAACCGAGGGTAAATCGACATGGCAAGCATGTTGGTGGCATTAGAATCGAGCAAAAACAATGCAAGGTCGCGGTTTTAGCAGTTTGCAAGTTCAGAAAGCTACTTTGGTAAATCTGAAATTAGTTGATTAATTCACCTAATCACATGGTTAATTCTTTCATAATGAAGCTAAACCATTTCTATTCATGCCTGTGAAAGGATTTGAGCTTTGCTCAAGTCTATCTTGCTCAAGTCATCACTCCAAAGTTGCTCTATTTTTTGGTTCATAACAGTGAGTTAACTTCACTAATGAAGGTCTAATTGAACCTAATCTCAGTGTTTTTATGCAATTGGTGGTTCAATCTTGTCTAGGAAGTTTCTGCAAGCTCCTATCAGCTCACATTATATTTTTCCCTTGTTTTGGTGCATCAATTGATCACTCCAAATCACCCTATTCACTATTTTTTCATTTGGGACTGTTACAATTGATCATTACTTATAATCTTGCATTTATCAAATTATTTGTAAAATCACTAGACACTGCTTGGGAGAGTCTCCTAAGTAAGATCTTGCTATTTATCATCATGACCACTTCAATGCACATTGATAGGTTTAATGTGGTAGGATTTCACACATGGCAAGTAAGGGTGAAGTTCATCCTCATGAAGAAAGGCCTGTGGGCTATATTACAAATGGGAAAGAGGAAAAGCCTAGGATAAGGGAATCAATGATTGCATGGGAAGCTAAGTTTAAGAAGACTTTTTTCATCATTACATTAGGCCTTATTGATAATTATATTCATTACATATCACATGCAAAAACTTCATTTGAAGCATGGGAGATTATGGAAAAACTATTTGGGGAGAAAAAGGGAAGCATTCAAAAATAAGGATTAAAATTTAACTTTTCAAACTTGAAATGAAATCTTGTGACTCGTTTCCAACTCATCTAAATCACATAAAGAGTTTAATGTCTAAACTAACAACATCACCAATAGATGATGAAGATGCAAGAATTAAGAAAGTATGCCTAATGTGAAGAGTATGGAGATTTGGTCTCAACTTTAACAAATCTTCCAGAACCTTCTTTAGAGGACATTGAAGCTGCACTCCTTGAGGAGTACAAGAAAAAACAAGAGAAGACTAGTGTCTATGAAGGAGCATCCTACACCAAGAATAAGTTCTCCAACAACAAGAACTTTATTAACAAGAAGAGCTTCACCAACTCAAAGGCAAAGAAATCTTGTGGATTCCATGGTAAAGACAATCATATTGACGAGAATTTTTACTTTAAGAAAAAGGCACAGAAGCCGTTCCTTGCAACTCAAGAAGAGGTCCCCAAGGGGGCCAACTATGTTGAAACAAATTGGGCTTTTTGAGTAGCCTAAGGTTTATGCTCCTTCTTTGTTAAAACCCACCATTTCTAAACATGACTACTCAACCATGAAGCTTTGTAAACATCATTATGATTTCTAAGATGACCATCTAGCATTGTTATCGTAACCAGTAAGACCTACGGGCTTGGCATTGTAAACATAACTAGTAAATCTAATGAGCACTATAAATCTCACAATAGCCAGGGGAGATGTAGCATTGTCATGGAATTTAGTTGAGGGGGGATTTGTGGGAAATACACCCGGTATCCATGACACATATCTAAGGTTATTTGGGGCTTTACTCTTGTAAAAAGGCACAATTTCTACCTAGAAGAAGGCACCTATTCTCATGCATTTATGAACCCACCAATGGTAACTTTGATGCAAGATTCTCGGAGAGCATCTAGAGAATGTAGGAGTTGATTGAGGAGGTGCTTCACATCATCCATGACACATATTATGCTTTCTCTTCAGCCTAGTTAAAGGCTGAAGAGAGCATCTAGAGATCACATGCACTAGGAAGACCAGAACATGTAGTAATCTCCTCCTCTCCAACATGTTCTATGTGCTTTCCCACCCCATCACGTGCACTAGGAAGACCAGCACATGTAGTAATCTCCTCCTCTCCAACATGTTCTACACCAAGACTTTCAAAAAAAATTATCCTTTAGTGTAACTTTTAGGACTCAATTTAAGAAAAACTGGTTGTAATTTTGCTTAGCCTTTAATGAAAACATTGAAATTTTTGAGGTTTTAGTTATAAAACCGACTAATCTATGCATTTTTTGAATAAACACCAGTTGGGCTTCAAGGTTGTCCTTTTTTTCACTGGTTATAAGAAAAAACATTTATTTTTGACACTGCACCAAGATATAAGAATGATTTAATAACAGGCGCTGGGATTTCTTGGATGCCTACACCAATTAATACCTACACCGACTTTCACAAGAAAAAAAAACCGTCCTTTAGTGTGACTTTCCAGGATCAATTTAAGAAAAACTGATTGTAATTTTTCTAACCCTTTAATTTCAACATTTGAATTTTTGATGACGGTTGGACTTGAAGGTTGTCCTTTTTCTCACTGGTTAGAAAAAAAGTTTATTTCTGACACTGCACTGCCTATGGACCAATAAGATTAGTCCAAATGTAGGGAGGAGAAAAATTGAAGAATAAAAGAAAACCCCCCCAAAAATGAGTTAAAGGTCACATAAAACGAAGAGTGGACTAAGGACCAAAGAAAAGAATTAAAAAACTGAATTTTGACACCTTAGAGTGGGGATCTCCCTTCATGAAGTAGGCACCTTTTTCTCATCATTACCCCCAATTTTTAATCAATAAAATGAGATATTTTCATCTCTCCTCTCTTCTGTTTCAAAACTAGATCTAAAAAGTAAGCTGAACTGACCCAAAAATAAAATTGACCAAATTGATCTGGAAAATATTAGAATCAGTTTTCTTGGTTAGAGGCTCACTTTTTCCTATAAATAGAAGCCTCCCCCTTTGTAAAAGCTTAATGGTGTTTATGCACTGTTACTCTACTCATGTCCTAAGCCATCTACATTGAATTTTTTAATAATTCAATTGTTTTTGGCCTAATCCTCTCCAAAGTGAACTGGTGGCCACTCTTGCTTCAAACAAGAGTAGAACCCTCAATCCCTCAAGCCAACGAAGAGCTTACAAGCTCCATGTAAGTTAATTTTCTTACTTTGTTTATGAATTTTAATAAAAAAAATCTATGGGATTCTTGATTTTTATGTTTTGCAATTGATTGAATTAAATTCAAATGCTATGCCTTTGATGAAAAGGCCACCCCCTTCTCTTCTTTACATTCCAGCCTTTCTTAATCCTAGAAAGATTAACTTAGTGATTAATTAAACTCTTCTTATTGTTTACTCTCTTGAATTTAGAAAATTGTGTAGATTAGAGTTCTATAATTCTAAATTGGGTTAATTAAGAAAGATAAAAAATGAGAAATGGTCAGCCATACAAAGGAGGTTATGACAAAATTTTCCACAGAGAATTTTGTGATGAAAAAGAAAGTTTGTTTTTATGTTATTCCAAAATAGTAATTCCCACCATTTTTGCATCTAAAAAAAATATTCTAATTACTCCATGTACATATTCACCTATGAATATGCGTGGATATCACTGATATTAATTATTAAAATTGATTTCTATGCATAGAAAGATGCATAAAGAAATTTTTTTATTATAAAAGTGTTATTCTTAATAAAATTGATTTTTATGCATAGAAAGATGCATAAAGGAATTTGTTTTATTACAAAAGTGTTATTCTTAATAAAATTGATTTTTATGCATAGAAAGATGCTTTAAGAAATTTTTTAAATTACAAAAGTTTTATTCTTATTAAATTTGATTTTTATGCATAGAAAGATGCTTTAAGGAATTTTTTAAATTACAAAAGTTTTATTCTTATTAAATTTGATTTTTATGTATAGAAAGATGCATAATGGAATTTTTTTTATTATAAAAGTGTTATTTTTATGCATAGAAAGATGCATAAAGGAAAAAAAATTTATTACAAAAGTGTTATTCTTATTAAAATTGATTTTTATGCATAGAAAAATGTATAAAGGAAATTTTTTCATTACAAAAGTGTTATTCTTATTAAAATTGATTTTTCTGCATAGAAAGATGCATGAAGAAAATGTTTTTATTACAAAAGTGTTATTCTTATTAAAATTGATCTTTATGCATAGAAAGATGCATAAAGGAAGTTTTTTTATTACAAAAGTGTTATTCTTATTGAAATTGATTTTTATGCATAGAAAGATGCATAAAGGAAATTTTTTATTATAAAAGCGTTATTCTTATAAAAGTTGATTTTTATGCATAAATAGATGCATAAAGAAATTCTTTTTATTTTAAAAGTGTTATTCGTATTAAATTTGATTTTACTCAAAAATAGATGCATAAAAGGATTTTCTTTTATATAAAAGTGTTATTCCCATTGAAGTTGATTTTTATGCCATAAATAGATGCATAAAGAATTTTTATATCAAAAGTAGAATTCTCTTAAATTCTATGTTTAAATTCTATGAGTATCTGATAAATGAATAATTAAATACTCTAAGAGAGAAATTTCTATCGTTTTATATTCACACGGATTGTAAAAAAAGAAATTCAAGAAATCTATCGAGATCGAAATTTCAGATAAATGAATAATTTATTCTCATTAGAATTCGTGACTAATTTAGAAATCAATTAAGTGAATATTCAAAGAAAGAAATTCAGTAAAATAGTAACTGAATTGTCAAACCTTTTCGAGAAAGATAGTTCAGGAAAAATCTTATCCGACTCGAACCTTGAATCAAACTATGACCAAGACCAAACTCCTTCGTCAGTTTCAGGGAAAGAAGGTGTGAGGAGTTTAGAAAAATACACTCAAAACTCCCGCCGAATCTGAAACTAAGTTTGAGACCCTTCGAATAGATCTACGGATCAAGGTTATAGAATTCGAGGAATTCTGGTATGAAATTCAAAATTCCGATCAAGAAGTTTTGGGGGATACTGATTCAAGAACTACTCCTTATATTCAAAGGAAAATCAAACTGGAAACTTGCATAGAAACCCTATTTTCTTAAAGGACTGTCTTACACCAGAAAGCTGGAGGGAGCATTTGGTATATGAGGCTCCTACGGGGGTTGATGAGTGATGACTTACCTGACACTTCCTTGTTCATGGTGGAGACAATGCCTGAATGGAGTTTTTTCTAACGGAAGTTCAGTTTGCAACAGCTGGCGGGGAGTGTTCAAAGGATTGACCAACCTTGGTATAATTGAAAAATGGTGCGCTTCCGATATGATGGGCGAGGGTTGACAAAGCGGTCCCTGAGTGAAGTGCCAAGACACCTAAGGAGGATCCTGGAGGGTTCTGACGAGGCGATGCACGGGCTCTCAGTGCCTAGGATACCCATGCATATGTCATGGAAGATATGTATGATGGACGAAATGATTATTGTAATCTGTTACTGGATCTCGTTGTTTCTAACCAGTTGGTCTCAACGGAGAGTCCAGAGTGATACTATTTTTTGAGAAACAAGGGGCTGGATGGAATTTTTGAGTTATGACATCTGTAACCAATAACTTTTTGTCCAATGGATTATTTTATATGTTAAAGTTTGAAAGAGGAGTGTGTGCGTATCTGTATTCGAAAGCAAAAGTTAAGAAAGGCATTCAATTATAGGTGGGTGAGTAATTGTGTGGTTCTACCAATTCCAGTGGTTGGGTGGCAGCTAGGCTAGAATCAGTGGAGTTTTAATAATTAAAATGAAATAATAAGAATACGCTTAGAATTCGAGTACTTAAATAAAAACCTAAAGAATTTCTCAAATGAGTAGATCAATGTGCCTGACTTTGGTTAGAAAAAAAGGGTTGATTTCCTCAAATGATTAGATTAACAGTTGTTCCTGATTTTGGTTAGGAAAAAAGCGTTGATTTCTTCAATCTAAGTCAGTGTGATAGTTTTTCTTCTATCTGATTTAATCAGGTGAAGGATAGTTTAGTCTCTTGACCTCGTTAGAAAATTTGTTAAGAAAATAAAAAAGGTGGAATCGTCCCCGTTTTTCGGGCAAGGGAAATTCACATCAACTACATTTCAAGGTAGCTCGATAGATACACACCTTTTATGTGATCTTAAATTTTTAAATACAAGTGCAATTTATTTTGTACTTGTAGCAGAGAATCAATTCTCTCAGGCAGGTTCCTCACAAAAGGAGAATAGAGCAGTGGAGGATGATGACCTCATGTTTCCAAAGGATAACTCTAACAATGGTATGCACCAATCATAATCTTAGAATTTGTGAAAGCAACCACTATGGAATGTACTAACATGAGATTTTGAATTATGGTGACTAAAGAATAGGAAAGACATTGAGACATTGCAAGAGGATCTGGCTTTTGAGCAAGAGCCCACCAATGTGGGTGACAATATTTCTGTAGACTCTACAGAGCCGACAAGAAGGACGAATAGGACATGACATTGGGAAGTCTTTTTATTATGAATAAGGGCCAAAAGCAAAGGCATAGCATATCTCTTGGTCAACTCGAGAGTAAGCAGTTTTACCATTATTTGTTGTTGTTGCTCGTCTTCCTTGAAATATTCCCCACTAAAATCATATGTATGCATGATCTATATAAAAGCCAAAGATCATGGGTAAGGGTACTCAAAAACGGCAAAAACAACCCTACAAGTGAAGCATCTTGAAAGTAATAAAAAACCAATAGGACAACTCCCAATGGTTCACACTCAAAGCCTAGGGCTTGTAAAAAAGTTATAATTACCCCCTAGATCATGTTAGTGTGCTTGTATCCCATGGTGGCTATGCAAGCACATTTTTGCTTCTAAACCCCTTAAAGCCAATAATACTCTCATCCTCAAAAATTGGATTTTCATCTTTATAACAAAACATTAGCTCATTACTTTAGCACCCCAAAAAATTAAAATACTATCACATATGATGTATTACAATGCCCAACGTAATTAGCCAAAGTAAGGCATGAAACCAAACCGATTACTAAAACTCGCACACGTAAGGACTAGGTAGAGATGTATATATATAGCTTCATATTGGTTGATCTTCAATATCTAGAGAGTGATATAACCTTTCATGTATGTAAGTGTATAATCTAATGATTCATAATTAGATATATGCCCCAAAACGTGCCTGGAATTAGTGATATAACCTTCTAGCATTTGGAATAGATTTTGAATTGTGTATAGAATGTCCCATACTTGTATAGATATCTGAGAGTTTAATGATTTATCTTAGAGCTTAATGATTAACATATTTATACAAACTTGTACCACATTGGTCACATTGTATATTCTCCCATATATGTGTACATTGTTTTTTCTCCAATACTTCATTCTAGGTATACATATATGAGAGCTTGATGACATATACACTCATAAACACCATATTAGTGAATTTGGGAATTTCCCAATTCCTATTTTTAAATACTTAAAAAAGGGGACATGGATAACATGTTTGTAAGTTTTTCAAAAACCTATCATATGACCTATCGTTGGAAAGCGCTTGAAAAATGGAATCTAAACAGCTATAAAGTGCTCATTTTGGATTAGTGGTGTTCAAGTTATAGTTAATCCAAACTTTTGACCACGTGTCCCAAACTTGTGGGAAATTCCCATATTTCCCAATATGGTGTTCATATGAGAGCTTCATGATATATACACTCATATGGGATTGTACCATATTTCTACCATACATGTGCACATTGTTTAATCTTCATACTTAATTCCATTTGTGTCTACATATGTGTGTAGTGATTCATACAAATGTTCTTAAATAGTAGGTCTACACATATTTAAAATATACATTCAAATTTGGTTGGGTTGATTAGGGTTGAGTCCCTTCACGCTATGCATCCTTGAGAAATTAGTAAGGTAGATTTGTCTCATCAACATATATATGTATGAATACATGTGTATATGCATGTATGTATTTGTACATGCATTTATATAATTTCTTATTCTTATTCAAAGAGAAATATATGAGACAAATAATGATATTTGTTTTTTTACTACATGATCAATATATGCATAAGTTTATGCCTTATTAATGACCTTGGATCAGTGGTGGTGGACAAGACAAATTTAGATTGCAAACACTCATGGGCTTAGTCTTGTCTTTAGAAAAGTAAGATCTATTGGGTGTTTAAAATATGTGAAAGAAACCTTTCCTCAATAAGCACCTGCTAGCATGTTCATATTTAGTTGATCTTTCACAAGACTAGCTAGATAAGAGCCAAGATAACCAACAAGGAAGGGATAAGAAGCCCCTTGGTCATTCCACTACAAACTCAAAAAATGTTGAATACCTTCCTGATCAATCAATTTTACTATATGTATAGACCCCTATGTTTCTTGAGACCAACAAAAAAATAACTTCGAGTTTGATAAAAGATCAATTGAAATATAACAAAAAGTTAGTGAAAATGTAACCTCAAATCTCCTAAGGAATTAATGTAAAGCAAAAAGAAAGATGGATGCCCCTTGTTCATGCCACAAACTCTATTTAATTTCTCTTGAATTGGGCATGAACAAACTCAATTTAATTGTTCTTGAATTAGTTGTTGGTTGACTCTTGGAAGCTTTGACACATAAAAAGTTGTTTGAATTTAGAATAGGACTATGTGTCAACACTCTAGTAACCTTATGATTAGAAACACTACAACTAACCTTATGAATAGAAACAAATCATTAAGTTTTCGTAGAAGACGAATTGAAAAAGTTCTTAGAAAACTTAGTGAGTTGAAACTTGAGTTTCATGTTGATGAATCATTGCATGGCTAGTCTTGAAATACATGTAGACTAGAACATATCTTCCAAAATTTCAAAATGCACAAAAGAATGATTTCTTTTTATGCATCAAGTGCATCGAATAACTCTTAAAACAAGTTGGATGATTAAAAACAATGTAGGATTGTGCAATAGAAAAGAGTGACAAAATAAAATACATAAAAGGAAATAATTTATCTTTGACTCAAATAATCAAAATTTGCAACTTTGTTTGAGTTATCAGCCTCCACTTTAGACTTGAATTTCCCGCTTGGCTTTGCTTGGAAGTTGACTATTGCTGCTCTCATTTAATACATCCAAGTGATCAGTTGAGTGTTTTCTGCTTGTGAAGATGTTGTCTTCTTGATTATGAGAATCTTGAAGAATCACAATCTCATTGAGAAATGTACCATAACGGTCATAATGTCAGTTTTCCTGTAGTAAATAAGAGAGAACCTCTTGCTCCCTCTCTGCATAGGAATTACCCTTTGTGTAAGCTTAAAAAAAACCCTTATTCATATGGTTTAAATCTTTCTTCTTTTCTTATCCGGTTGGATTTGATTTTTGTAGGTCATCATCTGTTCACCATCAAGATGTGCTCGCTTGCTACCAAAAATGCAGGCTATGAAATCTCCATAGTTTTGTGTTCTTTTTGGCCTTGCTTAAATCCCTTGAGATGATGAAGACATGCATATACAAGCATAGCCAAGGCTAGTAGACATAGCCTTCTAGGTCCCTTCCTTATACTTTATAGCTTTTAAAAATTCCTAGATAGAGAGATAACTTATGCCTTGCAGCCTTTCGTTTTCTTTTGGTATTTTACCTTGAGTTTTTCTCCCTGTTGGCTAGATCTTTTGTTGGCGATTATCTCTCTGATTTTTGAGATTTTTGTATTGACGAATATTATTTTCTTTGGATTTATAAACGAATATGATTTCTTGAAAATCTCTTTGTTTTTTATGCAGTATGATTGATTTTTCTGTAAGATTTGAGAAATTTTGTGTTATAACATAGAACAGAATATGGGTACGGAAGTGCGTGTGTAGTGAACTCAATGTGTGTGCAGCTGTGAGATTCGTAGCAAATTCAATGCGTGTGCAGCTGTGAGATTTGCAGCGAATTCGAAATGTTCAATCTTCATGTATGTGTACAGATTTTAGTTTCTCTATAGGTGTAGGTTTAACACAGAACTAAAATGCACAAAATTAAAGATGCAAAAAACTAAACTAAGCTAAGAAGAGAAAATAAAATGAACATGCAGAAAATTGAAACTGTAAAAATTAATGTCAGACAGCAAAAATTATCCTCAAACAGAATGAAAAAAATGCAAATCAGGCCTCTCTCTTTCGCACACAAATTGAAATTGGGAGGTTTAGCGCCTACCTCCAATCCTTCCCGTGTGTTGAATCATTGTCCTGACCTCAAGGGAGAGGCGTAGCTAGCCAATCGCACTCAAATTCAAGACAATAAAGAGAATTTAACAACAGATTAGTCTTAAATAAGTACCAAAATTAGTTCCAAAGCCTGCTCTCCTATCCAACGGTTTTGCAACCGATTGGAGCTTAACAAGGAGTGGTAGTGTGTGTAGGTGCTCAACTAATGTAGGCACTCGCTCCCCGACAGTGGCGCCATTGAAGAGCGGTTCTCTCTACCGTGCAATATAGTGCTCATAGAGTACTACCGATCAACAAATGTGTTGAGAAACACAATGTCAATCCGAGGACTCGACCCGATTAGTGCATGAAGGCTTATCCCTTGCGGGAGAGCTCACATACATGAACCACCACTTGACGATTCAACCATTCAACACCTCAATCAATCTCTCAATCCCTTAAACCCACTACACTAATCAAGAGAACAAGCAATGCATGGCAATCTCTTAATCCCATTCAAACATTGATTAAATCTTAGCTTTTCCTAATGCCAGCAAACCCATAAGCGTGCATCTACTAACCCACAAACTTAAGCAAGCATAGAATGTAACATTCACAAACCCACAAGCTCATAGAGAGAGTCTATCCATGAATAACTCATTGCCAATGAAGTGGGCAAGAGCTTGTGGAGAGACGGAATAACTCTCTCACTTGTAGCAAGAGTAGTATGATCCACACTTAGCTCAATCCAATGGGATTTGCATCCCTTTCGGAGCTAGGGATTCAACCCGTACTGGTGCACAAAAGCTTATCCATTTGATGGAGAGAATGCTAAGAAAACTACTACTATTGACATAGACTCAACACACACTTAAGCTCAATCTTGCTATTGCTCACTCAACTCCACATTCCATTCATCCATACATCCAAACAAGAAGAAAGCCTAGCTATTGCTTACACAAGATCAAGCATTCTTCATTCTCAAATACTCATTTCCCTAGCATGCACACAACTCTTGAAGCTATCAATAAGAAACATGCATACTAGAGAATTGACAAGAGAAGAGAGACAAATATCAACTCATTGCATTGAATTAACAAAAGATTAGAACTTACAACAATGTAGATGGGGAGTGAGAAGAGCTTGCACCTCTATGGAAGAAGAGGGAGAGCTAGTCTCAAGAGAGCTCAAACATGAGTTTGCCCAATGTGTCCATGCTCTCAAATGAGCCACCTTTTATACAAAAATTCTAGAACTCCCAAAAGTTCCCATGTGGGATTATTGTCAAACCCACTCCCACACTCATCCACAAAGTGGAACTCTTTTCAAGAGCCCTAAGTGTCTTTTTTGTTGCATCCTTGTATTGATCTTCATTTGTCATGCAACACTCCCCCCTTCCTATTTTGCGCACGTCTTCGAGCGCGGTAGTAGCAAGAGTTGCAACAAAAAACAATTGATACATTAAAGTCTTTTATTGAAAAAAAAGAAAAGAAAAGAAAAATCAGCAATGATAATTTCACACGTGAGCATACAAGTGCAGGGCTGATTAAAGTTTTAATGAGTACTAAAATAGGTGAGTAAAGACTAGTCCAAATGAGACTTAAGTGGTAGATAATTCTATGCAAAGGCAAGTGTGCTTTGTACACTGCCGGTTATGACCGCAGTCTCAATGTCCTACAAGTATTTAAGTTATTCCTAAGTGGCAAACCTACTCCTAAATTTGAGCAAAGGTGATTGGAACTCTCTTTTTTGCTCTCTCTCTTTTTTTTAAATATATGTGTGTAGAAGGTGATAAAGATTAAGGTTCTATCCCAAAGAGACCCAAGCAATGGCCAAGAGACCTCCGCCAAGAGAATCTAAAGACCGCTAAGTATCTCAAGGGCGACAGACCCTTTTTCTTTCTTTTATGACCTAAGGAGTACCCCATGAAGATGAGGGCATCGGTCTCGAGGGCCCATAGTGTACCCCAGAGTCCTACCAACATCCATCAAGGCGATAGATTCCTCAAAGGTCTTTTTCTGAAACTTGTAGACATCAGTGTTCACCCCATGGAAACCAAGGCATCGGCCCCAAGGTGCTAAGACAACCCCAGGTCCTACCAAGCATTTCACATGGCGGTAGACACGTCATGTCTCAATTTACTTTGGATATATATATATTTTTAGGGTACATTTTCGTAAATTTGTATGACTCCTAGCACCTAGCTCATATCTAAGAGGTAGCTACCACTAAGGATAACTAATATATCTTGAAAACATAAGTACTTGGCATACTCCATTGGTATATATCCTACACTGTCTTTAAATAGAAATATCTTTTACTAAGTCGTCTAAGACTCTAGAATTCACTCACCATATTTTAACAACTAATCAAAAACTTAAACCAGCCAACATTGTGTGAACATGCAAACCATATATTCGAAAGATAAGAGTACATAAAGAAATAAAGATTAAGATTTGCATACACCTGTTGTAGTGCCCTGTTGATGTTGTTCGTTTGCATTGATTAATTGCTGATTTTGTGTAGATTGCTCCTCCTTGATCTTGGTAGGCGTAGCATGTCTCCCCCCTTCCTAATTTGTGTGCACGATAGGTGGACTATTGGGGCATGCTTGATGCTCTTTCTAAGGTGAGATCTCTGCAAAATTTTTATTAACAAACACGAAAAGAAAAGAAAAAAATAACATTTGCCATTGGTGCCAAACACCGAATATAGCGGAGGGGAAAAAACCCAATGGGAGAAAAGTGCCCTGGCTTGTCGATCTTATTGTGGAGTCGTTGAACTTACCCTTGCGCTGAGGGTGGAGATTATCTCAAAAAGAACATAATTCTCTAAAGGCGTAAGGCACCACACTATTCAAACATTGATCTACCAAAGAGCTTCATTTGTAGTGCTAATGCCTTATCTTTGGTTTTAGGTATGTCCTTCTTGGGTAGGAATTTTATCAATTGTCGAGGAATTTGAGCAAGATAAGAGGATTTAGGCATTGAAATGCTAGAATCTATGCTCAAATGAGACCCATGTGAAGTTGGATGGGTCTTAAGTACACCAGTTGATGGTTGAATTATGTAACAAGGAGAAATCGGGACAACAGGTGTTTCAATACATGTTTTAGGAAGATCAACACCAGTAGATTTGTAGGTGCTATTACAACCACCTATCTTATCTTGAAGAGTTTGTGTTGATTTCTTTTGTACCCACTGATATGGAAAATCAAGGGTGGCTCTTGGAACCTTTTTGAAACATTCTTTTACCCTTAGCAAAGCATGGCATTTTGGAAGCCAAATTGCTGTTGCACCCTCATAATAACCTTGTGCTTTAAGAACCTATTTTGGGACCCATCGAGTAACAATCCGAGGTTTAGGCTTGGAAATGATGTGCTTCTTAAGAGGACTGGACTAGATGGTACAAGTTTGTACGCATATTTGGGTAGCCACATTGATAATTCCTTCTTGCCCGGCCTTCTTTGAGCAGCAACTAGAGTAGTTGGAACATGCCAGCCATGGCCCTCACTTGAGTACTTATCAATTATCCACATCATTTGTGTTGGAGCTTGTGTCTCTTTCTTATCAGCATCATTAACAGATTTGAGTGTTAAATTCTCAACTGAGACTTCCTCGACATGCATAGCTGTTGTTTTGGATGTATCCCTATAGTACAAATGATCTAGAAGAGCACGTGGTTGTACCATTCGTATAGGTATAATGTCATATCTGCAGAATTGAATTGGCTTCGGTAAAGCACATGTTGATAATGTTGCAAGGACATGACTCCATTCTAGTGGATCAATTAAATGCTCAGGGAAGGGTTGTGGAATGTATCTCTCTGTGTTGAAATCCCTACATGAGGCTCCACACATCCATAGATCTTCTCGCCCATCTGACAATGTAACTCTTGAGCCCTCAGATGAAGCAGAATCAAACTCATCTATTGGAGACCTTGTTACATCACGATATGAGTGATTCCTTAGGTTGACCCTTGTGATGACAGAATCATGTCGGAGGTACAAGTAATTGTATCCCCAATCTTGAATCATTTGAAATTGTCGCATGAATGGTCTACCCAATATCACTTCATAGTTTGGATGCTTTCCAAAATCCACTACTGCAAAGGTGTGCTCATATTCAATCCCACATGTGGTGACCAATATGTTCTCAAGCAGCCCAAGGGGATGTTCTAAGCTTCCATCTGCTAGCTGCAAGCGCATCCTTGTACTCCTAATAGATGGTTTGCCCCACTTTTCCCAAATGGACCTTGTCACAATGCCCACTCCTGCACCACTATCAAGTATTGCAGTTGAAGATACTTTTCGCACTTCTAATGGGAGGGTAGCATTTCCCTGATCGTCTTCATAAAATTTTCCTACTTTGTTGATAGGAACTGGCATAACATGTTTTGTCTCAAGTATAGTACACTCATGGTGACCCTTTTGTAGCAATACCTGCTCTAACAAACATGTGGCAATATCATTCCACAACTCAGGTCGAATTTTTATCAAATCAAGCAAAGGTAAGGTACAAGCCACTGGTGCTGACAAAATAGCTTGCTCCATACTCATATCTTTCTCCTTTGTCAACCTTTTATGTATGGAGGGTATCCTCAAGGTTTGAGAACAATTCTCATATTCTCCCAGATATGATGGTAAGGTTTTCATTGTATGCTTACTTCTAGGAGAAACAATTGTTTGAACTTCCTCCTGAATGCTTGGGTGTCTAAATTTGTTTTCCGTGCCTCTGGTAAAATCCACCTCAGAGAATGGAGGCGAACTAATAGAAGACATGTTCTCATGAACTTTCTCGTGAACTGCAGCCCACATCTCATTTGCCATGTGCTCATTAGCATCAATAACTTCATCATTGCATGGGAAGACAAGGCTAGGTGATGGCAGAATGTCATCTTTCAATGGAGTGTCAATTGGTGCAGACCTTTCGCTATGAGCTTGTGAAATGAACTCACTTTTCATTTCTCTACTTGATGACACTTCCGGTATGGTTTCTAATGTTGGCTTAAGAGAGGCTGGGCCTCGAGGAATAGGTGGTGGTGGTCCCTCAAGTATTGACTGAGCTTCCCTAATGAGTTGCTGATGTACAGCTAGATTGATCTTCTCCTCACGAGGGTTTGGGTATTCTTGAAGCTTCTTGGGTAGCTCAGATAAAGCTGCAATGCGACTTCTATGAGCATCAATGATGGCCTCTAGAGTCTCATTCATTTTATCCACAAAAACAGAGCCCCCAGAACTAACCTCAGTCGTACTAGCCTCATCTTGTTTAACACTAGGCCCAAGTTGAGGTTGATGTTTCTCATGCACTTCTTGGGATATGTAAAAGTTTTATCCCTCATGTTTTGTTTAGAGGCTTCTTGAGAACTAGTGGATGTACTTTTAGTTTGTTTGTTTCGGTTCTTCTTCCTCCGAGTGGTTTTTTTTCTACTGGACTGTAGGGTCTTATCCACTAGATTTGTTTTTGCATCCCTAGTTCGAGGTGTCTCATCAGTCTGTATTTCGACGTTTCGTGTCTGTGATCTAGTCATGACTCTAAGTGGCACAATATCCTCATTCTCAGATGAAGGTGGTGATGGAACTGTGCCTACAAGGTTGAGTGAGACCTTTGGTTGGGAGGTGCCTTCCTCATGTGGTTTCAGCAGACAGTCTTTTGGGAAGTGTTCTACACAACACCCTAGACAATATCTTTCAATTGGTGGAAACTGTTGTACTGTTGTATTGGACCGAGATGCTTGTCTTGAGCGATGTGGACAATCACGAGCCCAATGGGGTTCTCCGCACTCATAACAGGGGCCCATTGGTCTGGCTTCTACTTTCTTTGGGTGCCATTGACCTGAGGGGCCTGGAGTCCTAGGTTGGTAGCTGCCTAGCAACATTAAAGAGTTTTGTTCCCCTGGTTGAGTCTCCAGTGCTTGGCTTGGGTATGCGGGACTTTCAAAGAGATTATCCTTGGATGAATATGATGCGTATTCTTCTTCCACATAGCCTGGGTTTACCAAGTCTCTACACATATTTGAATTGTCGTAGTCAACAACCCTCACAGGAGCAGTCCCTGGAGCAGGAGGTTGAGCACCAAGAACAGGTCGTGCTTGTTCTTGTGTCATCGGTGGCTTACGTTCAAAACTAGTATACTGTTGATACATTTGTGGAGCCACTCCACCCCTCGGCTGCTCACGTTCCTGTCTCATTCTCACAATGCGAGTACATTCCTGTGTGGTATGAGTAAAGTTCCAAGCACAGGCTTGGCACCACTTCTTTGTGGGTTGGTTTGTGACTAGAGGAGAAAAGGTATTACAGTCCTCTGTTTTAGGGTCACCGCCACATGCTCCACAAAGATGAGGACCTGTAGGAAGCACACTCCTCATTCTCTGCTGCTGTTGTTGTGGCTGCATGGGTGGACGATAGGTCTGTCCCAATCTCCGTAGTACAAGGTTAGCTATCTGGTCGGGATTTACTAGCGCGCTAGACCCTGATCTTTGGTCATCACCCCACTGATCTCTAGGTTTCACCTCAGGGCCAGAACCATCCTGGAATTTGAAGTTATCGGTGAAATCCATAGCATCATGGCAACACTCGTTGAAACTTGTATGCTTCTTCGCATAGAGATGTGTATGCAGTGTCGAATTTTTGAGGCCTTTTAAGAAGAGAGAAATTAATCGACTTTGGGCGGGCTTCTCATCTTCTGGGCAACGATTAATGTACTGCTTCATTCTATTTACACAGTCTCTAACACTCTCATTCTCACCTTGCTTGAAAGAGTAGATGTGTGCTACTGTGTCATGTTGAATTCCCATCAAGGAAAAAGCTGCAATGAATCTCTCTTCCAAAACTCGTAAAGAAGTTTTGTCTGAAGCCTCTAATGCCTGAAACCAAGCGAGGGCTTTT
This sequence comes from Cibotium barometz, assembly GCF_041138505.1. Classification (NCBI taxonomy): domain Eukaryota; kingdom Viridiplantae; phylum Streptophyta; class Polypodiopsida; order Cyatheales; family Cibotiaceae; genus Cibotium; species Cibotium barometz. The sequence goes on from NC_141084.1 coordinate 19,313,588, forward strand.
CCTTCAAGAGTGAGCCCAAATCCTTCAATTTGAGTATGCTTATCAGCCACTTGCTCAGCTCGAACTGCTTGCCTAAATGCTGCTACATGATCGTATGGATCTCCCGACCCTTCATACTTCTTTACCAGTTTCTGAAGAGTTGATGGTCTTACTTGTCTTGAATACTCGTCATAGGGCCTACGGCCTCTCACTCTCAGTGGGAACTGTTCCTCTCTTTGGAAAGATGGTCCACATGTTTCCAAAATTGGTGTGGGTACCCTATTACCAGCCTCACCAAACCCCTCCAAAGATCTTGTCACCCGCATTTCAGGAGGTGCATTTATAGGAGGCCGAGTTGGCTCCCCTATCCTCCGATTGTTATAGTGAGAAAGATGTTGGTGTGGTGTGACCTGTGGTCGCACATTTGGTGTAGGACTATATCTTGGTGCTAGAGTTGGGCTACTAGCAGTGGTCCACTTGGATGTTGAAGGTCCCTCTCTAGTGAACTCTCGTAGGGGAGGAGCAACAGTTTCTCCAAGAAAGGCTGTCTCTCCTGGTTTGGCTGTATTTGTTGAGAACACTTCCATAAATAATGGTTGTCCTTTCCACGTGAGTTCCCTAATCTCTTTCCAATCTAAGGTTCGGTATTCATTGGCCCATTTATCAATTATTCTGTTCATGTGTCCTGCACGCTTCTCAACTACCACCACATGAGCTAGAGGAAGATCTAGCTGTGGCAATTTAGTTGTGGCATAATATCCCTCTAACGAGTCCTTATAGACCTCTTGAAGTGGGTCATCCTGTAAGACCTTTGTCACAGGAATTTGTCGTACAAACTCCCATTGGCTTTCAGCCCCCTGATCCAGTTTGCTCTTGCCTTTCCTATCCCTTTCCAAATTTAGATCTACAAGGAGTAAATCATCTATGGATGGCTTTGAGGACTGGGCATTGGATGGTCCAGGCATGTCCGGCTCAATGAGCCAGTCATCTCTAGACTCCCTTGCTCTGGAAAGTTCTGATAAGTCTAAGAACTCGGTTTTAGAGAGCTCCCCTAATTTGTCTACCTTTTCTGGATGGTAGGTGACTTCGTAGCGAACACCATCTCCACCCATATACATGTTACCCTGGTCATTGACGAGAGGTGCTCTATCAAGTTCTGAGAAAATGTCGGCGATCTTAACAAGATACCGTTGTTGTGGATCCTTAAAGATCTCAGCTCCTTGAGCATTTGTGTAGACATATTGGAGTCTCACATTAAGTGTTAACCCCATGGTGTCGGCTTCAAATGGATTAAAGGATCTTGAGGGTGTCCTATTTGGGGCTACGGGATGACTATTTGTCGGCCCTAGATTGTCCATGGACAATGAACTAGTTGTTCTAGAGGAAAGGGTATCGGATTGGGATTCAGAAAGGGTTTCAGCAATATCTGCCAAATTTCCTACCGATTGGGTCCCACTTTCCTGCGTAGGTACTCTAGAAGGTGCCCTAGGCCCTATGGCAGAATCTACAAGACGTCCCGACCGCAAGTGCATAAGGTCAAATTTTTTTGGTTTTTTTATGTGTTTTTGTTTTGTTTTGTTTTTGTTTTTGTTTTTTAAATAATATATATATATATATATATATTTTATTTAACCTACCTAATCACTAAATGTAACTAAAAGGAGTATGTGTGTGGCATAACTATCTATCCTCTTTTTTTTATTTTTATTTAATTATGATTTTTTTAAATGATTTTATGTTTTTTATTTTTTATTTTTTTAAATTTTAAATTAAACAAAAATTATGAATCACACTAAAAAAATACTAATTATGCACAAAGTTACAAAAAATTAAAAAATGCAAGTTAAACTAATTATGCAAAAAAGTAGACTCCTAAAAAAATACTTAATTTATTATTATTTTTTTAATTTTCTTTTGTTTTTTTTCCTTTTTTTGGTTTTTTTTTTACTAATAAATTTCGTGCCAAATATAAAAAATATGAATTTACTAATTATGCATCATTTACAAAATTTCTAAAAAAAAAAAATGCAAGCTACTTTAGTTATGCAAAAATTTAAATAATGAATAATGGATTCAAAAAAATAAAAACTGTTTTTTTTTCTTTTACTTTTTCTTTTTCTCTTTTTTTTTCTTTTTTTAATCTCTTTTTTTCTTCTTTTTTTCTTTTTTTTGAAGAAATTATAATTTTTTTGTTATTTTTATTATTACTTTTTTTATTTAAAAAAATACACAAACATGAAAGGGTGGTTGCAAGATCAAGGTGCCCAGTTTTGTCCACTCAAGCACCCTGTAAATAGTAAAAAAACAGGCATTTGTTTACATTTATTGGCTAATCTCTCCTAGTAAATGAAAGAATTTCGTTTCAAGTTCTTTTGTTGGAACATCATATTCAAAGTTGGAAATATAGTTGCATAATTTGATTAAGCATTAAATAGTCAAAAGTCCTCATTTTCTTAGGTACAAAGTCAATGTATACACCCTGTCCCAAATTTGAACTGATTCCATAAAATGCTAATATCTTTTACATCTAAACTCATATGAGACTCCCACTTTGTACCTTAGATCTTCACATAATATGGAGCTTAACTTGATTTTTTGAGAAATTTTTAAGATATTTATCCATTTTCTTTAAATATTTCAAGGTCTTTAAAGTGTTATAATATACGCCACTTTTTGTACCCACAATAGCTACCACTTAAAATCCTCAATCTTGTAGATCAAAAGAGTGGGTAGATACTGAGACATTAGTAGAATGTGGTGGTTAGTAAAAATTACAAATCCAATGGTTGGATTTTTAATGATCTCTTTTTCAAAAAATTTCCAGACTATGAGAAGGCCTGTAAATATTAATAATCTAATTAGTAAAATTACATTTTTGATGTGAATCATCTAAAACCTATAGGGACTAGTGTACTTGTAATGGTGCATCTATGAAAAAATAAATTGGATCACTCTAAGTATGGAAAGATCATTTGTTTATCATTTCATCATATTTTTGATTAATTTTGATTAATTAGACTAATTTATATTAATTTAAGTTATATTGGGTTAATTGAAGGACAAGAGTATTTTCTATTATTTGCTTGATCTCATTTTAAGTACCTTGCCCCCCCAAAATTTGCTCTCCAAGCACTGTCCCAGTCCAGCAGAAACTGGATAAAACTGGACACCCTGATCTTGCAACAACCCGAAATATAAATAAAATAAAAAATAATCAAAAAAAATCAAAATCCACCAACCTTATCTTCTTCGCGTCGTTCCCTCCCGGGTTTCCCGCCGGCGCGCACGTGCCTTCCACCCTCTTCTGCTTCGCTCTCTGCAGCCTATACAGCCACTGCTTTGCTTCGCTCTCTTTCCACGCGACCCTTAGCTGCAGCCCTGCCAACTTCTTCTTGCCGGCCACCACTTCAGCCGCCTTTCACTCTCTTCCTTCGCTCTTCTGCAGCCACAACCACTGCTTTGCTTCGATCTGGAGAGCACAGAGAGCAAGAGGTGGGCGGCCTGCCGATCCAGATTTTGTCCGCCACTCCCCACACTTGTAACCCCCGCTCGTGCTCCTGGGCGGGATCTTGTACACAGACACCTCGCCTTCTTACTGCCTTCCTTCGCCTTTTTTTTTTCTTGCAGAGCAGCCGTCACAGCCGTCACACTCGCTACAGCTGCCGCCGTTTGCTCCTCCGCTCCAACTGCCTTTTCGCCTGCTCTTTAGCCCGCTGCCAGTCAACTCGCCCTCTTTTTTTCTGACGCTGCACCAACGCCGGCCACGTCAGCTTCGCCTCCTACACGGCCCTTCTGTTTCTTCACCGCCTTGAGCCTGACGTCGGCGAGCTCTTCGTTTGCTTCAGCCACGTTCACACAGCCAAGCGCTTTGCGCCCCCCTTCACTCTCAGCATCGTCTTCACCGCCTCCTCGCCTTCTTTGCTGTGGGTGGGGTAGAGACGGCCAACCCCGTCAACGCATAGAATATATATATATATATATATATATATATATATTCTTAAAACCGCCTCTGCTCTCCCTTCAACCGGCTAGTCAACAGCGGCGCACACACATATATATATATATATCTAAATAGATATATATATATATATATATATATATATATGTTTATTTATTTATTTATTTTTTTCTGCTGCGACGCCTCCCCACAAAACAACAAAACAACTAAACAATAAAGGAAAGAAAGCCGCTTCACTACTTCCTACCTCCCTTCTCTTCCCCTCTCCCCCTTAAGCGGGCTTCGCACTTGGGAGCCTATGGAGCTTGCATAAGCTATGGAAAAGCTTAGCAATGCACCTCTTTTATTTATTTTGTATTTTTCACTAATTACATGTTTAGCGAAAAGCATGAAAGCATGAAATGGCAAAAGAAAACAATGAATGTAAGCATAATGACGGTACTTGAAAAGCAATAAAACAATAAAACATAAAAAAAAACAATTCGGGAGAAACCTCAGCCGCTCAATGGTTAACCTTATCCACTCACACCGGGATCACACACCCAAACTTAACCTAATCACTCAATGGTTTTGCAACCAAAAGAGGAAATAGTGGTGGTTTCCACACACTCTCAACCGGATTTGAGTCTTCTCCCCGGCAGCGACGCCAATGGAGAGACGGAATAACTCTCTCACTCGTAGCAAGAGTAGTATGATCCACACTTAGCTCAATCCAATGGGATTTGCATCCCTTTCGGAGCTAGGGATTCAACCCGTACCGGTGCACAAAAGCTTATCCATTTGATGGAGAGAATGCTAAGAAAACTACTACTATTGACATAGACTCAACACACACTCAAGCTCAATCTTGCTATTGCTCACTCAACTCCACATTCCATTCATCCATACATCCAAACAAGAAGAAAGCCTAGCTATTGCTTACACAAGATCAAGCATTCTTCATTCTCAAATACTCATTTCCCTAGCATGCACACAACTCTTGAAGCTATCAATAAGAAACATGCATACTAGAGAATTGACAAGAGAAGAGAGACAAATATCAACTCATTGCATTGAATTGGGAGTGAGAAGAGCTTGCACCTCTATGGAAGAAGAGGGAGAGCTAGTCTCAAGAGAGCTCAAACATGAGTTTGCCCAATGTGTCCATGCTCTCAAATGAGCCACCTTTTATACAAAAATTCTAGAACTCCCAAAAGTTCCCATGTGGGATTATTGTCAAACCCACTTCCACACTCATCCACAAAGTGGAACTCTTTTCAAGAGCCCTAAGTGTCTTTTTTGTTGCATCCTTGTATTGATCTTCATTTGTCATGCAACAGCTTGCATCAATGGAGACTACACACACACACACTACAAGCATGCATACACAAGAGAAAGAAAGAAGCATTCAACTAATCATAGATTAATCTACTTCAATGATGCTAAAACAAATTAAGAGAAAGAAGTGGAGCTATACTCATTGGAGCTTGATGCTCATTAGAATACAATAGAGAGAGTTAGAGAGTTGCCATAGCTTGAGAGCTCAAGAGCTTCACTCAATAGCTTATGAGAATGGCCAAAAACATACTCTTTCTTTAGCTAACATCTCTTTTATAGATATGTTACTAACCCTAGGCCTCTTTTACACATGGGCGGACAACCCCATAAGTGAGCCTTGCTTAATACACTTAGAACTCTCATTTAGAACCCACATTGGCCTAAAACGATTTACATTGCACTTCGGCACAAAATATATGGAAAAATTATGTGCGTCTTTATGTTCCCATGGCTACAATCCCGCTCTCTCGCATTAATTGCTTCCGGCCTCCTTCTATAATCCGTGATCCCTTGAGTGTTCCCGTGGAATACATGTGTATATGCATGTATGTATTTGTACATGCATTTATACAATTTCGTATTCTTATTCAAAGAGAAATACATGAGACCAATAATGATATTTGTCTCATCCACATATATATGTATGAATACATGTGTATATGCATGTATGTATTTGTACATGCATTTATACAATTTCTTATTCTTATTCAAAGAGAAATACATGAGACAAATAATGATATTTGTTTTTTTACTACATGATCAATATATGCATAAGTTTATGCCTTATTAATGACCTTGGATCAGTGGTGGACAAATTTAGATTGCAAACACTCATGGGCTTAGTCTTGTCTTTAGAAAAGTAAGCTCTTATGGGTGTTTAAAATATGTGAAAGAAACCTTTCCTCAATAAGCACCTGCTAGCATGTTCATATTTAGTTGGTCTTTCACAAGACTAGCTAGATAAGAGCCAAGATAACCAACAAGAAAGGGATAAGAAGCCCCTTGGTCATTCCACTACAAATTCAAAAAATGTTGAATACCTTGCTGATCAATCAATTTTACTATATGTACAGACCCCATATGTTTCTTGAGACATACACAAAAATAACTTCGAGTTTGATATAAAAGATCAATTGAAATATAACAAAGAATTAGTGAACATGTAACCTCAAATCTCCTAAGGAATTAATGTCAAGCAAAAAGAAATATGGATGCCCCTTGTTCATGCCACAAACTCTATTTAATTGCTCTTGAATTGGGCATGAACAAACTCAATTTAATTGTTCTTGAATCAGTTGTTGGTTGACTCTTGGAAGCTTTGACACATAAAAAGTTGTTTGAATTTAGAATAGGACTATGTGTCAACACTCTAGTAACCTTATGATTAGAAACACTACAACTAACCTTATGAATAGAAAGAAATCATTAAGTGTTCGTAGAAGACGAATTGAAAAAGTTCTTAGAGGACTTAGTCAGTTGAAACTTGAGTTTCATGTTGATGAATCATTGCATGGCTAGTCTTGAAATACATGTAGACTAGAACATATCTTCCAAAATTTCAAAATGCACAAAAGAATGATTTCTTTTTATGGATCAAGTGCATCGAATAACTCTTAAAACAAGTTGGATGATTAAAAACAATGTAGGATTGTGCAATAGAAAAGAGTGACAAAATAAAATACATAAAAGGAAATAATTTATCTTTGACTCAAATAATCAAAATTTGCAGCTTTGTTTGAGTTATCAGCCTCCACTTTAGACTTGAATTTCCCGCTTGGCTTTGCTTGGAAGTTGACTATTGTTGCTCTCATTTAATACATCCAAGTGATCAGTTGAGTGTTTTCTGCTTGTGAAGATGTTGTCTTCTTTAGGTGATTATGAGAATCTTGAAGAATCACAATCTCATTGAGAAATGTACCATAACGGTCATAATGTCAGTTTTCCTGTAGTAAATAAGAGAGAACCTCTTGCTCCCTCTCTGCATAGGAATTACCCTTTGTGTAAGCTTTAAAAAAAACCCTTATTCTTATGGTTTAAATCTTTCTTCTTTTCTTATCCGGTTGGATTTGATTTTTGTAGGTCATCATCTATTCACCATCAAGATGTGCTCGCTTGCTACCAAAAATGCAGGCTATGAAATCTCCATAGTTTTGTGTTCTTTTTGGCCTTGCTTAAATCCCTTGAGATGATGAAGACATGCATATACAAGCATAGCCAAGGCTAGTAGACATAGCCTTCTAGGTCCCTTCCTTATACTTTATAGCTTTTAAAAATTCCTAGATAGAGAGATACCTTATGCCTTGCAGCCTTTCGTTTTCTTTTGGTATTTTACCTTGAGCTTTTCTCCCTGTTGGCTACATCTTTTGTTGGCGATTATCTCTCTGATTTTTGAGATTTTTGTATTGACGAATATTATTTTCTTTGGATTTATAAACGAATATGATTTCTTGAAAATCTCTTCGTTTTTTCTGCAGTATGATTGATTTTTCTGTAAGATTTGAGAAATTTTGTGTTATAACATGGAACAGAATATGGGTACGTCATATAGAGAATAAGGACTAATTAGGTATATGTCTCACAAAGACTTCTAGCATTTGTAATAGATTTTGAATTGTGTACAGAATATCCCATAGTTGTATACATATCTGAGAGCTTAGTGATTGATTTGAGAGCTTAATGATTAATATACTCATGTGGAATTATACCACATATGGACACATCATATATTCTTCCATATTTGTACAACGTTGACTCCTGGAAGTTTGACACATAGAAAGTTGTTTGAATTTAGAATAGGACTATGTGTTAACACTCTAGTAATCTTATGATTAGAAACACTACAACTAACCTTATGAACAGAAACAAATCATTAAGTTTTCGTAGAAGACGAATTGAAAAAGTTCTTAGAAAACTTAGTGAGTTGAAACTTGAGTTTCATGTTGATGAATCATTACATGGCTAGTCTTGAAATACATGTAGACTAGAACATATCTTCCAAAATTTCAAAATGCACAAAAGAATGATTTCTTTTTATGCATCAAGTGCATCGAATAACTCTTAAAAGAAGTTGGATGATTAAAAACAATGTAGGATTGTGCAATAGAAAAGAGTGACAAAATAAAATACATAAAAGGAAACAATTTATCTTTGACTCAAATAATCAAAATTTGCAACTTTGTTTGAGTTATCAGTCTCCACTTTAGACTTGAATTTCCCGCTTGGCTTTGCTTGGAAGTTGACTATTGTTGCTCTCATTTATTACATCCAAGTGATCAGTTGAGTGTTTTCTGCTTGTGAAGATGTTGTCTTCTTGAAGTGATTATGAGAATCTTGAAGAATCACAATCTCATTGAGAAATGTACCATAACAGTCATAATGTCTGTTTTCCTGTACTAAATAAGAGAGAACCTCTTGCTCCCTCTCTGCATAGGAATTACCCTTTGTGTAAGCTTTAAAAAAAACCCTTATTCTTATGGTTTAAATCTTTCTTCTTTTCTTATCCGGTTGGATTTGATTTTTGTAGGTCATCATCTGTTCACCATCAAGATGTGCTCGCTTGCTACCAAAAATGCAGGCTATGAAATCTCCATAGTTTTGTGTTCTTTTTGGCCTTGCTTAAATCCCTTGAGATGATGAAGACATGCATATACAAGCATAGCCAAGGCTAGTAGACATAGCCTTCTAGGTCCCTTCCTTATACTTTATAGCTTTTAAAAATTCCTAGATAGAGAGATACCTTATGCCTTGCAGCCTTTCGTTTTCTTTTGGTATTTTACCTTGAGCTTTTCTCCCTGTTGGCTACATCTTTTGTTGGCGATTATCTCTTTGATTTTTGAGATTTTTGTATTGACGAATATTATTGTTTCTTTGGATTTGTAAACGAATATGATTTCATAAAAATCTCTTCGTTTTTTTTGCAGTATGACTGATTTTTCTGTAAGATTTGAGAAATTTTGTGTTATAACATAGAACAGAATATGGGTACGTCACATAGAGAATAAAGACTAATTAGGTATATGTCCCACAAAGACTTCTAGCATTTGTAATAGATTTTGAATTGTGTACAGAATATCCCATAGTTGTATACATATCTGAGAGCTTAATGATTGATTTGAGAGCTTAATGATTAATATACTCATGTGGAATTATACCACATATGGACACATCATATAGTCTTCCATATTTGTACAATGTTTTTTCTCCCATACTTCATTCTAGGTATACATATATGATAGCTCAATGACATGGACAAATGTCTGTCTGGGGGCCTGCAGCCGCTTGTTGATATTGGAGCCTCAGCAAGGCAAGGGCTCAGACCAGCAAGCCGAATTCCTCATAGTATAAGGAGACAGCTCAAGCATAGTTCTTGACGTAGTAGGCGTAGAGCGCTGAGTACTCGGAGGAGTAGGTGTCGCCCACTGTGGCTCCGGCGGTGCTGCTGGAGGGCGGCAGGCCATGCAGGGTCTCGAGGCGTTGAACGTAGCTCACATCACCCAACGATTCCCTACAATATCCAACAAACAAGCTTGTGTCAATATCTGCCGTAACTCATTAAACGTCGATCGGAGGTTTCTAAGAATAAGAGTAGTAGTACTCACTTGCTACCGCTGTAGCTGGTTGCTTGGAGAAGACTCCAAGGGATGCTCTCCTGGTCGACGGTGATGGACGCCAGGGTCTTGGCGGTGACTCGGCTGACTTCACCATGAGGGCTGCCCGCCGCTGGCATCCGGCTGGGCCAAGAAGAAGTGACTGCCCACAACAGCGCCTACCAGAGAATCGTTGGCGCTAGTACCATCGACGTAGAGCTTGGCGGTGGCGTTATAGAGCACCCAGTTGGTGCCGTTGAAGGCGTAGTGCTGCTGGCCCACCGCTCGCAACGCCAGGTGCAGCGTGTTGCCGGACGGCACGGAGATGGCGGTCGGGATAATGATACCGGATTCCAGGAGCTGTGATTGATCAGATTGCAGAAGAGTACGTGGACTCAGTACACGAGCAGAGGCCACGACGTCAACGCCGCCTGCAATCACAAGAAGAAGAAGAACGGGCCAAAGCAATCGAACAGCAGGTGCAGTACGGCAGGCTACCGGAGATCTTTCGCAGATTGTCGTGCAGCGCATGTTCATCCCTCCTTGCAGGCTAATTACGAACTCGTTAAAAGACTTTATTATGTATTGCGGTAGTAGATTGGCTGAGATTGAGCTTAATTATGGATTGCGATATTAGTGGGAAGATCAGAATTTGAAGGATGTTTTTTTTTAATGAATCAAAAGGTTTTTATAGGCTCTGCAGGAGATCTCCGGACGCGCAATTCGACCAGGTCAAGCAATCATAGCCGCCATCATATACACACACACGCAACCTTTTATATATTATTACAAAGATAATGTAACAATGTTGAAAGCTTCAAAGCACCAAAATAAAGTAGCCCCGGTTTCCTGGATGCCTACACCAAGACTTTCCTGGGCCAAGAAGAAGTGACTGCCCACAACAGCGCCTACCAGAGAATCGTTGGCGCTAGTACCTAATCACTAGTTATAGTGATTAGGTGCACCAGTCACTAGCTAGTGCACCTAAGGTCAGTGGGTTATGTAGTGGGGTGCACCCAAGAAACTAGTTAGTGATTGGAGTGCACCCAAGTCACTAGTTGGTGACCTCCAATCACTAGTTAGTATCTTGGGTACACCCTAGTCACTAATTAGTGGCCCCTTATCACTAGTTAGTGCACCCAAGTCACTAGTTTGTGATTGAGCTACCCAAGTCACTAGTTAGTGACCCCCAACCACTAGTTAACTAGGGTGCACCTAAGTTACTAGTTAGTGATTGGGGTGCACCCAGGTCACTAGTAATGATCCCCATTCACTAGTTGTGATCCCTAGCAAGTAGTTAGTGCACTGACGTTACTATTTGTTTCACCCCAATCACTAGTTAGTGCCTCCTAGTCACTAGTTAGTGCACCACTTGTTATTAAGGTGCTTGCTAGTGGGACATGCCACTAGTTAGTGTCCCCATTAAAATATAGAAAGGAATAATTGCCAATTAGTACATTAATAAAAGCATAAGCACATGACCATTTCTATTTGACTAGAAATATTTATACTATGGAGCTATAGAAACACATTAACACTCTTCATCTTAGTTTTGATTGCCGATATTGAACCCATCACCATTGACTTTGCAGCATTGGAGATTACGTGGTTGCATGATTGTTCTAGGCATCATCCTGTAACCAAATTCACATCCTTGGCATTCATTGTCCATCATGGCTTTGATGTCGCTAATAGGGAGCTTCAAATCAAGAGAAAGGAATCTGATGCACTGCCTACTATCAATGAGCCTCAAAATGTTTGTAATCAACTCCATATGCACCTGTACCTTCTCCAACTCTACCTTTATGGACTCTAGATTTATCTAGGAGAGAAAGATGATAATTAGTCATACCTAAAATATACAATCTTGAGGCAACAATTATACATAAACAATCAATGACATGCAACACATACCTCTATAGTAGAAATACCCAGCTCAAGGTCCAAGCTCTGGTGTCCATCTGCTGATACGAGTCCCTTGCTAAACTGCAACATGTCAATATAAACTTGCAGCTTTTGCTTTGATGCCTTAGCACCAGTAGCAACACTTAGTTCAATCTTGTGCCTTGCAACTCTGGCAACTTGTTTATTCCTGTTACAACTCCCTCATTTTGATAGAGTTTCTTGCTGCCGATGATGAGTCTCAATGTAAGTTTGTGAAACAAAAATTCCTATGTGTCTATTATATGCAGAGCCCGTGGATATTACAAACGACATTGAAGGTTATGTGCATGGGCATTGGGTAAAAGGTGGGCCTGTGTAGAAGCTTCTTCCAGTGCAAACCCCAACACTCTTCTTTCTTTGACACTTATTTGTCTACTTTCTTTGACACTCATTTGTCTTACAAAGCAAGAACACATCAGAATAGGCCTTCTACTCCAATTCAGGTAGTACAGGTAGAGGGTGTGATATGGGTACCTTAGTCACGAACTAGTGACTTGGGTGCACTAACTAGTGATTGGGGGTCATTAACTAGTGAGACTAGGGTGCACCCAAGACACTAACTAGTGATTGGGGGTCACTAACTAGTGACTTGAGTACACTCCAGTCACTAACTAGTGTCTTGGGTTCACCCCCCAGTACATAACCACTAGCTTGGGTGCATTAACTAGTGACTCATGGGTAACTAACTATTGACCTAGTGCACCCAATGACTAATGATCTGGGTGCACTTACTAGTGAATGGGGGTCACTAAATAATAACCTGAGTGCACTAGCTAGTGACCTGGGTGTGCACTATAAACTAGTGGCTGCTGGGGCTCACTAACTAATAACCTGGGTGCAACAACTTGTGACCTAGGTGCACTAACTAGTGAGTGGGGGTCACTAACTAGTGATTGGGGGTCACTAATAAGTGACATAGGTGCACTTACTAATTCTAATTAGCGACCGAAGTGCACTACCTAGAGAGTCACTGCACTACCTAGAGACTAGAGACTTACCTACACTAAGTCTTGAACATTTCCACTAGACAGTGATTAGTGATAGAGGTGCACTTTCTAGTACTAATGAGTGACCAAACTACAATAGCTAGTGAGAGTGACCAACCTACACTAACTAGTGCACATTTGCACTAGGTGGTGACTTGGGTGTACAAACTAGTGCAGGTAGTACTAACTAGTGCTCTACCTGCACTAATTAGTGTACAGTTTTGACTAGGTAGTGACTTGGAACCAGTAACTTGTGACTCTATTCAGTATCTACTGATTGGGGTGCACTGACTATTGCAGAGATCACTAGTTTGTGGCCCAATAACTAGGGACCATGTCATTAAATGTTGAGCTTGTGCGCATTAACTATTAACCGTGTGCATTAGCTATAACATTGGCCACTAACTAATAGTACAGTACCGCAAGTGAACTAGTGCACTAACTACTGAGCTATATGTAGTGAATGTGCACTTTCTAACAATGGTCGGTAATGACTAAATATTGGCCACTAACTAATAGTACAGTACCGCAAGTGAACTAGTGCACTAACTACTGAGCTATATGTAGTGAATGTGCACTTTCTAACAATGGTCTGTAATGACTAAATATTATCAAGTATAAAATTATTGAATTTGTAAAACTGAACGATTGTGTAGGAGGGACATGTTAAGTCAAACTTCCCCACGTGAACTACATTTGAAGGTAACTCGATAGATACACACCTTTTTTATGCAATCTTGAATTTTTAAATATAAGTTCACTTTATTTTATACATACAGACAATCAATTCTCTCAGGCAAATTCCTCACACAAGGAGAATAGGGCAGTTGTGGATGATAGCCTCGTATTGCAAAGGATAACTCTAACAAAGGTATGCACAAATCATAATCTTAGAATTTGTGAAAACCACCATGGAATGTACCAATGGGATTGTGAATTGTGGTGACCAAAGAATAGGAAAGACAATGTCACTTAACTACAATGAGAAATTATCAATCAAAGTCACTAGTTGTTGATGTAATCATGTCTTTAGTGAGGTTTATAGTGCATCCCTTTGTGGAAGCAAAAAATGTTGGATAAGAAAATAAAAACAAGTGAAGGAATTTTAATGAACCTATACCTTTAACCTACTTTAGTGTTTTTCTCAGAAATTACTATAGTATATAGATTTCCAAGACAAAGGGATTACATTTCCAAGTTTAGCTTACAAGGTGACATTGGCTAGTGGGATTTTGAAATAAATGCAAGATGAGTGGATTCTAATAGTATTTTCAAACACTTACCCATTCCATACACATGAGGTTTCATGTGGCTTTGTAAATGCACTCATGGAAATACCACACATCAAATGATGATAAGGGATGAGACTATAACTCACTCATGGTTAGGTACCCCCACCACAAACAAGGAATCCCTAAAAATATATGAAATGTATGCCAACCAATGCCCTACAACAAGCACACCCCCTTGATGTCTGTAGATGCAAAGGGAAACCTTAATCAAGCCATTGAATAAGTTAGCTCGCATATGCCTCTCCAAATAACACTCACACTTGTATGAATTCTAGAAAGCAAAAGAAAAGGAGACAACCACCCAAATTATACTCAAGACACACCTAAATGGGAGTAGACAAGCATGTACTTCAACTGAGCATTAGGGAGTGCCTTGCCCTTCTCCATTCCTTGTTTAAATAGTTGAAGAAGCCATGTTTACACCATACCCATTGGCCACATGGTGTGATGCTATCAAGTGCATGGATTACATTAAATGGGAATAATCCACGTGGTAATGAATATAGAAGAATACATGAAAAATACAACCACTCTATGCAGTAAGATTACACATGATGGAAGTAATACAAGTGATACAATATCTCAATGTGTAGACATCAAAACGACGTGTAGATTGAAGCTATGGCTCTAATCCATCATGACACCACCCAAGTTGGCATGTCAACAAAACATCACCTTGTCTAAAATGGGTTTACATCACACTACCACCATAGCACATCTAGTCCCTTGAGTGCATGTGGAAAAGAGTAAAAAAGTCAAGATTGGGAATTGAAAATGTAGGAGGATGATGACCTGCAAGTCAATGAAGGTCAATAAGTGGCCATCAAAGAAAGATGACTCTGTCCCTAGAGTTTTGCATAGGAAGACATGCTTTAGTGACTGTGTCATTGTGTAAGCATGGCAAGTCATTGCTTTAGTGAGTGTGTAATTGTGCAAGCATGCATGATGTGCTTTAGTGAATGTGTAATTGTGAAAGAATTTGTGATTTATGTTTTAACTAAGGTTGTATTTTTGTCGAGATAAGAAAAATACAGTAGACACTATTACAAGACAAAGATGCTTTGGGATTTCACATGGTCTTATCAGTTGGCAATCGTATTCTTGACCTTTACTACATTCGCACCAAGCACTCCATTTTCTACATGCACTTCCATCTCTTTCCTGGATTTTGATTTAGTTATTAGTTGTCAGATAGCCTTTGTGCTTTGTTTTGAGATGTGGTGGAAGCTCAATCCTCTCACCATCCACTATTTGGAGCTCGGTTGTTAAGATTCTTTGCTCTACATGTTTGCTACTATGCATGACCTATCATTTAGCCCTCACACAAGTTGCACTTTATGAGATACCATTTTACCCTTGCACAAATTGAGAAATTATCTTTTCTTATTACTCCATTGGTTAACATGGTTTCTCCTACTTGACCTACAATAAGGCACTTTGCCATCTAACCTATGTGAACAAGAACTTATCTTTGTAAGAGACGATTTTGGAACATGTAAAAAAGTGACCTTACCATGTGCTTAGTGTCAAATAGGTAAAGTCTATCGACTTAGTGTACATAGTTGCTTCTAGTAATAGAGAGACTGTACCATTTTTAAGTTTGGCCACCCTAGTTTGAAATCTACTCACTTGTAGATAAGTCGTTTTTTATAATAAACAATACACAATCATTCCTTTTCAATAGTTTTCTTTTGAGCTCTCCTTCTTCCCTCTTTGTGCTTTCTTACCCACGTGAACAAGCACTTATTTGTGTAAGATGGTACTAGAACATATAAAGCGGCCTTACCATGTGCTTAATGCCAAATAGGGAAAGTCTACATACTTAGTGTACATAGTTTCTTAAGACTAGTAATAGAGGCTGGACCATTTTTAAGTTTAGTCAGCCTAGTGTGAAAAAAAGTCACGTATATATAACCAAATTTTGACAATAAACAATACACAATCATTCCCTTTTAAATAGTTTTCTTGTGAGCTCTCCTTCTTCCCTCTTCTTGTTGCTTTCTTGCATGCTATCGTGTTCTTACTGGCTTGATACTTACTTGATGGATGTTATGTGTGATTATAAGCTTCCGCCTTTGATTAGCTTCTTTGTCCTCTTATTTTTGTGAAAGAGAACCATTGTGAAGGATATTTTGTGCTTGCCTCTATCTAGGCATTGAGGGATCTCTTTGCACCCCTTTGTCAAGGAGTATTGTGGTGTGACAATAGAGTGAGTATGTGACGGATGATCAAGCATGCATCCACATGGAAAGTTACATTTATAGCTTGAAGGTGACCTAATGACACATGCTTCTGCAAGGCTAAGGTAAGATCTTGACTTGAACATAAGCTCTTCCCTCTAGTCTTCATCTTCTGAAGTTGATAATGGAGTTGAATCTAAAGCTTTTCTTCCAGCTGTAGATGGTAGAGCTCATATGAATCTTGTAAGGCAAATAAGAAAACTGCTTCCAGTATTAATTTTGTTTGTGACTATCCCCATACCCTCACTCTTTCTGAGTAAGTTAAACATGTGGAGTTTCTTAAAAAAGAAGGCATTAAGAGCACGTGCATGACAATTTCCTAATACCATATTCTTGAGGTTTGTGTGATGGTCAAGCTTTTGCAGGTTTAGATAGAGGCCTGCTGCTTCTCTATCCTTTTCCCCAACATAAACCTTGGCCCCTCCACCAAACACACCATGAAAACTATTGGCTCATTCAAACCACCAGCATTGGAACCGAGTAAAGAACCAAGGCCACACCGTTGTCTATGGGCGCACGAAGCTATCGACATGAAACCATCCTCATTCGATCACTACCAACAACACTAATGATCTAATGCAATGTTGATGTCTACATTTTAGTGGAAAATTGGTAAGCACATGTAACCCCTTCACCCTCCTTTTACTGCTTATATTGGCTCTCCATAGAGGGTAGAGCTAGTACAGCTGCTTGTTCATGTTGGAATTAGGGTTAGGGTTTGAATAATGCACACACACAAGATAGAGAAGCTTGAGAGCACACAAACTCACTAGAATAGAATTAACAAATGTGTGCCAGATACAAAAGATAAGTACACACCCCAAAATGAGTAGATAAGAGGGTGTTCATACGCACGGTGAGGGAAAAAATGTCACGATGGTTCTAAGTGTGTTCACACACATCACTACCATATAATGCTACAAATCCCCCTTGGAGTGATGATGTGAACATGTACAGGGTATGGCCGATCAATCCTAAAAAGGCAGTAAGCCCAAAGCTTTACGAAAAGCTTCAAACTTTTCATGAGGAAGAGCCTTCATGAATAAATCTGCCATGTTTTCATGTGTAGACACATAGATCAAGCTGATCTCTGCTGCAGAGAGTCTTTCCTTGACATAGTGGTAATGCACCTCAATGTGCTTAGTGCGAGCATGAAACACTAGGTTCCTCGCACTACTAATGTGCTCTGGCTGTCAGTGAAAATGGTAGTGCTATAAACGACTGTCCAACACCCAAATTAGCCATAAGACGTCTGAGCCGTCACACACACTCAACTATAGCTGTAAAAACTACCCTCTACTCAGTTTCACAACTGGAAGTGGCCACTGTAGGCTGCTTCTTGGTGAGCCATGATATACATGAATCACCAAGCTAAAAGAAAAACCCACTAGTGGTGGACACTCGTGTGTCATAACATCAAGTCCAATCTGAATCACTAAAAGCATGCAGCTATGACTCACCACCCTTTGGATAAAACAACCCAAAATATTGAGTGCCTTGCAAATAGCAAAAAACTTGCTTCATAGCTTACCAATGCTTTGTACCTGGGCTATGCATAAACCTACTCAACTGTGAGACCGCAGACTATATATCTAGCCTCGTGTTGCATACATAAAGAAAGGATCCAACAACCTGCTGATACAAACTAGCTGATACAAACTAGGCTCATCAAAAGAGTCTCCTACATCTTGAAGGCTAAGTCGAGTACCTGTCTCCATAGGTGTAGCCACAAGTTTACAGTCTTCAAGATTAAACCTCTTCAATAGCTTCTGTATATATTTAGACTCCAGCATAACAATGCCATCATTGTGCTGCATAAACTGAATCCCCAAGTAATAATGTAAGGGCCCCAAATCTGACATCTCAAACGATGACTGCTGCAAATCAGCCTTAAAGGCTGAAACTTGATCTACATTGGGTCCCATGAGCAGCATGTCATCAACGTATAGAACGATAACCAAAAATGTTTCCTTACTCCTCTTCACACATAGAGGGTACTCTCTGTTGGAGTGTTGCAAAAATCATTTGCAACAACCAAGTATGCATGAATCTTCTCATACCATGCTCTAGGAGTCTGCTTAAGGCAATAAAGAGCCTTTTTCAACCTACATACTTTAGACTCTTCCCCTTTCACATCAAAACTAGGAGGTTGCGATACATACACCTCCTCATGTAAATCACCATTCAAGAATGCAGTCTTAATGTCCAACTGATGTACATTCTACCCATGATGTGTTGCCAAAGCAATGAGACACCTAATGGTAGTCAAATGAGATGTGGGTGCAAAGGTCTCATCGTAAATCAATGCCCTTTTGCTAGGCATACCCCTTTGCAACAAGTCTAGCCTTGTAGCGATCAATGCTTCTTTGTGTTTTACCTTGTACATCCACTTATTACCAATGGCCTTCTTGCCATGAGGTAGATCTGTCAAATACCAAGTGTCATTCTTGAGTATAGAGTTATACTCATCCTTCATAGCATGCATCCAATGATCATCGTTCTATGCTTCCTCAAAGGAAATAGGTTCCTCCTCATTACATAAAGTAGAAATGAGAACATGATCCACATGAGAATAATTTACATGATAAGAACCTGCATGAGTTCTGCTAGGTAAAGGAGCTACCAACTTGCTATCCCTCAATGTCTGCACAAGTCATTTTGGCATACGCCTAGATTCTTCTATGGCTTCTCTCTTCTCATCCACTACATCCTCAATAATTGCCTCATCAAAAGGCTGATTTGCAAGCTGATTTTGCACCACAAGTCATTTTGGCATACGCCTAGATTCTTCTATGGCTTCTCTCTTCTCATCCACTACATCCTCAATAATTGCCTCATCAAAAGGCTAATTTGCAAGCTGATTTTGCACAAGTCATTTTGGCATACGCCTAGATTCTTCTATGGCTTCTCTCTTCTCATCCACTACATCCTCAATAATTGCCTCATCAAAAGGCTGATTTGCAAGCTGATTTTGCACCTGCAAAGGCTAAATTTCAGCACTTGGTTGAGCATTCAATTTCTCTACATATGGCTGCCTCCATTAAACAAAGGTAGGAGCGAATCAAACATGTCTTGTGAGCATACATTCTGCTGTTTTTTTGCATGAAAGCATGGGTTGAACTGAGTTTTTGAGAAAAACAACATCTCTACTTACTAAAATCCGCTTTGAGGCTGGATGGTAGAGTCTATATCCCTTGCTTTCTGAACTCTACCCCACAAATATGCATTTAACTGCCTTATCATCAAGCTTACTACGTTGTTGCTCAGGTGGCACAAGAGCGTAAGCAAGACAACCAAAAACACGCAAATGAGCCATAGAAGGCTTCCTGCCATGCCAAGCTTCATAAGGAGTTTTAGACTGCAAGGCCTTGGTAGGGCATTTGTTCAACACATAGTTTGCTCACATAGTTGCCTCCATGAGGTAAATCTTGGGCTTTCACCATACATCGTGCCATCTCCATGAGAGACCTATTGATGTGTATGGCACTGTACATTGATGCCACTGTATGGCACTGTACATTGATGCCTTATACCTTTTTCAGCCATATATGCATGAAATTCCTTGGACATATACTCCCCCCCTCGAGCTGAATGAAGGGTGCCAACTTTACATTCACATGCATTTTTAGCCATGGATACCAAGTGTTTAAAGCACATAAAAACCTCTAACTTCTGCTTTAATGGATACACCAAGCTATATCTGGAGTAATCATCAATAGAAGTGACAAAGTAGAGATATCCCCCAATAGATGGTGTCCTCATAGGACCACATACATCACTATGTATAAGCTATAATTTCTTAACAGCTCTCATAGATCCATCCTTTGGAAATGATGCCCGATGCATTTTACCAAGAATACACCCCTCACATACATGTCTAGTAGGGGTATCAAGAGTTGGCCAACTCTGACACTATATCATGCCTTTGAAGGTGTAACAAATTGTCATAATTCAGATGGCCAAATCGTACATGCCATAATTCTGCATCACTCATAGCACTAGTCGTAGAGACTGAGCAAGCATCATGCTGCAACTTCTCAGATACATCCATCCTATATAGGCCATGAAACAAGGTACCTGAGGCAATGATAGAATAACCATCATTTCTATCCTGAATTGTACATCTGTCTTCCACAAATTTCACCGTCAAGCCTGACAAGGTTAAGGCTGAAATTGACAACAAGTTCTTCTTAATGCCTGGCACATATAAAACTTTCAAAAGAGTAAATGCGCCCCCATTTGCAGAGTAGTGAGCACAACTCTACCAACTCCTTTGACACAATATGAGGAACCATTTGCACATGTGATAGTTCTTACATTTGGGACAAATTCTAGAGATGAGAACAAACCTTTTGGTGAAGTAATGTACTTACTAGCACCACTGTCAAAGTACCAAGCATCCGATACATCATGAACAGAAGGGTCATAACTGCAATGTACAGTCCATGCCCAATCATGTTGAGCAAAACTTATAGATTTCTTCTTCTTTGCTCTTGGTGCAGATGCATCAGCAATATCCATGCCCGATTCTTTCTTTTTCTCCTTCTCTAGCGTTTTCTTGCACTCATGTATGTAGTGCCCTGGTTTCCTGCAAATAGTGACACTTACCCTTCTTTTTAGGCTTATCACCTTCTTTCTCTACATCCTTACCTAAGGATTCTAATTTTGGCTTATAGCCACCATGCAAAGAAGCTTTACCTTTGCCTTTTTGATTGGCAACAAAAGCTTGGTCAGCAACTCGTATATTAGATCTGTTTTGCCTAGACTGCTCTTCTTGCAAGAGTACTGAAACCAGCTCATCAAATGTAAGGGCATTTGGATTTCCTTTCATCTCATGAGTCTAAGGTTAGAGGCAAAACTATCCGGTAATGCATTGAGAACTGTGGGCACCAATGTACTATGAGGATATATCTCATCCACACTAGCACGCTGCTCCTTAAAATCTTTGATCTTGGTCAAGAAGCTATCCATTGAGTCTCCTCATTCATGTGCTCAGACCTCAATTGTTTGCGCAGATATGCACCATGTGCTTCATTGCACACCTGGTATAATGCAGCAAGTGCATCCCATGCCTGTTTTGAAGTCTTAAATGACCAAATACGAGGAATAATTCTTCGCTTCACAGAAAGTGCAAGTAATGCATGTGCCTGTGTATCTCTTCCATCCCATCTCGTTTGAGCAGTAGTGGGAGGTACTAATGGTGCATGTGGAGGAGCCACATCTGTAGTATCAGATTCTACTTCAGATGTACTTGCAGCATCTGGTTGCACTGGTAGTTGTGAAACAGGACGAGTTTCACTACCACTGACCACATTCCAAAGGCCTATAGTAACCAGTACATGCCTCATCATATAGGACCATAATGGGTAGTTAGTCCCATCAAGTTTGTCCTCAAGCAAACAACATGTTGAATACATCACTAATACTTCTAGCCATGACTTTCTACCAAATGCAAAATCTTTCAACACACTACAAGTACTCAGTATTCATTGGATGCAACCCTGGATGGCTCCCAACTGACTGAATCACTTGCAAAGTGTATGAAAAATAACACAGAGTAGAGAATAGAGTGTTACTGGCAAAAGTATGATGGTCGATGTGGTTGAAGACACTGTAGATGCTGCTACACACCAAATGTTTTCCGCTACACTGTCCAAAAACACAAAATCGAGCAGAACCAATCCAAAATGACTCCTCTCTAGAATGTCTGTAGAAACCTTGCGGTGCCCAAAACGTGCTGGAATCGTGCCGTAGACCCCGTAAACTTTGTATACTTTGTATACATTATATACTTTGTATACAACACACTATAGTATACACCTTCTTCTCCTAAGAGGGTATCTCAATCGGAGACAAAAAAATAGGGTCGTGAGGAGGGAGGCAGACTACTAGATCAAGTGTCAAGGAAGCTAGCTCTGATACCAAGTGTTGGAATTAGGGTTAGGGTTTCAACAATGCACACACACAAGATAGAGAAGCTTGAGAGCATACAAACTCACTAGTAGAATAGAATTAACAAATGTGTGCCAGATACAAAAGATAAGTACACACCCCAAAATGAGTAGATAAGAGGGTGTACATACGCACGGGGGAAAAAACCTCATAGTGAGGGAAAAAATGCTGCAGTGGTCCTCAGTGTGTTCACACACATCACTACCATATAATGCTACAGCTCATAGATATTCTCAATGAAAGTCTAAATGCATCTTACCAGACATTCGATTGGGAGAGAAGAGAGAGCTTGAGCTCTTCTTCTTCTCACTACTCGAAAGAGGTCTACAAAAGAAAAGTGTAAACCCAACATAAGTATTAGAGTACTATGTAGAAGCAATCCATAATGTGAATACACTAAATAGGTGAGCTGGCAAGAAAAGTATGCCATAAATCGGTAGGTGGACTATGTAGGTGTAGTCTAGCTATAGAATCACTGGCAAGATGCACCATGTCAGCTACCAAACGTGCTAGTGATATAAATGTGAACCAATCACCTAGGAACACCCCGTGAGTTAAAGCTCTAGTTGAGCTTGGCATCTCAACACTGTCCCTCAAGCTCAACTCCATCTCTCCAAGACTCCAAGCATGCTATGAAATTTGTGAAGCTTCTCAGCTCCTAAGGCTTGGTGAAAATATCAATAACCTAATCCTCTGTGTTGTGTTGACGTACATGAGATCCTGCCAAGACCTTCTCTCTGAAGTGATAGTGGACCTCTATATGTTTGGTCCACATATGAAACATTGGGTTGCAAACTTTATGCTATTAAGGTTGCCATAATAAATGACAACATGCGTATCCACATCCAACTCCAATAATCGGTAGGAAATTTGGCAGATATTACTAAAACCTTTTTCGAATCCCAATCTGATACCCTTTCCAGGACAACTAGCTCATTGTCTATGGACAATGAGCTATCTAGGGCCGTCAAATAGTCATCCCTTAGCCCCAAATAGGACACCCACAAGATCTTTTTAATCCATTTGAAGCCGACACCATGGGGTTACCACTCAATGTGAGACTTCAATATGTCTACACGAATGCTCAAGGAGCTGAGATCTTTAGGGATCCACAACAACGGTATCTCGTTAAGATTGCGGATTTTTTCTCAGAGCTTGATAGAGCACCTCTAGTTAAAGACCAGGGTAACATGTACATGGGTGGAGATGGTGTTCGCTATGAAGTCACCTATCATCCAGAGAATGTAGACAAATTAGGGGGGCTCTCGAAGAGTGAGTTCTTAGACTTATCAAAGCCTTCCAGAGCAAGGGAGTCTAGAGATGATTGGCTCATTGAGCCGGACATGCCTGGACCATCCAATGCCCAGTCTTCAAAGCCATCCATAGATGATTTACTTTTTGTAGATCTAAATTTGGAAAGGGACAGGAAAGGCAAGAGCAAAATGGATCAGGGGGCTGAGAATCAATGGGAGTTTGTACGACAAATTCCACTGATAAAGGTCTTTCAGGATGACCCACTTCAAGAGGTCTATAAGGACTCTTTAGAAGGATATTATGCCATAACTAGATTGCCAGGGCTAGATCTTCCTCTTGCACTTGTGGTGGTAGTCGAGAAGCTTACAGGATACAAGAACCGAATTGTTGATAAATGGGCCAATGAAAACCGAACCTTAGATTGGAAGGAGATTCGTGAGCTCATGTGGAGAGGACAATCATTATTCATGGAAGTGTTCTCAACTAATACAGCTAAACCAGGAGAGACAGCCTTTCTTGGAGAAACTGTTGCTCCTCCCCTACGAGAGTTCACTAGAGAGGAACCCTCCACATCAAAGTGGACCACTGCAAGTAGCCCAACTCTAGCACCAAGATATTATCGTACACCAAAAGTGTGACCACAGATCACACCACAACAACGTTTCTCTCACTATGACAATCGGAGGGTAGGGGAGACAACTCGGCCTCCCATAAATGCACCTCCTGAAATGCGGGTAACAAGATCTTTGGAGGGGGTTGGTGAGGCAGGTAATAGGGGACCCACACCAATTTGGGATGCATATGGACCATCTTACCAAAGAGAGGAACCACTGAGAGTGAGAGGCCGTAGGCCCGATGATGAGTATTCAAGACGAGTAAGGCCATCAACTCTTCAGAAACTGGTAAAGAAGTACGAAGGGTCGGGAGATCCATATGACCATGTAGCAGCATTTAGGCAAGTAGTTCGAGCTGAGCAAGTTTGACAAGCATATGCAAATTGAAGGATTTGGGATCACTCTTGAGGGAAAGGCCCTTGCTTGGTTTCAGGCACTAGAGGCTTCAGACAAATCTTCTTTACGAGTTTTGGAAGAGAGATTCATTGCTGCTTTTTCCTTTATGGGGATTCAGCATGACACAGTAGCAAACATCTACTCTTTCAAGCAAGGCGAGACTGAGAGTGTTAGAGACTGTGTAAATAGAATGAAGCAGTACATTAATCGTTACCCAGAAGATGAGAAGCCCACCCAGAGTCGATTAATTTATCTCTTCTTAAAAGGACTCAAAAATTCAACACTGCACACACATCTCTATGCAAAGAAGCATACGAATTTCAATGAGTGTTGCCATGATGCTATGGATTTCACAGATAACTTCAAATTCCAAGATGGTACTGGACCTGAGGTGCAACCTAGAGATCAGTGGGGTGATGACCAAAGTTCAGGGTCTAGTGCACTAGTAAATCCAGACCAGATAGCTAACCTAGTACTAAGGAGATTGGGACAAACCTATCACCCACCCATGCAGCCACAACAACAGCAGCAGCGAATGAGGAGTGTACTACCTACAAGTCCTCCTCTTTGTGGAGCATGTGGCGGTAACCATAAAACCGAAGAATGTAATACCTTTTCTCCTCTAGTCACAAACCAACCCACAAAGAAGTGGTGCCAGGCCTGAGCTTGGAATTATACCCACACCACACAGGACCCTATTTTTGAATTTTTCAAGCTATTTATTCAAGATGAAGTTGATGATGACGAGGATTCCGCAGCGGAAAACTTTTAGCAAAAGCTTGGGACCTTCATTCTCGAATCAGCTGCATGGTGAGGCAGCAACCTCTCAAGGTGGGAGGATTCATGCCTCGCAGCAGTAGAGGGTGGAGGTTGAGCAGAGGCCAGTGGTGGTGGCAGGTGGGTGGCTCGAATAGCAGCAATGCTGGTTGGTGAAGACCCCACTCAATGTTACGCCCTAATATGTGGGAACTGTCACATGCTAGATAAATTCAAGTGGATTATGCAAGATAATAGATTTGATGGTTTTGCAGGGCTGTCAATAAAAGAGGAGTTCCAATTTACAACCTATTATTATTTGCCTGTTATTTTTTACATACAACCACAAGGGACATATTCACTATTAGATTACAAGATCCTTTACAAATTGGATAACATTTTCTATGGCTATCTATAGTGCTGCCGCCATTTATTTTTGTCACCTACATGAACTCTTCATCCGATTTTGTGCTAATCAGATTATTTGGGCGGCCAATCCATTACGATTATCCACGTGTAGCCATGCAACCAGCTAGTCACATACAACCTTTGTAAGATAGTTTTCACATTAAACTTGCAATTTGTCAACACAAACACAACAAGTTGGTATATTCCAAACAATCTTGTAAGAGCTATCATCCAACATTAGTCTAGAGTTATAGTTATACTGTGGGTTCCTTGACCAAAACATAGCTAGAGTCTTGTAGAAGACTAGTTTTTTGCTGGCGAGATTGAAAACTTTTTCTCTTTCACACAGTCCTCTTGCGTGTACACCTTTTTAAAATATGCAAATGCTGAAGAAAGAAACCCCTCATCAAGGACATTGCCTTCTGCCTCCTACAACATGTCCAAATAAATACATCAAAGTTCTGTAAACACCATTCTAAAAAAGCATTTGCATCCCGTTGCACACCAACAACTAGCCACCTCTCAGGTGGAGCTTCCACTCTTCTCAGCTTAACAAAGTGTATTGGGATAGTCTCATGCCTTGTGTCCATAGAGCTGAGTAGCAAGCCATTCATATCTATTATAAAATTTCTTCTTTCTTCCGAGAAGGTCTTCCATGGTTTGTATTGCTGCTCCACTTGGTCCTTCATGATTTGTTTGTCCTCTACTGGCTGTGGCATGGTTGCTTTGTCCTCTATTTATGCTTTTTTAATTGTCTGTTGTGCATGTTACATGACCTCTTTATTGTTCACTAGCTAGAAGGTTCTCATCTTTCTCCACAATTTGTTCTTTGTCTTCTACTAGCTGTGACATGGTCACTTTGTCCTCTATTTGTGCCTTTTCGTCTATCTCTTTAGCATGTGACATGACCCTTTTATTGTCCACTAGCATTTCCTCCTCTTTCTCCTTAATTTGTACATCTTCCTCTTTATCCTTGATTGGTACATCATCCTCTTCTATTGACCAAGTGAAAGGCCAATCAGAGTTTTAAAGAGTGCTAAAAGAAGTGAGTAAAGACTAGTCAAAGTGAGACTAAGTGGTAGATAGTGCTATGCAAAGGCAAGTGTGCTTGTACACCACAGGTTATGACCACAGTCTCAATGTCCTACAAATATTTAAGTTATTCCTAAGTGGCAACCCTACTCCTAAATATGAGCAATGGTGATTGGACCTTTTTTTTTATTTCTTTCTTTTTTTCTCTTCTTGGTTTTTTTTTTTTTGGTGTGTGTGTGTGTAAAAGATGAATAAAGAGGAAGGTTCCATCCCAATGAGACCCAAGCAATGGCCAAGAGACCTCCGCCAAGAGAATCTAAAGGCCGCTAAGTATCTCAAGGGCGACGGAACCTTTTCTTTCTTTTTGACATAAGGAGTACCCCATGAAGATGAGGGCATCGGTCTCGAGGGCCCATAATGTACCCCAGAGTGCTACCAACATCTATCAAGGCGATAGAGTCCTTGAAGGTCTTCTTCTTAATCCTTTAAACGTCAGTGTTCACCCCATGGAAACCAAGGCATCGGCCCCAAGGTGCTAAGACAACCCAAGGTCCTATCAAGCATTCCACATGGCTGTAGACACGTCATGTCTCGATTCACTTGTATAAATATTTTTAGGGCATGATTTTCGTAAATTTTTTATTAATCGTAGCACCTAGCCCATACCTAAGAGGTAGCTACCACTAGGAATAACTACTAGACTTTGAGAGCATAAGAACTTGGAATACTCTGTTGGCATATATCTTACACCATCTTCAAATAGAAATACATTCTACTAAGTCCTCTAAGAATCTAGAAATCACTCACCACATGGTAACAACTAATTTAAAACTTAAACCAGCAAACAATATATGAAAAAGTAAAAAGCAAATAAAGAACAAAAGATTATGATTTGAATACACCTGTTGTAGTGCTCGTTGATGTTGTGCAGATTGCTTCTCTTTGCTCTTTGTAGGCATTGCATGTCTCCCCCCTTCCTAATTTGTGTGCACGGTAGGTGGACTATTGGGGGGTGTTTGTATGCTCTTGTTTAGCTGATATCTCTGCAAAATATCTGATTAACAAACAAGAAAAGAAAAGAAAAAATAAAATTTGTTATTGGTGCCAATCACCGAATATAGCCGAGGAAAAAAACCGAGTGGAAGAAAAGTGCCCTGGCTTGTTGATCTTATTGTGGAGTCGATGAGCTTACCCTTGCACTGGTGGTGGATCCGTGTCCACTTCTGCTGGAAAGATGGTATCAATCACTTCAGGATGCAAGGACAACCCTGTACAAAAGCTGGCCTCTGGAGAAGGTGGTAGAGGAAGGAGTGCTTCCTCGCTAAAATATGGCATTGGTTCTATGGGAAGGTTAAGCAGACAATTCCGATTTTGGAATTAGGTACTCATAGTGATCCAAAATTGACATGTTGAGGCCGGGGGGAAGGAGGGCTTGCAAGATAGGTGGTTGCAAGTCATTTATGCATGTATCCCTCCATTGTTGTGCTTGAACCTCCTCAGGTAATCTACGTTGATTTGGTCCTCGGTCTGGTACTCTCACATCAAGAAGGTTATGGCGTTGGGGTGTAATTCCCACAATTTGTTTCATTAAGCCCGTGCCATATCGTCGAAAGTAAGAGCGGCATAGCCAACAAATGTGTGAAGCTTCTCCTAATACGATCGTGCACACTCTTGACAATGTGAAAATGGGTGATGCTGTTGATAGAATAAAGTGACAAAGTGATGCCCACAGCAAATTTCACCTAAGGGAGCATAAAAGTACCTAGAATGAGTTTGAAAAGGAGGAACACTATAACCCCCGCGATGTTCAGGTTGAGTACTATCAGGGTCTATGCATGGTGGACATGTATCTCGCCAAGTATCCATCAGGAGAGGTATCTGGGTGTAGAACAATGAACTTTAGAAACTTGAAACTTTATACACTCATATCCATCATTACAATCCCTATAAAAAACAATGTAGATAAGATCATCTCAAAAAGAACACAATCCTGTAAAGGCATAAGGAACCACATTAGTAAAAGTGAGACTATTCAAACACTGATCTACCAAAGAGCTTCAATTGTAGTGTTAATGTCTTACCTTTGGTTTTGGGTATGTCCTTCTTAAGAGGTGGGAAGTTTAGCAATTGTCGAGGAATTTGAGCAAGATAAGAGGATTTAGGCAGTGAAGTGCTAGAATCTATGCTCAAAGGAGACTCATGTAAAGTTGGATTTGTCTTAGGTACACAAGTTGATGGTGGAATTGTGTAACAAGGAGAAATTGGGACAACTGGTGATTCAATACATGTTTGGAGAAGGTCAACACAAGTAGATTTGTAGGTGCTATTACAACCACCTATCCTAGCTTGAAGAGGTTGTGTTGATTTCCTTTGCTCCCACTGATATGAAAAACCAAGAGTGGCTTTTGGAATCTTATTGATACACTGTTTTGGCTCTAGAAAACCATAGCATTTGGGAAGCCAAAGTGCTGTTGCACCCTCATAATAGCCTTGTGCTTTAAGAACATGCTTTGGGACCCAATGAGTAACAATCTGAGGTTTAGGCTTGGAAAAGATATGCTTCGTAGGAGGTTTAGCAACTAGGCTAGATGGTACAAGTTTGTACGCATCTTTGGGGACAATTTCTTCTTGCCTGGCCTCCTTTGAGCAGTGACTAGAGTAGTTGGAACATGCCACCCATGGCCCTCATTTGAGGACTCATCGATTATCCACATCATTTGTCTTGGAGCTTGAAGAGCAGATGTTGAAAGTAGGTTGTGTAAGGTAGAACTACCACCCTTTTGACATGATACAACTCGTGGAGCAACAGATCCCAAGATGCAATCAGAATCAATTTGCAATTTGTATTGTCTATTCTTCCAATCTAATGAACAATTGGTAGCACTTAACCACGATCGACCAAGAACAGCCTCTACCACTGTCTTGGACTTACTAGCCACATAAAAGGGAACTGACATCTGGTGATCCTGAATGGACATCATAATGACACATTTTTCCTCTATAGGGTTATCTTCACCTGAGAAGCTTCGTAAGTCAATAGGAATGTGCACGTGTTGGTTTTCCCAAGGCTACCCATGTGTCAAATGAGAGAACATTATAATCACCAGAGTCAATTAAGGCAGAGACAAAGTAGGTAGTCTCATGAAGATGTAGACACACGTGAATATTGAAAGGTTCGACATATTGTTCATCAGTAGCCAACTGTAAGGCCAACACAGAAGCCTTGCGACGCTCCTTGGCTTTTGCAACTCTAGCTTTAGCCTCTTCTTGAGCCTGACGTTTAAGTAGGTCATGTGCTTCTTTCCGTGTGTGGGCAGCATGCATTTGTTGAAGCATGACTTCAGTTAATGGTTCATTGTATTTCTTGAGATGACTTCCATTAATGAAGTTAGGCATTAGTCATTTGCTCACCTTCTAGTGTCTCTAAATGCACTGCACCACTAGGAGTAAGCTCATTAATCACAAACGGTCCTAAGCCACGTTTCTTGAGCTTTCGCTTATGCTTCTTAAGTTTGTACAAGAGCACAAGGTCCCCTTTTTTGAATCGGCCAGTTGTTACATTTCGATTCATACCATTGCTTTTGTCTCCTCTTCTCGGCATACATCCCCATTACCGCCAATAAGCGGGTCTCATCCAGATTTTCCAATTCATCAATGCGTTGAGAAAGCTCATGACCAGTCCAGTCCAATTGTTTAGCAACTCGTAGAGTAGGTATAAGAAATTCAATAGGAAGAATTGCATCTAGCCCAAAAGCAAGCTCAAATGGGGTTGTGCCCACAGATGTTTTATAGGCTGTTCTATATGCCCAAGGAACTGAGTGCAACTTTTGCTCCCAATCAGTCCTATGTCCCTCAACAAACTTTGTGAGTGCTGTGCAGAGAATCTTGTTAGTACTCTCAGCTTGACCATTGGTCTGGGGATGATAGGGTGCAGAACGCTTGTGAATTACCATAAATTCTTGAAGTAAAAACTCTATGACCTCATTCACAAAGTGCACACCCTGATCACTAACGATTTCAATAGGTAAGCCATAGCGTGTAAACACGTACTCATACAAGAACTTGGCTGTGGTTCTTGCATCATTTTTGACTGTAGCCTTTGCCTCTACCCATTTGGTCAAATAGTCAGTTGCGACTATAATATATTCGGCATGCGTGTGACGAGCTGGAGGTTTAATGGGACCGACAAAATCAATACCCCATTTGGCAAACGCCCGTGTGCTTAACATAGGCCACAATGGCATATTGTCCTTTGTGATGGGAGGTTTGGTCCTTTGACAATCGTCACAACATTTCACATATTCTTCGGCATCCATTTGTAAGGTTGGCCACCAAAGCCCAGACCACCTAATCAACTTAGCTATAGTATTGTCCGAAAAGTGTCCATCCCAAACACCTGCATGTGCATGAGTCAAGATTTTCAAGTAGTCAGCTTCACATACACACATGCGCAAGTTGCCATCCTTGCCTCTCTTGTAGAGTTGGCCCTCTATCAGCATATAGTTGGCCGCTTCAACTTCAATAGCATGCTTTCAATGTTTAGGAATTGTTCGATCAGTATGACCATGCTTAAGATAGTCCACAATATACTTACTCCAACTTGGTGTAGTTGAAATTTGGAATAATGTGACATTATGAATTGGTTGTTGAATATGACAAGAAGCACAGTTACGAATAAATTTTTCAGCATCCGCATGCATAGTAGGCCACCATTGCCCATCCTGAGTTATACGCCGCACATAAGTAGTAGCTGATGCATGGATTCCACCAATACCCTCATGTGCCCATTCCAAGATCTCCTCATATTGGTCAGGGTTAGGTATAAGCCGCAATACTCCATCATTACCCTGACGATATAATCTCCCTGAGATTAACTTGAATGGTCGCCATAGGTCCACATTAGGACCCGCTAGTTGTATCTGCCCACTTGTCAAAATTTCTAAGATGGGTTCAGACCATTTAGGAGTTGTCTCTACAAGGAAAAGTGTTGAATCTAACATATCATCATCCACACCCATAGGAGCTTCTCCAGAGGTGATTCGAGACAAATGATCTGCCCTTAGATGAGTTGTTCCTTTTCGGACTGCCACTTCAAAATCAAACTCAAGAAGGATGACAAACCACCTCACAATCCTTCCAGTTGCACAAGGCTTATTCACCAAATATAGCAATGCTTGATGGTCCACAAAAAATATAAATTTGTTTGCCAAAAGGTAATGGCGAAACTTTTTCACTACATATATCATTGACAAACCTTCTCTTTCTGTTGTGGTATAATTCTTCTCAGTATTGTTCAACTGTCGACTCGCATATGAGATTGGGAAATCCTTATTATGTTCTCCCCATTGAGCCAAAATACATCCAATTGCAAAGTTTGAAGCATCAATATGGACATGAAAGATTTGGTTCCAATCTGGTGCCCGTAAGATGGGTGCAGTCACTAATGCTTGCTTCAACTTTTCAAAGGATTCCTCACACTCATCAGTCCAATTAAACTTTACAAGAAGAGCATATAATGGTCTGGCTAGGACAACGTACATGTAGATGAATCTAGGATAATAGCCACAATGTCCCATGAATATTTGTACCTCTTTAGGGTTGATAGGCCGAGGTAATGAGACAATGACATCAATTTTATCCATATCTGTTGAAATCCCATTGCGAGAAACAATATGGCCCAAAATTTTCCCTTGTCTTACCATGAATTTGCACTTGTCAGGATTCAAGCATATACGATAAACTTGACACTTTTGAAACACAAGTCTGAGGTGTTCTATATAATCATCACGCTCTTGTGAGTGAACACATAAATCATCCATGAAGATCTCAAGAAATTGCCTAAGGTACTCCTTGAAGACATGACTCATTAACCGTTGAAAGGTTGTTGGTGCATTTGTTAGACCAAATGGCATAACACGATAGGCAAAGATGCCATCTTCAGTAGCAAAGATGCCATCTTCAGTAGTAGCAAAGGCTGTCTTGTGTTGATCCTTTGGATCAATTGACACTTGATTGTAACCGAAGAATCCATCCAAGAAACTATATGCCTTTTTCCCTGTAACTCGTTCCAAAACATGATCCGTGATTGGAAGTGGGTAATGATCACGTACAGTAGCTGCATTTACCTTCTTGAGGTTTACACGTACTCGAAGTTTTCCATTTTTCTTGGGCACCACTACAATAGGGGAGAACCATTCAGTGTGTTCAATCTCATAGATAAATTCTTCCTCTAAGAGCTTGTCTATTTCTTCTTTTATCTTTTGTGCAAAATTCTCATTGTAAGTATAAGGACGTTGCTTGGAAGGCTTTGCATCCTCTCGCAATGCAATTGTATGCTGACATATGCTTGGATCAACTCCTTTGAGGTCTTTATAACTCCAAGCAAAAACGTCGCGATACTTCTTTATTGTTTGAATTAATAACTTCTCCTCATCTAAGGACAAGTCTGTGGCAATCCACACATAGCGAGGCTCTTCTCTTGGCTTGGCGATATCAATTTTTTTTGCATCTTCTAGACCATCATATGAAACCCCTAGCATGCTTGGCTTTTGTCGCATGGGCTGTTGAAGAACAATCTTCCGATCTTGAAGAGTGTACTGTGTGAAGTTGGGGGGAACATTGAGACCTTGTTCTTGTCCACTTGAGTCGTCATTCATTGAAGACCATGCGGTTTTGAGCTCTCTTTTGCAATCTTGCATCAGAGTTTTTTGTTCAACCGTTATCTTTGCACTTCCGACACTCTCTTTTGAATCTGTTTGAGACTTGAGTTTTTGTTTTGGTCTCTTTGTTTTTTTGCGATTTTTGCTAACAGTTTTTAGCTTTTCTCCTGGTTGGAATCCATCTGATCCTTTTACTTGGTCTTTGATACTATCTTGTGCTTGGACATAGTATAGATATCCATTCTTTCCTGAGAAGTGAGGTGGTGGTCGAGAGTGTTCATTCTTAAACTCCTCGTCTTCTTTTTGTTTTCTCTCACATCGTTCCCTCTCATCTTGTTTACGGATTCTCTTA
Organism: Cibotium barometz; assembly: GCF_041138505.1. Classification (NCBI taxonomy): domain Eukaryota; kingdom Viridiplantae; phylum Streptophyta; class Polypodiopsida; order Cyatheales; family Cibotiaceae; genus Cibotium; species Cibotium barometz. The sequence goes on from NC_141084.1 coordinate 19,347,313, forward strand.
TGGCTCTTACAGCATTTACGTTTAGGTCGGCTTCGAGGGATCTCTATTTGAACCTCCCTTCCTCTCAAGAGTAGGCGTGCCTTTCCTAACTCTTCCTCGGGGATTATCACATCATCTTCAAAATCAGAGTCCCATCCATCTTCCTTATCAGCATCATTAGCAGATTCGAGTGTTAAATCCTCCACTGAGACTTCCTCTACATGCAGTGCTGTTGTGGATGCATCCCCATAGTACAAATCATCTAGGTCACGTGGTTGTACCATTCGTATAGAAATAATGTCATATCCATCTGAGTCACAAAATTGAATTGGCTTAGGTAAAGCACATGTCGATAATGTTGCAAGGACATGACTCCATTCTAGTGGATCAATTAAGTGCTCAGGGAAGGGTTGTGGAATGTATGCCTCATCTGATACACTTCGATTACCCTTAAGTCTCTCAGTGTTGAAATCCTTACATGAGGCTCCACACATCCACAGATCTTCTCGCCCATCTAACAATGTAACTCTTGAGCCCTCAGATGAAGCAGAATCAAACTCATCTATTGGAGACCTTGTTACATCACGATATGAGTGATTCTTTAGGTTGACCCTTGTGATGACAGAATCATGTCGGAGGTACAAATAATTGTATCCCCAGTCTTGAATCATTTGAAATTGTCGCATGAATGGTCTACCCAATATCACTTCATAGTTTGGATGTTTTCCAAAATCCACTACTGCAAATGTGTGCTCATATTCAATCCCACATGTGGTGACCAATATATTCTCTAGTAGCCCAATGGGATGTTCTAAGCTTCCATCTGCTAGTGCAAGCACATCCTGGTACTCCTAATAGCTGGTTTGCCCCACTTTTCCCAAATGGACCTTGTCACAATGCCCACTCCTGCACCACTATCAAGTATTGCAGTTGAAGCTACTTTTCGCACTTCTAATGGGAGGGTCGCATTTCCCTGATCGTCCTCACAAAATTTTCCTACTTTGTTGATAGGAACTGGCATAACATGCTTTGTCTCAGGGTGTATAGTATAATGATGGTGACCCTTTTGTAGCAATACCTACTCTGACAAACATGTGGCAATTGTAGCATTCCACAACTCAGGTCGAAGCTTTATCAAATCAAGAAAAGGTAAGGTACAAGCCACTGGTGCTGAATGGCTTGCACGATACCCATATCCATCTCCTTTTTCAACCTTCTATGCATGGAGGGTATCCTCAAGGTTTGAGAACAGCTCTCATATTCTCCCAAATAAGACGGTAAGGTTTTCATTATATGTTTACTTCTAGGAGAAACAATTGTTTGAACTTCCTCCTGGATGCTTGGGCGTCTAAAGTTGTTTTCTGTGCCCCTAGTAAAATCCACCTCAGAGAATGGAGGTGAAATAAAAGAGGACATATTCTCATTAACTTTCTCATGAACTGCTTCCCACATCTCATTTGCCATGTCCTCGTTAGCATCAATAACTTCATCATTGCATGGGAAGGCAAGACTAGGTGGTGGCAGAATGCCTTCTTTCAATGGGGTGTCAATTGTTGCAGACTTTTCGCTATGAGCTTGGGAGATCAGCTCACTTTTCATTTCCCAACTTGATGACATTTCTGGTATGGTTTCTAACGTTGGCATAAGAGAGGTTGGGCCCCGAGGGATAGGTGGAGGTGGGCCCTCAAGTATTGATTGAGCTTCCCTAATGAGTTGCTGATGTACAACTAGATTGATCTTCTCCTCACGAGGGTTTGGGTATTCTTGAAGCTTCTTGGGTAGCTCAGATAAAGCTGCAATGTGACTTCTATGAGCATCAATGATGACATCTAGAGTCTCATTCACCTTATCCACAAAAACAAAACCCCCCGAACTATCCTCGGTTGTACTAGCCTCATCTTGTTTAGCACTAGGCCCAGGTTGAGGTTGATGCTCCTCATGCACTTCTTGGGATGTAAAAGCTTGATCCTTCATGTTTTGTTTAGAGACTTCTTGAGAACTAGTGGATGCACTCTTAGTTTGCTTGTTGCGGTTCTTTTTCCTCCTAGTGGTCCTTTTTCTATTGCAATGTAGGGTCTTGTCCACTAGATTGGCCTTTGCATCCCTAGTTCGAGGTGTCTCATCAGTCTGCATTTTGGCATTTCGTGTCTGTGATCTAGTCATGACTCTAAGTGGCACGACATCCTCATTCTCTGATGAAGGTGGCGATGGAACTGCCTCTACAAAGTTAAGTGAGACCTTTGGTTGAGAGGTAGTTTCCTCATGTGGTTTCAGCAAACAATCCTTTGGAAAGTGTTCTACACAACACCCTAGACAATATCTTTCAATTGGTGGAAACTATGGTACTGTTGTATTGGATCGAGCTGCTTGCCTTGGGTGATGTGGACAATCACGAGCCTAATGAGGTTCTCCGCACTCATAAGAGGGGCCCATTAGTTTGGCTTCTACTTTCCTTTGCTGCCATTGACCTGAGGGGCCTGGAGTCCTAGGTTGGTAGCCGCCTAGCAACATCAAAGAATTTTGTTCCCTTGGTTGAGGTTCCAGTGTGCTTGGCTTGGATATGCGAGATTTTCAAGGAGATTTTTCTTGGATGAATATGATGCATATTCCTCCTCCACATAGCTTGGGTTTACCAAGTCTCTACACATATTTGAATTGTCGTAGTCAACAAACCTCACAGGAGTAGTCCCAGGAGCAGGAGGTTAAGCTCCAAGTACAGGTCGTGCTTGCTCTTGTGCCATCGGTGGCTTACGTTCAAAATTAGTATATTGTTGATGCATTTGTGGAGCCACTGCATCCCTTTGTTGCTCACGCTCTTGTCTCATTCTTGCAATGCGAGTACATTTCTGTGTGGTGTGGGTGAAATTCCAAGCACAGGCCTGGCACCACTTCGTTGTGGGTTGGTTTGTGACTAGAGGAGAAAAGTTATTACATTCTTCGGTTTTATGGTTACTGCCACACGCTCCACAAAGATGAGGACCTGTAGGTAGTACACTCCTCATTCGCTGCTGCTGCTGTTGTCGTGGCTGCATGGATGGGCGATAGGTTTGTCCCAATCTCCTTAGTACTAGGTTAGCTATGTGGTCTGGATTTACTAGCGCGCTAGACCCTGAACTTTGGTCATCACCCCACTGATCTCTAGGTTTCACCTCAGGGCAAGTACCCTCTTGGAATTTGAAGTTATCTGTGAAATCCATAGCATCATGGCAACACTCATTGAAATTTGTATGCTTCTTTGCATAGAGATGTGTGTGCAGTGTTGAATTTTTGAGTCCTTTTAAGAAGAGAGAAATTAATCGACTCTGGGTGGGCTTCTCATCTTCTAGGCAACGATTAATGTACTGCTTCATCCTATTTACACAATCTCTAACACTCTCAGTCTCGCCTTGCTTGAAAGAGTAGATGTTTGCTACCGTGTCATGTTGAATCCCCATCAAGGAAAAAGCAGCAATGAATCTCTCTTCCAAAACTCGTAAAGAAGATTTGTGTCTGAAGCCTCTAGTGCTTGAAAAACCAAGCAAGGGCCTTTCCCTCAAGAGTGAGCCCAAATCCTTGAATTTGCGTATGCTTGTCAGTCACTTGCTCAGCTTGAACTGCTTGCCTAAATGCTGCTACATGGTCATATGGATCTCCCGATCCTTCGTACTTCTTTACCAGTTTCTGAAGAGTTGATGGCCTTACTTGTCTTGAATACTCATCATAGGGCCTACGGCCTCTCACTCTCAGTGGGAACTGTTCCTCTCTCTGGTAAGATGGTCCACATGCATCCCAAATTGGTGTGGGTCCCCTATTACCTGCCTCACCAACCCCCTCCAAAGATCTTGTTACCCGCATTTCAGGAGGTGCATTAATGGGAGGCGGAGTTGGCTCCCCTACCCTCCGATTGTCATAGTGAGAGAAACGTTGTTGTGGTGTGATCTGTGGTCGCACTTTTGGTGTAGGATAATATCTTGGTGCTAGAGTTGGGCTACTTGCAGTGGTCCACTTTGATGTTGAGGGTCCCTCTCTAGTGAACTCTCGTAAGGGAGGAGCAATAGTTTCTCCAAGAAAGGCTGTCTCTCCTGGTTTAGCTGTATTAGTTGAGAATACTTCCATGAATAATGGTTGTCCTCTCCACGTGAGCTCACGAATCTCCTTCCAATCTAAAGCTCGGTATTCATTGGCCCATTTATCAACGATTCGGTTCTTGTGTCCTGCAAGCTTCTCGACTACCACCACAAGTGCTAGAAGAAGATCTAGCTCTGGCAATCTAGTTGTGGCATAATATCCTTCTAAAGAGTCCTTATAGACCTCTTGAAGTGGGTCATCCTGAAAGACCTTTGTCACTGGAATTTGTCGTACAAACTTCCATTGGTTCTCAGCCCCGTGATCCATTTTTCTCTTGCCTTTCCTGTCCCTTTCCAAATTTAGATCTACACAAAGTAAATCATTTATGGATGGCTTTGAGGACTGGGCATTGGATGGTCCAGGCATGTTCGGCTCAACGAGCCAATCATTTCTAGACTCCCTTGCTCGAGAAGGCTTTAATAAATCTAGGAACTCACTCTTAGAGAGCTCTCCTAATTTGTCTACATTCTCAAGATGATAGGTGACTTCGTAGCGAACACCATCTCCACCCATGTACATGTTACCCTGGTCATTGACTAGAGGTGATCTATCAAGCTCTGAGAAAAAGTCTGCGATCTTAACGAGATACCGTTGTTGTGGATCCCTAAAGATCTCAGCTCCTTGAGCATTCGTGTAGACATATTGAAGTCTCACATTGAGTGGTAACCCCATGGTGTCGGCTTCAAATGGATTAAAAGATCTTGTGGGTGACATCCTATTTGGGGCTAAGGGATGACTATTTGATGGCCCTAGATTGTCCATAGACAATGAGCTAGTTGTCCTAGAAAGGGTATCAGATTGAGATTCGGAAAAGGTTTCAGCAATATCTGCCAAATTTCCTACCGATTGGGTCCCACTTTCCTGCGTAAGTACTCTAGAAGGTGCCCTAGGCCCTACGGCAGTGTCTATATGGCGCCCCGACCGCAAGTGCATGAGGTTAAATTTTAAGGAATTTTTTTTTAATTTATTTTTTTCAAAAAATCCAAAAATTTCAAGTTGGCTCAAACTTTGCCAGAACCCATTTTGAACCCCCTCGAACACATTAGGCCAAAAAAATAACGTATTTTTTCGGATCGAAAATCGCCTAAAATTTACCAGTTTCCCATACTGACTCTCTATGGGAAAATGGTTCCGGGACCGAAATTTCGACGATGGGTGTTTTCTAACTCCTCTCGAAAAGTTAGATAATTTTCCAATTTTTTTTGCTTTTCTTTTTGCACCCCCTTATCCGATGCGGTGGCGGTCTTTACGGTGCAGTGTGTGGGTCTCTCCTCGCGGTGCGCTGTTCATGCACAACCGCCTTCTTTTATTACTATTTTTTTTGAAATGCATGTGCAGTGAACTCAATGTGTGTGCAGCTGTCAAATTTACAGCGAATTCAATACATGTGCAGGGAACTCAATGCATGTGCAGCTCTGAAATTTGTAGCAAATTCGAAATGTTCAATCTTCATGTGTGTGTACAGATTTCAGTTTCTCTACATGTGCAGGTTTAACAGAGAACGAAAATGCAGGTTTAACAGATAACTAAAATGCACAAAATTAAAGATGTAGAAAACTAAACTAAGCTAAGAACAGAAAATAAAACGAACATGCAAAAAATTGAAACTGTAAAAATTATCCTCAAACAAAATGACAAAAATGCAAAAATAGGCCTCTCTCTTTCGCACAAAAATTAAAATTTACAGGTTTAGCGCCTACCTCCAATCCTTCTCATGTGTCGAATCCTTGTTCTGACCTCAAGGGAGAAGCGTAGCTCACCAATCGCACTCAAATTGCGAGACAAATAAAGAGAATTTAACAACAGATAAGTCTTAAATAAATACCAAAATTAGTCCCAAAGCCTGCTCTCCTATCCAACAGTTTTGTAACCGATTGGAGCTTAACAAGGAGTGGTAGTGTGTGTATGGTGCTCAACTAATGTAGGCACTCACTCCCCGGCAGCGGCGCCATTGTAGAGCGGTTCTCTCTACCGTACAATATAGTGCTCATAGAGTACTACCGATCAACAAATGTGTTAAGAAACACAATATCAATCCGAGAACTCGACCCGATTAGTGCATGAAGGCTTATCCCATGAGGGAGAGTTCACATACACAAACCACCGCTTGACGATTCAACCATTCAACACCTCAATCAATCTCTCAATCCCTTAAATCCACTACACTAATCAAGACAACAAGCAATGCATAACAATCTCTTAATCCCATTCAAACATTGATTAAATCTTAGCTTTCTCTAATGCCTGCAAATCCATAAGCGTGCATCTACTAACCCACAAGCTTAAGCAAGCAGAGAATGTAACATTCACAAACCCACAAGCTCATAGAGAGAGTCTATCCATGAATAACTCATTGCCAAAGAAGTGGGCAAGAGCTTGCATCAATGGAGACTACACACACACACTACAAGCATGCAGCATACACAAGAGAAAGAAATAAGCATTTAACTAATCATAGATTAATCTACTTCAATGATGCTAAAACAGATTGAGAGAAAGAAGTGGAGCTATACTCGTTGGAGCTTGATGCTCATTAGAGTACAATAGAGAGAGAGTTAGTGAGCTGCCATAGCTTGAGAGCTCAAGAGCTTCACTCAATAGCTTATGAGAATGGCAAAAACGTCCACTTTCTTTAGCTAACCTCTCTTTTGTAGAGATGTCACTAACCCTAACCCTAGGCCTCTTTCACACATGGGCGGACAACCCCATAAGTGAGCCTTGCTTAATACACTTAGAACTCTCATTTAGAACCCACATTGGCCTAAAACGATTTACATTGCACTTCGGCACAAAAATATGAAAAAATTATGTGCGTCTTTATGTTCCCATGGCTACAATTCCGCTCTCTCGCATTAATTGCTTCCGGCCTCCTTCCATAATCTGTGTTCCCGTGAGTGTTCCCGTGGAATAATATCCAACAAGGATAATGCTACCCCTCTCCCAACACCTCAAAGGAGAAGGCACTAGTTAATAGGAATGTGTGCTATGGATCTTTCTGACAAATACGGCGTTGCAATAATAAGGTGTTGATGATGTATACACACACAAATGTTAAGCAAGCTTTGTGCTAAATGGCAAAAGAGCGAGATGACACTACGACAACCAAGTGAAGCAAAATGCAGTGTGAAATGTGCTTTGTTTATTGAATTTACAAGACGAATTATGGTAAAAGAGCGAGATGACACTATGACAACCAAGTGAAGCAAAATGCAGTGTGAAATGTGCTTTGTTTATTGAATTTCACGTGCACGGGTGCTTGATTTACAAGACAAATTATGTAGCTCTTTATGATGAGAAAAAGAGAAAGATCTTATCTAGGGCCACTTCTTGCTTGATGTTGACAAATCTTTTGCGCGCTTGCCGATGATGCCCTCCACCACCACGAGAAACAATGTCCTCACGGCCCTCAAGGATTGAATTTTACAATGCTTTCAATTTTTGAATACAAACAACTTATGAGGTTTGCTAACGTGTGACTATGTGAGTGTGTGAGTGCAAAGCTATGTTATTGTTTACTGCCGAGAATCGTACTTGCTTCTTTATTGCAAAGATCTTCTCCTCTTCTGCTTCTCTCTCCACATGCAAGGAAAAGAAGATGAATGTATTATGCTTTTTTCTCTCTTTTTTTCCCCTTTTTGTTAAGTGAAAGTGGGAATGACTCCTTTTTAATGATATTTTTCTTTTATTTTAAAAAGAAAAGCTTTTTAAAAAAAGAACGTAAATATGAAAATTATATCCTTGCAGTGCAGCAGTTTGAATTGTTCTCTCTCGCCTTTACGATCTTAGCACGACTGGACACCAGAATGACTTCAGCAGGGTTGTCCTCTGCTATAGGGTTGCCCTTTGTGCTTTGACAGCAGTGTGGGCTGCTGTGGCTGTAGCCGATCAACACAAAGTTGATGATGAGGGCGCCTCTTTCTCCTTTAACGTGTGTGAGGGTTGGCGACTTTGTCTCCTTCCCCTTCACAGCCTTTGTTATTGCTCACAGCACACATAGGCCAGCGAAGATTATTATGGCAGCGTTCCTTCTCTCTTCAAGCGTCCGGGTTCGAGCCTGCGACGCTTCGCTTCCTTCATGCACTGCGGCGTTTTGATTCCAATGCTGGCGGCTTCTTTCCCCAGCCATTAAGGTTTCAAACCTTTAAATTGTAAATGGGCCAAGCCTTTCAAGCTAAGGTCTAAGGCCTTTTTAATTTTAAATGGGCCAAGCTCGGTGTCCCACACCATGGCCGCTCGTGAAAGCTTGCATTGCCTACACAATTCACCCTCCCCATGCCAAGACCAAGTGAGAATGTCGAGCGGGATGCATGAATGACGGAAACACGATGTGCTAAAAAAAAAGCAACACTTGTTTGTTGGATATTGTAGGGAATCGTTGGGTGAGTGAAGTTGTACAAGATGAGCAGAAAGAGGATGATGTACCAATCAACAAGGAGAAAGAGGAAGATGTATCAATCGAGGAGAAAATGGGCTACTTACTCATTCTTTTATGATTTCGTAGGCTATTTTTCAACCCGATCGTATTGATCCAAGATGATGGTATGTGATTCAAATCACCCCCCCACAATCCACCCACATATTTTAACATGAAGAAGTGGAGGAGAAAGTGGATGACAATGTAGTGTATGATGAGGATCATGAAAACCATGACAATATGGAGGGTGTAGATCAAAGAGAGCAAATTGAATACCAACACATGGAGGAAGGTGTACATCAAAGAGATGGAGATGAAATAGGGCTTGAAAATGGTGATGATGTAGACGTACACCCTGAGATTGATGGTGGCTTGGATCTTTTTATTGATCTCTCACTTGAGCTAGACATTGATCCTGCTAGTCAAGTAGATTTGCTACAAGATGGGATTGATGAAACATACTAAATTGTGTGCCAGTCTTATATTCTTTGCAACCTTGGTCATTTCTTCATGTATTACCCATGCATAGGCCATAAAAAAGAAAAAATGAAGGTCTGAACCCAAAATGCTAGTATATCCAACGCTCTTACTAGTAAACAAATATGGGTGAATACCATTAATTTTCTCACTGGTATCCAGTGAGAAAATTAACAAATTTTCTCATTGTTTAACAAATATGGGTGAATACCATTAATTTTCTCACTGGTATCCAGTCGAAATTGTGCCAAACGATCATTGTTTAGCAAAACACACTAGCATTTTTCACTAGTAGGCCTCTATTCCCTTGTATGGAATTTTAGAGAACATACTAAGGATGTATGTGAGTGAAAAGCAAACCAATCGAAATTAATTTCTTGCCTCCATTAAATACAACAAATCTTGGTGTTCTTCCTTACAACTAGTTTTTCTCAATTTAAGCCCTAAAAGTCACCCTAAAGGATGGTTTCTTTTTTTTCCCCCTCAAAGTCTTGGTGCAGGTATTAATTGGTGTAGGCATCTAGGAAACCCAAGGCCTATCTGTTATTATATTATCTTTATATCTTGGTGCAGTTTCAAAAATAAACTTTTTTTCTTACAACCAGTGAAAAAAAGGACAACCTTGAAGCCCAACCGGTTTTTATTTGAAAAATGCATAGATTAGTCGGTTTTATAACTGAAACCTCAAAAATTCAAATTGAGCCCTGAAAGCTGTATACACTAAAGGAACTTTTTTTTTTCCCCTGTGAAAGTCTTGGTGTAGGCATCCAGGAAACCGGGGCTACTTTATTTTGGTGCTTTGAAGCTTTCAACATTGTTACATTATCTTTGTAATAATATATAAAAGGTTGCGTGTGTGTGTGTATATGATGGCGGCTATGATTGCTTGACCTGGTCGAATTGCGCGTCCGGAGATCTCCTGCAGAGCCTATAAAAACCTTTTGATTCATTAAAAAAAAACATCCTTCCAATTCTGATCTTCCCACTAATATCGCAATCCATAATTAAGCTCAATCTCAGCCAATCTACTACCGCAAAATACATAATTAAGTCTTTTAACGAGTTCGTAATTAGCCTGCAAGGAGGGATGAACATGCGCTGCACGACAATCTGCGAAAGATCTCCGGTAGCCTGCCGTACTGCACCTGCTGTTCGATTGCTTTGGCCCGTTCTTCTTCTTCTTGTGATTGCAGGCGGCGTTGACGTCGTGGCCTCTGCTCGTGTACTGAGTCCACGTACTCTTCTGCAATCTGATCAATCACAGCTCCTGGAATCCGGTATCATTATCCCGACCGCCATCTCCGTGCCGTCCGGCAACACGCTGCACCTGGCGTTGCGAGCGGTGGGCCAGCAGCACTACGCCTTCAACGGCACCAACTGGGTGCTCTATAACGCCACCGCCAAGCTCTACGTCGATGGTACTAGCGCCAACGATTCTCTGGTAGGCGCTGTTGTGGGCAGTCACTTCTTCTTGGCCCAGCCGGATGCCAGCGGCGGGCAGCCCTCATGGCAGACCTTCGACCAGCTGGGCACTGAAGTCAGCCGAGTCACCGCCAAGACCCTGGCGTCCATCACCGTCGACCAGGAGAGCATCCCTTGGAGTCTTCTCCAAGCAACCAGCTACAGCGGTAGCAAGTGAGTACTACTACTCTTATTCTTAGAAACCTCCGATCGACGTTTAATGAGTTACGGCAGATATTGACACAAGCTTGTTTGTTGGATATTGTAGGGAATCGTTGGGTGATGTGAGCTACGTTCAACGCCTCGAGACCCTGCATGGCCTGCCGCCCTCCAGCAGCACCGCCGGAGCCACAGTGGGCGACACCTACTCCTCCGAGTACTCAGCGCTCTACGCCTACTACATCAAGAACTATGCTTGAGCTGTCTCCTTATACTATGAGGAATTCGGCTTGCTGGTCTGAGCCCTTGCCTTTGTTGGCTATATATAGAGACATTCTATATATAGCCAACACATCCCCGCTCAAAGAAGGGTCTCTAACTGTGGATGGAAAAAACCCTTGGGAACTCAAGGGAAAAACCCACAGCTCTATATACACCTACCGCTATATTAAATTATTTTATAGTTACAAAGTATTATTCAAAGGAGCTACATCACTCCCATATATACAATAGCCATGAAGGCTGCGAAGGAGCTACATCACTCCCATATATACAATATCCATGAAGGAGCTACATCACTCCCATATATACTTCATCACTCTTATGTGTACAATAGCCATGAAGGCTTTGAAGGTCATCCATCTTCATGTTGTCTTGATCCATTCATGTAGGTTGGGTGCGAGTCTTATCTTCGTGACAATGCCAAATAATATTTTTGTAGTCTCTTCTCTATATTGAAGCTCAACAATATCCAAATACAATCCTGATCCATAAACCCTGTAATATGGAAGAAGTCTCCATAACAAATGGAAAACCATAATTTTGTTATACAAATATGAGATGTACACGAAAAGATGTACATAAAGAAATAGACATAAAGGTATCTATTATATGGTTGCTTAAAAATATAGTCCATCCGCAAGGACATGCAATCGCCATAACAGAGTTTCAAATCCAAAATAAGTCCGAATCGCATCTCAACACAACAAGAAAGATCCGGGTTGCTTGCCATACATTTGTCCATGCATGATTCGAATTTCATGCCGCTTCGGCGCTGTTTTGGCCACGGTTGGAAATTTCTGCCATTTGCCACGCTCGTGCATCTTTTTCGAGAACTCGAATTCGGACAGTTAGAAGTTGAGGATCTGGGACCCCATCAGAGAACGGACCATAGGGAAGTTGCTCTATGTCCACATCACTCCGTGCATGGATTTGGGCATCGCAATCACTTCTCCCAGCGCTTCAAAGTTGGGTCCCGGCGAAAATAGTGCAAAATCGCCATAACAGAGTTTCGGATCCGAAATGAGTCCGAATCACATCTGAACACAACAAGAAAGATCCGGGTTGCTTGCCACACATTTGTCCATGCATGATTCGAATTTCATGCCTCTTCGGCGCCGTTTGGGCCACGGTTGCAAATTTCTGCCGTTTGGGTTGCTCGTGCATCTTTTTCGAGAACCCGGATTCGGACAGCTAGAAGTTGAGGATCCGGGATCCCATCAGAGAACGGACCACACTGACTTGTGCTAGGGAAGTGCTCTATGTCCACATCACTCCGTGCATAGATTTGGGTATCACAATCAGTTCTCCTAGCGCGTCAAAGTTGGGTCTCGGTGAAGATAGTGTAAAATCGCCATAACAGAGTTTCGGATCCGAAATTAGTCTGAATCGCATCTGAATACAACAAGAAAGATCCAGGTTCCTTGCCACACATTTGTCCATGCATGATTCGAATTTCACGCCTCTTCGGCGCCGCTTCGGCGCCGTTTGGGCCACTGTTGGAAATTTCTGCCATTTGCCACGCTCGTGCATCTTTTTCGAGAACCCAGATTCGGACAGTTAGAAGTTGAGGATCCGGGACCCCATCAGAGAACGGACCACACGAACTTTTGCTAGGGAAGTTGCTCTATGTCCACATCACTCCGTGCATGGATTTGGGCATCGCAATCACTTCTCCCAGCGCTTCAAAGTTGGGTCCCAGTGGCGAAGATAGTGCAAAATCGCCATAACAGAGTTTCCGATCCGAAATGAGTCCGAAGCGCATCTGAACACAACAAGAAAGATCCGGGTTGTTTGCCACACATTTATCCATGCATGATTCGATTTTCATGCGTCTTCGACGCCGTTTGGGCCACGGGTGAAAATTTTCGCCATTTGGCCACGCTCGTGCATCTTTTCGAGAACCCGGATTCGGACAGTTAGAAGTTGAGGATCCAGGACCCTATCAGAGAGCGGACCACACGGACTCATGCTAGGGAAGTTGCTCTATGTCCACATCACTCCGTGCATGGATTTGGGCATCGCAATCAGTTCTCCCAGCGCGTCAAAGTTGGGTCCCGACGAAGATAGTGCAAAATCGCCATAATAAAGTTTCGGGTCCGAAATGAGTCCGAATCGCATCTGAACACAACAAGAAAGATCCGGGTTGCTTGCCAACATTTGTCCATGCATGATTCAAATTTCATGCCTCTTCGGCACCGTTTGGGCCACGGTTGGAAATTTGTGCCATTTGGCACGCTCGTGCATCTTTTTCGAGAACCCGGATTCGGACAGTTAGAAGTTGAGGATCGGGGACTCCATCAGAGAATGGACCACATGGACTTATGCTAGGGAAGTTGCTCTATGTGTCCACATCACTCCGTGCATGGATTTGGGCATCACAATCAATTCTCCCAGCGCGTCAAAAATGGGTCTTGGGGCGAAGATAGTGCAAAATCGTCATAATAGAGTTTCGGATCCGAAATGAGTCCGAATCGCATCTGAACACAACAAGAAAGATCCGGGTTGCTTGCCACACATTTGTCCATGCATGATTCAATTTTCATGCCTCTTCGGCGCCGTTTGGGCCACGGTTGGAAATTTCTGCCATTTGGCACGCTCTTGCATCTTTTTCGAGAACATAGATTTGGACAGTTATAAGTTGAGGATCCGGGACCCCATCAGAGAACAAAACACACTAACTTGTGCTAGGGAAGTTGCTCTATGTCCACATCACTCTGTGCATGGATTTGGGCATCACAATCAATTATCCCAGCGCGTCAAAGTTGGGTTCCGCGAGACGAAGATAGTGCAAAATCGCCATAATAGAGTTTTGGATGATTAGCTCCACCACATGGTAGAGCTAGACCTCAAATAATTCTAGCTCTACAATGTCGTCTAGGTAGAATACAGCGCTACCACGTGGTAGAGCAAGATCAAATACAATTCTAGCTCCTTGGTTCTTGTCATGTGAAGTAGGTCTCTTCTTGGAGTTTGGTTTTGTTGATCTGCATGGTACACAGTTAGATCGATGCATTCTAGCTCCACCACATGGTAGAGCTAGACCTTAAATGCAATTCTAGCTCCACCACATGGTAGAGCTAGACCTCAAAGTATTTGATCTAGCTCTACCACGTGGTAGAGCTGTATTCTACCTAGACCACATCGTAGAACTTTAAGGTCTAGCTCTACCATGTGGTGGAGTTAGAATCAGGGATTTAATATTCACGTGATCACAAGATTTTTTGTGATAATAACACATGTGAACAAGTTATTCACATGTTCTCATGTTACCGTTCACAAAATAACAGGTCACTTGCCATTTGAGAACCCCTTAAAAGCTTGGCTACACATGGGAATAAGCTATTCACATGTTCTCATGTTACCATCTTCACATAATAGTAGGTTAGTGGCCACCTAAGAAGATTTTTTATGTCCGACAAAGATAATTTTTTTAGGCCCTTGTGAAAGCTTTGTGAATATAACATGTGATCATAAGATTTTTTGTGTTATTAACATGTTCACATGTTCTCGTTTACGTCAGTGAAATCCTTGGTTAGAATGCATCAATCTAGCTGTACCATAAACCACGTTGTAGACCTAGAATGCCTAGAGGTCTAGCTCTACCATGTGGTGGAGGTAGAATATATTGAACTAGATCTACTATCTGGTGGAGCTATCATGCATTGATCTAGCTCTACTATCTGGTAGAGCTGTATCAAAGTATTCTATCTAGACCCCATGGTAGCATTAGAATGTTTTGAAGTCTAGCTCTACCATGTGGTGGAGGTAGAATGCATCAATGTAACTATATCATGTGGTGGAGCTAGAATGCATTGATCTAGCTCTACCATGTGGTAGAGCTATATCAAAATAATCTATCTAGACACCATGGTATCGCTAGAATGCTTTGAAGTCTAACTCCACCACATAGTAGAGATAGTCTTCAATGGGTTCTATCTCTACCATATGATAGAGCTAGTTCTAGCTCGGCCACATGGTAGAGCTATACTTCATGGTAGAGTCTGATGTAGGTTTCCATCTTAAAAAAATTGCTTGCTAGATTTGATTACTAGTTTAACAAGTCCAACATGATTATGTGCAAGATGGATTTCCAATCTGGAGGGAGGGTCTACATGATGTTGAACAATGATTCTGTTGGTATTGGCTACGTGTGTAGAATTGATGCAAATTCCACTTGTAGTGGAATAAAGATTGGTCAAGGAAATGTGTCATTACTTGTGGAGGAATGCTTGAAGGATGTGGATCTACCATTCCCTACAATGGATACCATTTATCTAAAAAATGCATTATGGAGTAATGTTCATTGGCCAAAAATGCTTTTAAGGCCTTTCACAAGGGAGCTCGAATTTGGAGAGTGGAGTGAAAGATGCAGTGATGCAGATCAAGAAGAGCTTGTGGAACCTCCAACTATAGATGCAATACCGATAACATCTCCAGAACTTGACATGCAAATCCGATAATCTTGGAAGAATGAGATGGTTCTTCTAAAGGATGAGAGCATGATGCAGACTATCTTATATGTGAGATGGTTCTTCTAAAAAGGATGAGAGCATGATGCAGACTATCTTGGAAGAATGAGATGGTTCTTCTAAAGGATGACAGCATGATGAGAGCATGATGCAGACTATCAATCAAGGGACTATCTTATATGTGTTTCCATTTGAATGTGTCAACTTTCAACAACTTGGTGATGATTGTGTGGGTGTGGCTATTGAAAGTGCAAATGAATTTCAAACTATGCTGCAAGTGGATAGTATCATCCTAGTTAAATGGCCTATTAAATAGCTGACAATGCTGGATGGGAGCCCATTGCAACGCTATGTTTCGCTTAATGGCATGCATGCTGAACATGCTGATGTATGTAATTAGGATAATGATGGAGATGTAACTAATGAGATTAATGTTGCCCAAACCTCTACAAAAAGACGCTACACTTTCATAAACAGGATTCCAAAGCAGAGACCACAACCAGCTTCTACCTTTTATATGTCACGTGAATCAGTTCAAAGGATTTCATCCATTGATTGTTGTGCAAAAAAATGTTGTCAGCTAATTGATCGTGATGTACTAATGAGGATACGACAAGACTTTTGGGAACAATCTCAGGAGTCTCATACAAATTATGTATATGATGTGCTTTCTACAGCTTGGCATCGTGATTCAGCTCAAAAAATTAAATATGAATTTAGGTTAAATGGGGTGATTGTTTGTTGCAGAGCATGGTATGAGATGCATGGTATACCAAAGACATCCTTTTACCGTTACAGGAAAAAGTTTGAGTCCGGTGTGTGCCAATATCTGCATGGAAACACAGGGGTATTGAGGAGAGGCCTACAACATACTTGTGAGGCAAGAGCACTACTTGATGAATTTGTGAACATGAACTCCGAGCCTGCGCCACACAAAAGTAGAACAATGCTAGATGGCTCAAGGGAAACCAGGTTGATATTCAAGCAAGTTGACATTTTAAATGAAATCAACGCAACACTTGAGCAGTTGGGACATGAGAAGAGGCTATCAAAGTCATCGTTTAGTAGAATTTGGAATAAAGAGTACCCACAAGTGTCCCTAACAAAGGCAAGTGAGTTCTCCAAGTGCACCTTGTGTAGTGGTCTCAAGGCAAAACTAGAAGCCAAACCTAGTCTAGAAGAAAGAGCAAGGCTCCTCAGTGAAAGAGATATTCACATGCAACAACAACAAAGTTGCAGGAGCTTATACTATGCATGGCGCATATTTTCAGAAACCCAACCACAAAAGTATGTATGCATTATCCATGACAAGATGGATCAAAAGAAAACAGCCATTCCCAGACTACGGGTCCTTCCCAAGGGTGTGGATTCGGGATATAATTTACCAATTGCATTGATTGGTATGATCACTCATGGACATGCAGAAGGTCATTATGGACACTTTATTTTGAATGGTTTATGGCCATCTGATCCCAATCTAACAATTGGCTCAATCGCAAGTTGTTTACATAACTTAGAGAGGATGGATAAGCATCCTCTTGGTGATCTAGTAAGAAATGGGCTTCCAAGGAGCAATGTTTCACTTCTACATGCTTTAAATTCAAGGACAGCTTTAGACAACCACAATATGAGTGATGGTAAAGATCCCATTGTTGAACCATGTATAAATCAGGGAGACACAATGAATTGGGTTTCCTCGTTTCGCAAGTTGCCAGAAAACTTGTTGCTACAACTAGATAATTGTGCTGGAGAAAATAAAAATCAGTACTTATTTGCCTATTTGTCATTGCTTGTTGCACGGGATACTTTCAAAACTATACAGTTGGGATTTCTAATGGTCAGACATACAGATGAGGATATAGATGCCATGTTTAGCAGGTTTTCAGAGAAATTAAGAGTGGGGCAAACCTTTACTTTACCACATTTGATGGATACTTTAAGAACCAGCTCAACTTCTTCTCTAGCTCCCTTCTTGCTTACAGAGGTCCCTGACTTCAAGGCATATTGTGATGGCTACATTTGTGATGGGCAAGAAGCACTTATAGGTCACTCCAATTTATATGATTATATTACAAAAGCGTGATCTTGATATAGTTATTACCTTAATTATAACAACTCTATTTTGGCTCTTGATGAGAGTAGTATTAAAATCCATTTTGAAGCTCTTAAGTATCACAATTTCTTAATTGATAATATATACTTTTTCAAAAAGAATTTGTTACGTACAGATGAATTTTAAAATATCATGAATAAGCTAGTTAAAAGTTGTCTAATTTTGAAAAATAATTACACACTCATTTTTAAAGAAGATGTGTCCTTGATGTGACAAAAAGGGGTTAAATGATAATTTTAGTTATTAAATGAGTTTAAAAAGCATAAAAAAGCTCGCTTTAAGAAACAAAAGGTTATACTTTCCAAAATACTTGTTTATAAAATATCAAAAAGCGACTTAGGTTCGAATCCTACTAGTTACTACACATGGTAAGGATGTTTTAGCTACAACATTTGTAGCCAACTTAATGCTAAGTAAGAACTTCTCAGCTAAGAGTTGATGTTTTTCATCAACTTGATACAAAACATCAACTTTTATGAAAATTTGATATTTGGCAGCATCAAGTTGATATAAAACATCAACTTTGAAAAACATCAACTTTCTATGCAAAAGATCAGCTTTTTTACAATACTTGATGTTTTGTATCAATGTTATGCAAAACATCAACTTCCCACAAAAGTTGATGTTTTGCATCAACTCGATTTAAAACATCAAATTTTTCATAAAACTTGATGTTTTGTATATCAACTTTGACGCAAAACATCGAGTTATGTGAAAAAGTTAATGTTTTGGATATCAACTTTAATGCAAAACATTGAGTTTTGTGGAAAGTTTTAAAGCCATTTTTGAGATTTCACACATTTTGGGAGAGAATCTTTTTAGGTAACCCTTGTCAGTTTACCTATTTTACTTGCAACAGTGTTACAACATGTCCAAAGCATATAGTTGTTGTGACAACCATATGACCTCAGGCTTCCTAAAATGATCTCAATTCCAAGAAAGTATCTCAGCTTACCTAAATCCTTTATGTCAAACTGCTTCTTAAGGAGACCCTTCACATGCTCAACTTTTTGCTCATCATCACCCCTAACAATTAAGTTATCCACATAAATGGTAATGATAACAATCTCCTTATCACTCTTTTGCATCTAGAGTGAATGGTATGCATTTGCCATCTGAAAGCTAATTGTGAGATCCCGGTGCCCCCTCTGCGCACCGGGATTCCCGGATGGTAGCAGCGAAAGTAGATCTCTCTTGCGCGGGGCAGGGTTGAAAATTTTCAAATTAAGGTTTTGAAGGGCCAATCAAATTCATCCAAATGTATAAAGAAGATAAATAGAAGAAATAAAGAAAATCACCCCCAAAAATGAGTAAATACTCACATAAGATGAAGAGTGGACTAAGGACCAAAGGAAAAGCTTTAAAAAAAAGATTTTTGACACCTCACAATGGGGATTCCCCCTCATGAATGAGGTGCCTACTTCACATGTGCAATTGAGTTTTAAATCTTCAAAAATTGAGATATTTCATCTGTCCTCTCTCCTAATTCAAGTCTAGTTCCAAAAAGTTAGCTCAACTGACCTAAAAATGGTCAAAAATTGACCAAACTGATTTGGAAAATTCTAGAATCACTTTGTTTGGTTAGGAGCTCAATTTTTCCTATAAATAGAAGCCTCTCCCTTTGTTGAAAATTAATAGTGTTTATGCACTGTTACTCTACTCCTCCCAAGCCAAGAACTGCGAATTTATTAATAATTCACTAGTTTTTAACGTTTCCCTCTTCCAAATATTGGTGGCCACTCTTGTTACAAACAAGAGTAGAACCCTCAAACCATCAAGCTATGGTCTCTGCTATGAGGCTAGTATAGAGTTGCAGGTGTATGGATACACTGATGTAGACTAGGCTGGTAGCATCTTGGACAGAAGATCTACTAGCAGATTTATGTTTTCCTTTGGGAGTGGTGCTATTACTTGGAGCACCAAAAAGTGACAATTGCCTTGTCAAGTATAGAGGCAAAGTACAGGGGTGATGTGATGGCAGCATGTGAGATAGCTTGGTTACGCAAACTACTTGGATCCCACTTTCCTGCGTAGGTACTCTAGAAGGTGCCCTAGACCCTATGGCAGTGTCTATTTGACGTCCCAACCGCAAGTGCATAAGGTCAAATTTTAAGGGTTTTTTATTTTTATTTTTTAAAATTTTTTTCCCAAAAAAATCCAAAAATTTTCAAGTTGGCTCAAACTTTGCCAGAACCCATTTTGAACCCCCTCGAACACATTAGGCCAAAAAAATAGCGTATTTTTCAGGATCAAAAATCGCCTCTAAAATTTACCAGTTTCCCATACTAAACTCACTATGGGAAAATGGTTCCGGGACCAAAATTTCGACGATGGGTGTTTTCTAACTCCTCTTGAAAAGTTAGAAAACCTCCCAATTTTTTGCGGCAGTGGCGGTCTTCATTTTTTTGGCACCCCTTTATCCGTATGCAGTGGCGGTCTTTATGGTGCAGTGTGTGGGTCTCTCCGCGCGGTGCGCTGTTCACGCACAGCCACCTTCTTTTATTATTATTTTTTCTTTTTTTGAAGTGCGTGTGCAGTGTACTCAATGCGTGTGCAGCTATGAGATTCGCAGCGAATTCAATGCGTGTACAGCTGTGAGATTTGCAGCGAATTCGAAATGTTCAATCTTCATGTGTGTGTACATATTTTAGTTTCTCTACAGGTGCAGATTTAACACCGAACTAAAATGCACAAAATTAAAGATGCAAAAAACTAAACCAAGCTAAGAAGAGAAAATAAAACGAACATGCAGAAAATTGAAACTGTAAAAATTAATGTCAGACAGCAAAAATTATCCTCAAATAGAATGACAAAAATGCAAATCAGGCCTCTCTCTTCCGCA
Source organism: Cibotium barometz (assembly GCF_041138505.1). NCBI lineage: Eukaryota > Viridiplantae > Streptophyta > Polypodiopsida > Cyatheales > Cibotiaceae > Cibotium > Cibotium barometz. The sequence continues at coordinate 19,367,616 of NC_141084.1, forward strand.
CACAAATTGAAATTGGCAGGTTTAGCGCCTACCTCCAATCCTTCTCGTGTGTTGAATCATTGTCGTGACCTCAAGGGAGAGGCGTAGCTAGCCAATCGCACTCAAATTGCAAGACAATAAAGAGAATTTAACAACAGATTAGTCTTAAATAAGTACCAAAATTAGTCCCAAAGCTTGCTCTCCTATCCAACGGTTTTGCAACCGATTGGAGCTTAACAAGGAGTGGTAGTGTGTGTAGGTGCTCAACTAATGTAGGCACTCGCTCCCCGACAGTGGCGCCATTGAAAAGCGGTCCTCTCTACCGTGCAATATAGTGCTCATAGAGTACTACCGATCAACAAATGTGTTGAGAAACACAATGTCAATCCGAGGACTCGACCCGATTAGTGCACGAAGGCTTATCCCTTGCGGGAGAGCTCACATACACGAACCACCACTTGACGATTCAACCATTCAACACCTCAATCAATCTCTCAATCCCTTAAACCCACTACACTAATCAAGAGAACAAGCAATGCATGGCAATCTCTTAATCCCATTCAAACATTGATTAAATCTTAGCTTTCCCTAATGCCAGCAAACCCATAAGTGTGCATCTACTAACCCACAAGCTTAAGCAAGCATAGAATGTAACATTCACAAACCCACAAGCTCATAGAGAGAGTCTATCCATGAATAACTCATTGCCAATGAAGTGGGCAAGAGCTTGCATCAATGGAGACTACACACACACACACTACAAGCATGCATACACAAGAGAAAGAAAGAAGCATTCAACTAATCATAGATTAATCTACTTCAATGATGCTAAAATAGATTAAGAGAAAGAAGTGCAGCTATACTCATTGGAGCTTGATGCTCATTAGAATACAATAGAGAGAGTTAGAGAGTTGCCATAGCTTGAGAGCTCAAGAGCTTCACTCAATAGCTTATGAGAATGGCCAAAAACATACTCTTTCTTTAGCTAACATCTCTTTTATAGAGATGTTTCTAACCCTAGGCCTCTTTTACACATGGGCGGACAACCCCATAAGTGAGCCTTGCTTAATACACTTAGAACTCTCACTTAGAACCCACATTGGCCTAAAACGATTTACATTGCACTTCGGCACAAAATATATGGAAAAATTATGTGCGTCTTTATGTTCCCATGGCTACAATCCTGCTCTCTCGCATTAATTGCTTCCGGCCTCTTTCTATAATCCGTGATCCCGTGAGTGTTCCCATGGAATACATGTGTATATGCATGTATGTATTTGTACATGCATTTATACAATTTCGTATTCTTATTCAAAGAGAAATACATGAGACCAATAATGATATTTGTCTCATCCACATATATATGTATGAATACATGTGTATATGCATGTATGTATTTGTACATGCATTTATACAATTTCTTATTCTTATTCAAAGAGAAATACATGAGACAAATAATGATATTTGTTTTTTTACTACATGATCAATATATGCATAAGTTTATGCCTTATTAATGACCTTGGATCAGTGGTGGACAAGACAAATTTAGATTGCAAACACTCATGGGCTTAGTCTTGTCTTTAGAAAAGTAAGCTCTTATGGGTGTTTAAAATATGTGAAAGAAACCTTTCCTCAATAAGCACCTGCTAGCATGTTCATATTTAATTGGTCTTTCACAAGACTAGCTAGATAAGAGCCAAGATAACCAACAAGAAAGGGATAAGAAGCCCCTTGGTCATTCCACTACAAATTCAAAAAATGTTGAATACCTTGCTGATCAATCAATTTTACTATATGTACAAACCCCATATGTTTCTTGAGACATACACAAAAATAACTTCGAGTTTGATATAAAAGATCAATTGAAATATAACAAAAAAATAGTGAACATGTAACCTCAAATCTCCTAAGGAATTAATGTCAAGCAAAAAGAAATATGGATGCCCCTTGTTCATGCCACAAACTCTATTTAATTGCTCTTGAATTGGGCATGAACAAACTCAATTTAATTGTTCTTGAATCAGTTGTTGGTTGACTCTTGGAAGCTTTGACACATAAAAAGTTGTTTGAATTTAGAATAGGACTATGTGTCAACACTCTAGTAACCTTATGATTAGAAACACTACAACTAACCTTATGAATAGAAACAAATCATTAAGTTTTCGTAGAAGACGAATTGAAAAAGTTCTTAGAAAACTTAGTGAGTTGAAACTTGAGTTTCATGTTGATGAATCATTGCATGGCTAGTCTTGAAATACATGTAGACTAGAACATATCTTCCAAAATTTCAAAATGCACAAAAGAATGATTTCTTTTTATGCATCAAGTGCATCGAATAACTCTTAAAACAAGTTAGATGATTAAAAACAATCTAGGATTGTGCAATAGAAAAGAGTGACAAAATAAAATACATAAAAGGAAATAATTTATCTTTGACTCAAATAATCAAAATTTGCAGCTTTGTTTGAGTTATCAGTCTCCACTTTAGACTTGAATTTCCCGCTTGGCTTTGCTTGGAAGTTGACTATTGTTGCTCTCATTTAATACATCCAAGTGATCAGTTGATGTTTTCTGCTTGTGAAGATGTTGTCTTCTTGAAGTGATTATGAGAATCTTGAAGAATCACAATCTCATTGAGAAATGTACCATAACGGTCATAATGTCTGTTTTCGTGTAGTAAATAAGAGAGAACCTCTTGCTCCCTCTCTGCATAGGAATTACCCTTTGTGTAAGCTTTAACAAAAACCCTTATTCATATGGTTTAAATCTTTCTTCTTTTCTTATCCGGTTGGATTTGATTTTTGTAGGTCATCATCTGTTAGATGTGCTCGCTTGCTACCAAAAATGCAGGCTATGAAATCTCCATAGTTTTGTGTTCTTTTTGGCCTTGCTTAAATCCCTTGAGATGATGAAGACATGCATACAAGCATAGCCAAGACTAGTAGACATAGCCTTCTAGGTCCCTTCCTTATACTTTATAGCTTTTAAAAATTCCTAGATAGAGAGATACCTTATGCCTTGCAGCCTTTCGTTTTCTTTTGGTATTTTACCTTGAGCTTTTCTCCCTGTTGGCTAGATCTTTTGTTGGCGATTATCTCTCTGATTTTTGAGATTTTTGTATTGACGAATATTATTTTCTTTGGATTTATAAACGAATATGATTTCTTGAAAATCTCTTCGTTTTTTCTGCAGTATGATTGATTTTTCTGTAAGATTTGAGAAATTTTGTGTTATAACATAGAACATAATATGGGTATAGAGAATAAGGACTAATTAGGTATATACGGTCTCACAAAGACTTCTAGCATTTGTAATAGATTTTGAATTGTGTACAGAATATCCCATAGTTGTATACATATCTGAGAGCTTAATGATTGATTTGAGAGCTTAATGATTAATATACTCATGTGGAATCATACCACATATGGACACAACATCATATATTCTTCCATATTTGTACAACGTTTTTTCTCCCATACTTCATTCTAGGTATACATATATGATAGCTCAATGACATGGACAAATGTCTATTGGGGGCCTGTAACTAGGGACCATGGTCACTAAAAGTGTTGACCTTGTGCATTAACTATTAACTGTGTGCATTAACTAGTAACATTGGCCCACTAACTAGTGCAGTACTGCAAGTGAACTAGTGCACTAACTACCATTCTGTTCCAGAATTTTTTTTGCAGATAGTTCGCGGCTATAGCCGCACGTGACTATACATGCTGCTATAGGTGCGGTTGTAGCTGCATGCTCCTAGTTGCATGTATAGTCGTGCCTATAGCCATGAGAAGTTTTTTTGCCATAAATGGATTCTTTCCAATTTGCACGTCTCTGGACGCAGCTATGCCCTTCATGTGTTGTAGTGCATGTGCATAATACATGGTGATGATGATCACTTCATATACGTGTCCACATTAACCAACATGATCCCAATTGGTATTGTTAATCGTTTATGTAGGAGTTGGCCATGAATCGCCCACCAAGTAGGCGAGAAGAGAAGTACGCTCACAAATATGGCCTTGTGGCCTTATTTGAGATGCTTGAAGCAGAAGGAGAGACCATCAATTGGGAGGCATTACCATAATGTAAGTCCTTTAAACTATTGGTATATCATCAAAATATTCATGAGTAATGTTTATTTTCTTGTTTATCTGAAAAATAAAAAAACGAGGACAGTTGTCTTTTGTGCTCTATTTTGGACAGAATGGTGCTGTCTGTTTACTGTTGTTGAGTCCTGTTGACTGCAGGCAGCCTGGCAACACCATTCTGTCCAAAAAAAATTACTGCTTTGTCGTCGGTATACTCGCCGATATAATGCCGGTATATATGCCGATATATATACCGGTATAAGAGCCGATATATTCGCCGGTATACAAGCCGGTATGCACGCCGGTATGCACGCCGGTATGTGTGCCAGTATAAGCACCGGTAAGACTGTCGGTATGGGCACCGGTATACACGCCGGTATGAGGGCCGGACGCATATACCGACGTCGTGGTTCTAACGCAGATACCAAAGTTTATACCGATGATGGGGTTCTAACGCAGATACCAAAGTTTATACCGATGATGGGGCATTTTTAGTCCCCGTTTAATAACGTCGGTATAAGCGCCGGTATTAGGCTATCATGTAGTAGTGAAGTGCAAAAATGGGCCGAACAGAGATAATAATTTGTTGAAGCTTCCATTACATTTGAGTGAACGCAACCATTCAATGGCAAGTTTAGAAGAAAAAATGTTCTTGCATAGCCACCATGGGATACAAGCACACTAACATGCTTTAGGGGGTAATTATAACTTTTATACAAGCCCCAATATTTGAGTGCGAACCATTGGGAATTTTCCCATTGGTTTTTTATTCCTTTTGAGGTGCTTCACTTGTAGGGGTTTTTTTCCGTCTTTGAGGACCCTTACCTATCATCTTTGGCTCTTCTACAGATCGACTATAGATCATACATACAAATGATTTTAGTAAGGATCTTTCAAGGAAGAAGAGAAACAACAATACATAATGGTAAAACTACTTACTCTCAAGTTGATTGAGAGATAAGCTATGCCTTCGCTTTTGACCCTTCTTCATAAAAAGACTTCCCAATGTCATGTCCCGTTCTTCCTTCATGTCAGCTCTGCATAAATATGATCACCCACATTGGTGGGCTCTTTCTGAGAAGCCACATCCTCTTACAATGTCTCAATGTCTTTCCTATCCTTTAGTCACCCCCATAATTCACAATCTCATGTTAGTACATTCCATAGTGGTTACTTTCACAAATTCTAAACTCATGATTGGTGCATACCATTGTTAGAGTTATCCTTTGGCAACACGAGGTCATCATGCTCCACTTCTCTATTATGATTTTGTAAGGAACTTGCTTGGGAGAATTAATTGTTTGCAAGTACAAAATAAATCGCACCTGTATTTAAAAACTCAAGATCACATAAAAGGTGTGTATCTATCGAGCTACCTTGAAATGTAGTTGATGTTGAGAAGTCAGACTTGATATGTAATGGAGTCAACATTCTTGCACTTGGAGTCCCCCCCTGCACACACGGTTGGTTTAAAATTCAATAATTTTCTACTAATAAATGTATAATCATTTACTGACCATTGTTATATAGTGTACTAATTAGTGCACATTCACTATATACAGCTCACTAGTCAGTGCGCTAGGTCACTTACAGTACTGCACTAGTTAGTGGCCAATGTTACTTAGTTAATGAGCACGGTTAATAGTTAATGAACAAGGTCAACCCTTAGTGACCATGGTCCCTGGTTATTACTAGGCCACAAACTAGTGATCTGTTCAATAGTTAGTGCAACTAGATCAGTAGTAGGTAGTGCAAAGAGTCACTAGTTATTGGTCCCAAGTCACTACCTAGTCAAAAATATGCACTAGTTAGTGCTTCCAAGTCACCTCCTAGTGCTTCCAAGTCACCTCCTAGTGCAAATGTGCACTAACTAGTATAGGTAGGCCACTAGTTAATGTGGAAGCTCACTAGCTTAGTGTGGTTTGGTCACTAATTTTAGTAGTAGAGAGTGCACCTCTATCACTAGTCACTATCTAGTGGAAATGTGCAAGGCTTCGTGTAGGTAAGTCACAAGGTAGTGCATTGACTCCCTAGGTAGTGCACCTAGGTCACTAATTAGAATTAGTAAGTGCACCTATGTCACTTATTAATGAGCCCCACTCACTAGTTAGTGCACCCAAGACACTAGTTGGTGCACTCGGGTTATTAGTTAGTGAGCCCCACTAGTTAGTGCACCCAGGTCACTAGTTGGTGCACTCAGTTTATTATTTAGTAATCCCCATTCACTAGTAAGTGCACCTAGATCACTAGTTATAGTGATTAGGTGTGTATCTATCGAGCTACCTTGAAATGTAGTTGATGTGGAGAAGTCAGACTTAACATGTAACTTGACATGTAATGGAGTCGACATTCTTGCACTTGGACTCCCCCATGCACACACAATTGGTTAAAAATTCAATAGTTTTCTACTAATAATGTATAGTCATTACTGACCATTGTTATATAGTGTACTAATTAGTGCACATTCACTATATATAGCTCACTAGTCAGTGCACTAGGTCACTTGCAGTATTGCACTAGTTAGTGGCCAATGTTACTAGTTAAAGAACACGGTTAATAGTTAATGCACAAGGTCAACCCTTAGTGACCTTGGACCCTAGTTACTGGACCACAAACTAGTGATTTGTTCAATAGTTAGTGCAACTAGATCAGTGGTAGTGCATAGAGTCACTAGTTATTGGTCCCAAGTCACTACCTAGTCAAAAATATGCACTAGTTAGTGCTTGCAAGTCACTTCCTAGTGCAAATGTGCACTAACTAGTATAGGTAGGCCACTAGTTAATGTGGAAGCTCACTAGCTTAGTGTGGTATCACTAGTCACTATCTAGTGGAAATGTGCAAGGCTTAGTGTAGGTAAGTCACAAGGTAGTGCATTGACTCCCTAGGTAGTGCACCTAGGTCACTAATTAGAATTAGTAAGTGCCACTATGTCACTTATTAGTGAGCCCCACTCACTAGTTAGTGCACTCAAGTCACTAGTTGGGTGCACTCGGGTTATTAGTTAGTGAGACCTAGCCACTAGTTAGTGCACCCAGGTCACTAGTTGGTGCACTCGGGTTATTAGTTAGTGAGCCCCAGCCACTAGTTAGTACACCCAGGTCACTAGCTAGTTTATTATTTAGTAATCCCCATTCACTAGTAAAGTGCACCTAGATCACTAGTTATAGTGATTAGGTCAGTGGGTTATAGTGACTAGAGTGCACCCAAGTCACTAGTTGGTGACCTCCAATCACTAGTTAGTATCTTGGGTACACCCTAGTCACTAACTAGTGGTTATAGTGACTAGAGTGCACCCAAGTCACTAGTTGGTGCCCTTATCACTAGTTAGTGCACCCAAGTCACTAGTTTGTGATTGAGGTACCCAGGTCACTAGTTAGTGACCTGGGTACCCACGTCACTAGTTAGTGACTCCCAACCACTAGTTAACTAGGGTGCATAAGTTACTAGTTAGTGCACCCAAGTCACTAGTTTGTGATTGAGGTACCCAGGTCACTAGTTAGTGACTCCCAACCACTAGTTAACTAGGGTGCATAACTTACTAGTTAGTGATTGGGGTGCACCCAATTGGGGTGCACCCAAGTCACTAGTAATGATCCCCAGTCACTACTAGTTGTGATCCCTAGCAAGTAGTTAGTGCAGTGACATTACTATTAGTTTCACCCCAATCACTAGTTAGTGCCTCCAGTCACTAGTTAGTGCACCCACCTTACTATTTGGTTCACCCCAATCACTAGTAATGATCCCCAGTCACTACTAGTTGTGATTCCTAGCAAGTAGTTAGTGCAGTGACATTACTATTAGTTTCACCCCAGTGCCTCCCAGTCACTAGTTAGTGCACCCACCTTACTATTTGGTTCACCCCAATCACTAGTTAGTGCCTCCCAGTCACTAGTTAGTGCCTCCGAGTCACTAGTTAGTGCACCACTTATTAGGGTGCTTGCTAGTGGGACATGCCACTAGTAAGTGTCCCCGTTAAAATATAGAAAGGAATAATTGCCAATTGGTACATTAATAAAAGCATAAGCACATGACCATTTCTATTTGACTAGAAATATTTATACTATGGAGCTATAGAAACACATTGACACTCTTCATCTTAGTTTTGATTGCCGATAATGAACCCATCACCATTGACTTTGCAGCATTGGAGATTACGTGGTTGCATGATGGTTCTAGGCATCATCTTATATGAAACCAAATCCACATCCTTGGCATTCATTGTCCATCATGGCTTTGATGTCGCTAATAGGGAGCTTCAAAACAAGAGGAAGGAATCCGATGCCTGCCGACTATCAATGAGTCTCAACATGTCTGTAATCAACTCCATATGCACCTGCACCTTCTCCAACTCCACCTTTATTGGACTCTAGATTTATCTACGAGAGAAAGATGATAATTAGTTATACTTAAAATATATAATCTTGAGGCAAAAATTATACATAAACAATCATCAATGACATGCAACACATACCTCTATAGTAGAAAGATCCAGCTCAAGTTCCAAGCTGCTCTGGTGTCCATCTGATAGGAGTCCCTTGCTAAACTGTAACATGTCAATATAAACTTGCAGCTTTTGCTTTGATGCCTCATCAGTCATAACAACACTTAGTTCAATCTTGTGCCTTGCAACTTTTGCTCGCAACTTGTTTATTCCTTTTACAACTCCCTCACTTTGATAGAGTTTTCTTTTAGCTTTGTCACTGCTGCCGATGATGAGTCTCAATGTAAGTTTGTGAAACAAAAATTCCTATGTGTCTATTGTCTATTATATGTAGAGCCCGTGGATATTACAAAAACGACATTGAAGGTTATGTGCATGGGCATTGGGTAAAAGGGCCCGTGTAGAAGCTTCTTCTAGTGCAAACCCCAACACTCTTCTTTCTTTGACACTTATTTGTCTATTTTCTTTCACAAAGCAAGAACACATCAGAATAGGCCTTCTATTCCAATTCAGGTGTACAGGTAGAGGTCGTGATATGGGTACCTTAGTCACACGAACTAGTGACTTGGGTGCACTAACTAGTGATTGGGAGTCACTAACTAGTGACTTGGGGGTCATTAACTAGTGAGACTAGGGTGCACCCAAGACACTAACTAGTGATTGGGAGTCACTAACTAGTGACTTGGGTACCTTAGTCACACGAACTAGTGACTTGGGGGTCATCAACTAGTGAGACTAGGGTGCACCCAAGACACTAACTAGTGATTGGGAGTCACTAACTAGTGACTTGGGTACACTCCAATCACTAACTAGTGTCTTGGGTTCACCCCCCACTACATAACCACTAGCTTGGGTGCATTAACTAGTGACTCATGGGTCACTAACTATTGACCTAGTGCACCCAATGACTAATGATCTGGGTGCACTTACTAGTGAATGGGGGTCACTAAATAATAACCTGAGTGCACTAGCTAGTGACCTAGGTGCACTATAAACTAGTGGGTGCTGGGGCTCACTAACTAATTAACCTAGGTACAACAACTTGTGACCTAGGTGCACTAGCTAGTGACCTAGGTGCACTATAAACTAGTGGCTACTGGGGCTCACTAACTAATAACCTAGGTACAACAACTTGTGACCTAGGTGCACTAACTAGTGAGTGGGGGTCACTAACTAGTGATTGGGGGTCACTAATACGTACATAGGTGCACTTACTAATTCTAATTAGTGACCGAAGTGAAGTACCTAGAGAGTCACTGCACTACGTAGTGACTTACCTACACTAAGTCTTGCACATTTCCACTAGATACCTAGTGACTAGTGATAGAGGTGCACTTTCTACTACTAATGAGTGACCAAACTACAATAGCTAGTGAGAGTGACCAACCTACACTAACTAGTGCACATTTGCACTAGGTGGTGACTTGGGAGTACTAACTAGTGCAGGTAGAACTAACGAGTGCATATTTTTTACTATAGGTAGTGACTTGGGACCAGTAACTAGTGACTCTATTCACTATCTACTAATGTGGGTGCACTGACTATTGCACAGATCACTAGTTTGTGGCCCAATAACTAGGGAACATGTCATTGAATGTTGAGCTTGTGCATTAACTATTAATCGTGTGCATTAGCTAGTAACATTGGCCACTAACTACTACAGTACCGCAAGTGAACTAATGCACTGAGTACTGAGCTATATGTAGTGAATGTGCACTATCTAACAATGGTTGGTAATGGCTAAATATTATCAAGTAGAAAATTATTGAATTTTTAACTAAACGATTGTGTAGGAGGGACATGTTAAGTCGAACTTCTCCACGTGAACTACGTTTGAAGGTAACTTGATAGATACACACCTTTTTTATGCAACCTTGAATTTTTAATTATAAAAGTTCAGTGGAGGATGATAGCCTCGTATTGCAAAGGATAACTCTAACAAAGGTATGCACCAATCATAACTTTAGAATTTGTGAAAGAAACCACCATGGAATGTACTAATGAGATTGTGAATTGTGGTGACCAAAGAATAGGAAAAACATTGTCACTTAATTACAATGAGAAATTATCAATCAAAGTCACTAGTTGATGATGTCGTCTTTAGTGACCTCTATTAATGGAATCCGAATCGTGCCACTTGTAATTCCATGTCTTTGTTGTGCATGTTATGCAGTTCATAAAAATAGGAAGCATGGTCTCAAAGTCACTAGTTAGTGCACCCACGTTACTATTTGGTTCACCCCAATCACTAGTTAGTGCCTCCTAGTCACCAGTTAGTGCACCACTTGTTACGGTGCTTGCTAGTGGGGCATGCCACTAGTTAGTGTCCCCGTTAAAATATAGGAAGGAATAATTGCCAATTGGTACATTAATAAAAACATAAGCACATGATCATTTCTATTTGACTAGAAATATTTATACTATGGAGCTATAGAAACACATTGACACTCTTCATCTTAGTTTTGATTGCCAATAATGAACCCATCACCATTGACTTTACAGCATTGGAGATTACGTGGTTGCATGATGGTTCTAGGCATCATCCTGTATGAAACCAAATCCACATCCTTGCAATTCATTGTCCATCATGGCTTTGATGTCGCTAATAGGGAGCTTCAAAACAAGAGGAAGGAATCCGATGCACTGCGGAGACTATCGATGAGTCTCAACATGTCTGTAATCAACTCCATATGCACCTGCACCTTCTCCAACTCTACCTTTATGGACTCTAGATTTATCTACGAGAGAAATATGATAATTAGTTATACTTAAAATATACAATCTTGAGGCAAAAATTATACATAAACAATCAATGACATGCAACACATACATCTATAGTAGAAAGATCTAGCTCAAGTTCCAAGCTCTGGGGTGTCCATCTGATAGGAGTCCCTTGCTAAACTGCAACATGTCAATATAAACTTGCAGCTTTTGCTTTGATGCCTCAATAGTAATAACAACACTTAGTTCAATCTTGTGCCTTGCAACTTTTGCTGGCAACTTGTTTATTCCTGTTACAACTCCCTCACTTTGATAGAGTTTTCTTTTAGCTTTGTCACTGCTGTCGATGAGATGAGTCTCAATGCAAGCTTGTGAAACAAAAAGTCCTATGTGTCTATTATATGTAGAGCACGTGGATATTACAAAAATGACATTGAAGGTTATGTGCATGGGCATTGGGTAAAAGGTGGGCCCGTGTAGAAGCTTCTTCCAGTGCAAACCCCAACACTCTTCTTCCTTTGACACTTATTTGTCTACTTTCTTTGACACTTATTTGTCTATTTTCTTTCACAAAGCAAGAACACATCATAATAGGCCTTCTATTCCAATTCACGTGTACAGGTAGAGGTCGTGATATGGGTACCTTAGTCACACGAACTAGTGATTGCGGGTCATTAACTAGTGAGACTAGGGTGCACCCAAGACACTAACTAGTGATTGGGAGTCACTAACTAGTGACTTGGGTACACTCCAGTCACTAACTAGTGTCTTGGGTTCACCCCCCACTACATAACCACTAGCTTGGGTGCATTAACTAGTGACTCATGGGTCACTAACTATTGACCTAGTGCACCCAATGAATAATGATCTGGGTGCACTTACTAGTGAATGGGGGTCACTAAATAATAACCTGAGTGCACTAGCTAGTGACCTAGGTGCACTATAAACTAGTGGTGCTGGGGCTCACTAACTAATAACCTAGGTACAACAACTTGTGACCTAGCTGCACTATAAACTAGTGGTGCTGGGGCTCACTAACTAATAACCTAGGTACAACAACTTGTGACCTAGGTGCACTAACTAGTGAGTGGGGGTCACTAACTAGTGATTGGGGGTCACTAATACGTACATAGGTGCACTTACTAATTCTAATTAGTGACCGAAGTGAAGTACCTAGAGAGTCACTGCACTACGTAGTGACTTACCTACACTAAGTCTTGCACATTTCCACTAGATACCTAGTGACTAGTGATAGAGGTGCACTTTCTACTACTAATGAGTGACCAAACTACAATAGCTAGTGAGAGTGACCAACCTACACTAACTAGTGCACATTTGCACTAGGTGGTGACTTGGGAGTACTAACTAGTGCAGGTAGAACTAACGAGTGCATATTTTTTACTATAGGTAGTGACTTGGGACCAGTAACTAGTGACTCTATTCACTATCTACTAATGTGGGTGCACTGACTATTGCACAGATCACTAGTTTGTGGCCCAATAACTAGGGAACATGTCATTGAATGTTGAGCTTGTGCATTAACTATTAATCGTGTGCATTAGCTAGTAACATTGGCCACTAACTACTACAGTACCGCAAGTGAACTAATGCACTGAGTACTGAGCTATATGTAGTGAATGTGCACTATCTAACAATGGTTAGTAATGGCTGAATATTATCAACTAGAAAATTATTGAATTTTTAACTGAACGATTGTGTAGGAGGGACATGTTAAGTCGAACTTCTCCACGTGAACTACATTTGAAGGTAACTTGATAGATACACACCTTTTTTATGCAACCTTGAATTTTTAAATATAAGTTTACTTTCTTTTATACTTAGAGACAATCAATTCTCTCAAGTAGATTCCTCACAGAAGGAGAATAGGGCAGTGGAGGATGATAGCCTCGTATTGCAAAGGATAACTCTTGTGAGATCCATGTCCCCACTGCGCAACAGCAAATTCAGGGATGCTAGCAACGGAAGTAGCACTTCTTGCACGGGGCAGGGTCCCACACTCGGGGCCTCGCCCACGGATATCCGGACAAGAGCATCAAGTTTGTCCTCAGTAGACAACATGTTGAATACATCACTACTAATACTACCAGCCATGACTTTCTACCGAATGCAGTCATTGAATGCAACCCTGATGGCAACTGATTGAATCACTTGCAAAGTGTATGAAAAATAACAGAGAGTAGAGAATAGAGTGTTACTGGCAAAAGTATGATGGTCGATGTTATTAAAGACACTGTAGATGCTGCTACACACCAAATCTTTGCCACTACACAGTCCAAACACACAAAATCGAGCAAACCAACTTTGTATACAACACATTACAATATACACCTTCTTCTCCTAAGAGGGTATCTCAATCAGAGACAAAAAAATAGGGTTGTGAGGAGGGAGGCCGACTACTAGATCAAGTGTCAAGGAAGCTAGCTCTGATACCAAGTGTTGGAATTAGGGTTAGGGTTTCAACAATGTATACACACAAGAAAAAGAAGCTTGAGAGCACACAAGCTCGTGACTAGAATAGAATTAACAAATGTGTGCCAGATACAAAAGATAAGTACACACCCCAAAATGAGTAGATAAGAGGGTGTACATATGCACGGGGGGAAAACCTCCTAGTGAGGGAAAAAATGCCGTGGCGGTCCTAAGTGTGTTCACACACTTCACTACCATATAATGCTATAGTTCATAGATTTTCTCCATGAAAGTCTAAATGCATCTTACCAGACATTCGATTGGGAGAGAAGAGAGAGCTTGAGCTCTTCTTCTTCTCACTACTCGAAAGAGGTCTACAAAAGAAAAGTGCAAACCCAACATAAGTATTAGAGTACTATGTAGAAGCAGTCCATAATGTGAATACGCTAAATAGGTGAGGTGGCAAGATAAGTATGCCATAAATCGGCGGGTGGACTATAGAGGTGTAGTCTAGCTATAGAATCACTGGCAAGATGCACCATGTCGGCTACCAAACGTGTTAGTGATGTAAATGTGAACAAATCACCTAGGCACACCCCTTGAGTTGAAGCTCGAGTTGAGCTTGACATCTCAATACTGCCCCCCTCAAGTTCAACTCCATCTCTCCAAGACTCCAAGCATGCTAGAAAATTTGTGAAGCTTCACAGCTCCCAAGGCCTTGGTGAAAATATCAGCAACCTAATCCTCTCTGTGTTGATGTACACAAGATCCTGCCAAGACCTTCTCTCTGAAGTGATAGTGGACCTCTATATGTTTGGTCCACATATGAAACATTAGGTTGCAACCTTTATGCTATTAAGGTTGTCATAATAAATGACAACCTGCATATCCACATGCAACTTCAAATCTCCAAGTAGTTTGCGTAACCAAGCTATCTCACATGCTGCCATCACGTCACCCCTGTACTTTGCCTCTATACTTGACAAGGCAATTGTCACTTTTTGCTGCTCCAAGTAATAGCACCACTCCCAAAGGAAAACATAAATCCGCTAGTATATCTTCTATCCAAGATGCTACCAGCCTAGTCTGCATCAGTGTATCCATACACCTACAACTCTATACCAGCCTCATAGTAGAGACCATAATCCACTGTGGACCTCTTGTAGCATAGTGTGCACCTCACATTATCTAAATTCAATTTTTGAGGAACTTGTATAAAGTGGCTCTCCAACCCAACTGTGAATAGTTAAAGTTTGGCCTCGTGATCATGATGTAGATCAAGCTACACACCATGTACATAGTGGGATTCTCCAACATCTCATGTGTATTCACATTTAGCTTGCCATTATGATCCATTGGTACAGAAATGGGCTTACAACTAGCCATATTATATTTGAACAAAACACTATTGCAAACAAATAGGTAATATTTCTTGAAAATGAGAAACATTTGGCATCTTTCAAAGATTCCATAAAAAAAGTTTAGTTTTTTACCTCTTTTTAAAAAGTGGTCTATGCATGCATACAACACTACCAAAAAACGATAATATTTTGGGCACTTTATACATTTCTTACAAAAATTGACATGAAAAAAAGACTCCGTTTTGCTTACTTTTTAATATTATAATTGAAAATCTAACAATAAGTTTTCAAAAAACATGCCAAAATAGAGATAATGTTTATTATTTCCATCTTCAATCCATTAAAAAAAATGACACAACTATAAAAAGAAGCTATTTTCTAAACATATAGCTTATAACATAGTTATGGTTCCTCATAATCATTGCTACACCATCACTAGTTGATGTGCCTTTCCCTGAGAAGGTAGACGAGACATCTTTTTCTTCACTATCCACAAATACATTTTTTTTCTTCTATGTGTACACTTGAAGCTTAGACTCCTTGGGTCATCTGCCATGTTAGCATGATTGAGGATGTGCTACAGAGTGCAGCTATAAAAAATTACCGATAAAAAATTATCGCGAGCCCGTGCATCTCCTGGTCAGAACCCTCCAGGATCTTTCTTAGGTTTCCTGGCACTTCACTCAGGGATCGCTTGGTCGGCCCTCGTCCATCGTACCGGAAGTGCACCATTTTAACCATACCGAGACTGGTCAACACCTGGGCAGGCTTTGCCGCGTGAGCTATCCCCCCTTGAACACTCCCCACCAGCTATTGCAACCGAACTTCCCTTAGAAAACACATATACCAAATGCTCCCTCTAGCATTCTGGCGTAAGATAGTCTTTTAAGAAAATCGGGTTTCTATGCAAGTTTTCAGTTTTAATTTTCTTTTGAATACAATGAGTATATCTTAATTCCGTATCTAAGACTTCTAGATCACAGGACTGGATTCTCAAGCAGAATTCCTCGAATTCTGAATTCTTAATCCTTAGATCAAAATCAAAGGTCTCAACTTAGTTTCAGATTCGGTGGGTGATTTGAGTATAGATTCAAGAACTGGTCACATCGTCATTTCTTGAAACTGACGAAGGAATTATGTCTTGGTCAAAGTCTGATTCAAGTTTTGAGTCTGGAACGGTTCTTCTTGAACTATCTTTATCAAATGGTAATATTTCAATTACTATTTTACTAAATTTAAAACTAATCATTTACCAATATTCATGGGAATTAGTCATAGGATTAAGAGAACTCTTATCTTGATATAAAAATTCTTTTATGCATCATTGATTTTTGCATAAAAATCGATATTAGTGAAAGTAACACTTTCACAATAAAAAAAATTCTTTTATGCATCCTTTTATGCATAAAAATCAATAATGTTGAAAGTAACTCTTTTAAATAAATAAAAAATTCTTTTATGCATAAAAATCAATAATGATAAAAGTAACACTTTTATAATTAAAAAAAATCTTTTATGCATCCTTTTATGCATAAAAATCAATAATGATAAAAGTAACACTTTTATAATAAAACAAAATTCCTTTTATTATGCATAAAAATCAATAATGATAAAAGTAACACTTTTATAATTAAAAAAAATCTTTTATGCATCCTTTTATGCATAAAAATCAATAATGATAAAAGTAACACTTTTATAATTACAAAAGTTTCTTTTATATGCATAAAAGTCAATAATGATAAAAGTAACACTTTTATAATAATAAAAATTTCTTTTATGCATCCTTCTATGCATAAAAATCAATAATGACAAAAGTAACACTTTTATAATAAAAAAAATCTTTTATGCATAAAAATCAATAATGATAAAAGTAACACTTTTATAATAAAGAAAATTTCTTTTATGCATAAAAATCAATAATGATAAAAGTAACACTTTTATAAAAATTTCTTTTATGCATCCTTTTATGCATAAAAATCAATAATGATAAAAGTAACACTTTTATAATAAAAATTTTCTTTTATGCATAAAAATCCATTTTGATGAAAGTAACACTTTCAAAATAAAAAAATTATTCTTTTATGCAAAAAAAATCCATTTTGATAAAAGTAACACTTTCATAATAAAAAAATTAATTTTTTATGCATAAAAATCCATTTTGATGAAAGTAACACTTTCATAATAAAAAAAATTATTCTTTTATGCATTTAAAAAAATCAATATGCATCTTCTATGCATGAAAATGACACTTTTAGAGTATAAAAATGATAGGAATTACTCTTTTAGCATAATAAAAGATAATACCTATTTCCAAAAAATTTGCCATAACCTCCTTTGTATGGCTAACCATTTTTTAAATTTTCCTCTTAAAAATTAACTCTAATTGATTTAGAGTAATCTAGACTAGTCAAAATTCACTTATAAAAGAAAAAATATTATAAAAAGTTTAATTCCAACAATTATCACTTAACTAGGATAAAGAAGGGTTGATTCTAAGAAGAGAGAGGGGAAAAGCCTTTTGATCAAGGCATAGCGTCCATTTATCACTTCAAACAATCATAACAATTAGAAAAGCATAAAAATCAATAAAGAAAATTACAAGATCTCTACTTACATAATTTTTGGGAGCTTTCCTTTGGCTTGATGGTTTGAGGGTTCTACTCTTGTTTGTAACAAGAGTGGCCACCAATCTTTGGAAGAGGGAAACGTCAAAAACTAGTGAATTATTAATAAATTCACAGTTCTTAGCTTGGGAGGAGTAGAGTAACAGTGCATAAACATTATTATTTTTCAACAAAGGGGGAGGCTTCTATTTATAGGAAAAATTGAGCTCCTAACCAAACAAAGTGATTCTAGAATTTTCCAAATCAGTTTGGTCAATTTTTGACCATTTTTAGGTCAATTGAGCTAACTTTTTGGAACTAGACTTGAATTAGGAGAGAAGAGAGATGAAATATCTCAATTTTTGAAGATTTAAAACTCAATTGCACATGTGAAGTAGGCACCTCATTCATGAGGGGGAATCCCCATTGTGAGGTGTAAAAATCCATTTTTTTATCCTTTGGTCCTTAGTCCACTCTTCATCTTATGTGAGTATTTACTCATTTTTGGGGGTGATTTTCTTTATTTCTTCTATTTATCTTTTTTATTTATTTAGATAAATTTGATTGGCCCTTCAAAACCTTAATTTGAAATTTTTCAAAAATCCGGACCCCTAGGATAAGGCCTCTTGAATAAATTATACTTAATTTCTAATGCACCTTCTCGAAATCTTTTTGAACTTCTGTTTCGGGGGAACTTATTTTAATAAGAAGAGATATTTTTCCATCCAAAAATATTCAAAATTTGAATATTCTCTCTCTAGAATATTTTCTCTCTCTAGGCCAAAATAGGTAGAAACAAGATTTTTATATTTCTGAAGAGGGAATTGATTACAGGGGAAGATGCTAGACATCTTGAGAGGTTGGGGAGGAATCTTACATTCTCTCCCACTTGAAAAACGCGAGATGTCCTCATCTCGCAAACTGGGGGTAATCTCTCAACAGATCGGCTTCTTTCTCCCAGGTGGCATCTTCAAAAGGATAGAACTTCCATTTGACCAATAATTCTCTCAAAATTTTGTTCCTAAGAATCTTTTCTCGAACATCAAGGATCTCTTCAAGTTGGAGTTCCATCTGTCCTTGGGTTGAAGAAGTTAAGATTTCATCATCAAGCACATGATTCGGGCTTGATATATACTTTTTAAGAAGGCTCACATGAAATACATTATGTACTTTGAGATGAGGAGGCAGAAGAAGCTCGTAGGCTAAGTCACCTACTTTCTTTGTAATCAAATATGGCCCAGAATATCTGGGGGATAACTTCTTGTACTTCCCAAGAGATAGAGAACTTCTTTTGGGGCGTACTCGAATGAAGACCATATCTGCTTCTTCGAATTCTCTGTTTGTCCTCTTCTTATCTACATACTGCTTCTGTCTATCTTGGGCAGCTTTTATATCTTTACGAATTGCCTGCATCTGCTGCTCCATGTCATCAACTGGGCATCAAGTTAATGGAGTTAAGCAATCTTGTCCATACAAAGCTTTGAAAGGGCTCATCCCAATACTTCTGTGATAAGAAGCATTGTAGGCGAACTCGACTAGGTGCAGATAGCTTAGCCACTTCTTGGGTTCCCTGCCACCACAGCATGACTGAAGTATATCTTCGATTACTTGGTTTACCCTTTCTGTTTAACCATTGGTCTCAGGGTGGTAAGTTGTGCTGAGATCCAAGAAAGTTCCTACTACTTCAAAAAATGTAGTCCAGAATCTTGACGTGAATTTGGGGTCTTGATCACTTACTATTCTTTTAGGTAGGCCATGCAATCTAAAGATTTCCTTGAGAAACACTCTAGCCACATCCACTGCAGTATAGGTTTTTTTTACTGGAATCAGATGGGCAACTTTGGTTAATCTATCAACTACCACGAAGATGGAATTATAACCTGATTGCATTGAGGGCAATCTAGTAATAAAATCCATACTGATACATTCCCACATCATCTAGGGGATGTCTAAAGGATGTAAGTTCCCAGGAATTGTAACCTGATTGCATTGAGGGCAATCTAGTAATAAAATCCATACTGATACATTCCCACGTCATCTAGGGGATGTCTAAAGGATGTCTAAAGGATGTAAGTTCCCAGGCATTTTTAGTCTCTCGGCCTTGACTTTTCGACAGGTCAGACGTTGACGTACATGATTAAGCACATCCTTTTTTAGACCAGGCCGCCAAAAGAAGCTTTTCTTCACAGACATGTAGGTTTTGATGAAACCTGGATGTCCTGCAATAAGGCTATCATGTGCTTCATTCAGAATTTGTCTCTTGGTTCCCTCATCTTGGGAATGCATAGCCTACGATTATAATACATAATTCCATTATCCACGCTGTACCCTTGAGCTCGGTTCAACTCTTGTGGAGTTTTTCTTTCCTGCATAAGTAGGGTAGCAATAGGGCCAAAGAATCTATCCTGCATGATCTTCTCTCTTGCTTCAATAATCAAGGGATTTGACACTACAGTAATTGCAAGCAAGGAGGCTTTTCTGCTGAGGGCATCTGCAACCGCATTTTCTTTGCCTGGGCGGTACTTGATTTCAAAATCAAATTCCTGCAGGGTCTGCATCCACCTTCTTTGGCGCATGTTGAGATCCTTCTGAGTGAAGATCCACTTTAGGCTCTAATGATCTGTCACATCAAAGTGAATCTTTGACCCAGTAGTAGGTAATGTCTCCAAAATTTCAGATCATATACTACTGAAAGTAGTTCCAAATCGTGGACAGCATAATTCCTCTTATGCATTCTGAGTTTTTGGGATTCATAGGCCACTGCATGACCTTCCTACATGAGTGCACCTCCCAGGGCAGAACCACTGGCATCAGTTACTACCTCAAAGGGTAGAGATAAATCTGGCAACTTCAAGATGGGATTGGTTACCAAGGCGGTCTTCAGCTTATCAAAAGCACTCTGGCACCTGGCAGACCATTGAAATGGGATATTCTTCTTGAGAAGATTAGTCAGGGGGGGGAAGCTATGAGAGCATACTTTGGTATAAAAATTCTATACCAACCAGTCAATCCCAAGAATCCTCTAACTTCTTTCACTGTCTTTGGTTCAGGCCAATCTATGACTGCTTAGACTTTCGCGAAATCTGGAGAAATTTCATCTTTTGATACCAGAAAGCCCAAGTATTCAACATGGTCGGCAAAGAAAGTGCATTTGCTATTTTTGGCAAAGAGTTGGTGGTTCCTTAGAATCTCAAGAACTTTTGACATGAGTTTCATGGTCAGCTGCATTCTTTGAGTAAATCAAAATATCATCAAAGAAAACAAGAACAAAATCATCCAAGTATTCTCTGAGAATGTCCTGCATTAAGCGATTGAATGTAGCTGGGCCATTTGTCAATCCAAACAGCATAACAGTGAATTCATAATGCCCATACCGAGTATTGATGGGTGTTCGAGATATCTTGCTCATTAATCCTGATTTGATAATATCCTCATTTGAGATCTATCTTTGTGAAGATCTGGGCTCCACTTAGCCTGTCCAGAAGCTCATCAATTCTGGGGATAGGATACTTATTCTTAACTATCACAGCTGATTTAGACCTCTGTAGTCCACACAGAGTCTTAGCGTTCCATCTTTCTTTTTTTGAAAGAGAACTGGCGCACCCCAAGGTGAAACACTGGTCTTACAAAACCTTATTCTAACAGCTGTCTAAGATGTTCCTTGAGTTCAATGGCTTCAGGAACTGGCATTTTGTACATGCACAGGGCTACTTGCTAAGCTCGGGGGGTCAATTCTATCACATGATCTACATCTCTGTTAGCTCTGCTGGGAATGAATCATCATAATCACTTAACCATTCAGGTTCTTTAGCTTTTAACTTTGATTCTACCGGATTCATTTTGACAAGATAAATGCGCTGCTTCTTTCTAAGTCCTTTTAGTAACTTAGAAGCCTTTACTAACTGCAGACTTGGGGATCCTGAAATTCCGGCTCCTTGAACTTTGTTTCCGTGGTCACGGAAGGAAATGGTTCCATTATGACAGTGAATGTCAGCTTGATTTTTGTGGAGCCAATCCATTCCAAGGATCCCGTCAAAAACTCCCAAAGGTATAACTCTGAACTGATAGTCAGTTAAATTCCCATCTAGATTGAATTGAATACAATCTGTTTCAAGGTGAGTGAAAAGAATCTTCCCACTTGCCAATTCAACTTGCATAGGTTTCTCTGATTTCTGATCTAAGACTAGCTTACGCAAGCATCCAGGGGGAAATGAAAGAATGAGTACTGCCTCAATCAATCAAAAGCTTAAAAGGCTTACCCTGATACTCAGCTGGAGTATTGATGACAGAGAATTGACGATTTGGCCCTTGGTTTTCAATTGCAGCATAAATCTGTCCTCTTTCCTCTTCCACTACTTCTGCAATTGTGACTGCTCTGGCTACTGCAGTTTGAGGTGGAACTCTTTCTCTTTTGGTTGCCCGAGTTCTGGGAAGGAGTTCTGAGGCTACTCTGGACAAAGGCAAACGACTGAGCTCGAGTTCTCTTGGGATTTCCCTGATTCTGGCACGGGAGTAGTAATTGAAATATTACCATTTGATAAAGATAGTTCAAGAAGAACCGTTCCAGACTAAAAACTTGAATCAGACTTTGACCAAGACATAATTCCTTTGTCAGTTTTTCAAGAAATGATGATGTGACGAGTTCCTGAATCTATACTCAAATCACCCACCGAATCTAAAACTAAGTTGAGACCTTTGATTTTGATCTAAGGATTAAGAATTCAGAATTCGAGGAATTCTGCTTGAGAATCCAGTCCTATGATCTAGAAGTCTTGGATACGGAATTAAGATATACTCATTGTATTCAAAAGAAAATCAAAACTGAAAACTTGCATAGAAACCCTATTTTCTTAAAAGACTGTCTTACGCGAGAATGCTGGTTGGAGGGAGCATTTGGTATATCTGTTTTCTAAGGGAAGTTTGGTTGCAATAGCTGGCGGGGAGTGTTCAAGGGACAGCTCATCGGCAAAGCCTACCCAGGTCTTGACC
Organism: Cibotium barometz; assembly: GCF_041138505.1. Classification (NCBI taxonomy): domain Eukaryota; kingdom Viridiplantae; phylum Streptophyta; class Polypodiopsida; order Cyatheales; family Cibotiaceae; genus Cibotium; species Cibotium barometz. The sequence goes on from NC_141084.1 coordinate 19,390,234, forward strand.
AGCCTCGGTATGGTTAAAATGGTGCACTTTCGGTACGATGGACGAGGGCCGACGAAGTGGTCCTCCCTGAGTGAAGTGCCAAAACACCTAAGGAAGATCCTGGAGGGTTCTAACCAGGAGATGCATGGGCTCGCGGTGCCAAGGATACCCATGCGTATGTCGAGGAAGATATTATATGATGGACCAATGTTTATTGTAATCTGTGACTCGATCTCGTTGTTGACCCGCTGGTCTCAACGGAGAGTCCAGAGTGATACTGTTTTGTGAGAAACAAAGACTCAATGGAAATTTTGAGTTATGACATGTGTAGCCTATAATTGTTTGTCAATGGATTGTTTAATAAGTTAAAGTTTAAAGAGGAGTGTGTGCGTATCTGTTTTCTAAAGCAAAAGTTAAGAAAGGCATTCAATTATGGTTGGGTGAGTACTTGTTTGGTTCTACTATTCCAATGGTTGGGTGGTGGCTAACCGATGGGCCGGATGGGGTTAGGCTAGAATTAGTAGAGTTTTAATAATAAAATTGATTAATAGCAATACGCTTAGAACTCGAGTAGTTAATTAAAATCCTGAAGACTTCTCTAAAGAATAAATCAACGGCTGTGCCTGATTCAATATCAGAAAAAAAGGGTTTATTCCTTCAAGTTACGTCTGTAATAGTTTCCCTTCTATCTGGTTTATTCAGATGAAGGTTAGTTCAATACCTTGACCTCATTAGGAAAATCCGTTTAATAAAATAAAAATGGTGGAATCGTCCCCACTTCCCGCGCATGGAAAATTTTCCCTGTTTCGGTTTTCGGAAGGACCCGAGTGAGAAACCCTACCCCTACTTCCGCTGCTACCATCCGGGAATCTCGTGCGCAGAGGGGACATCGGGATCTCACAGTTGGTATCAGAGCATTGCTATAAAATTTACGTAACAGCAGCAAAAATTGCTTAAAATTTTAAAGTAAATCTGGGAAATAATGTTTTCATCTGTTAATATTATGTTGAATAAACTTCAAAAAAAATATTGAAAACTTATAAATTGAATTGGAAATTATAGATGAAAGTTCCATACTTATCTGGTATTCCCGACCTCACCCAGTCTCAAGATATGACTGCGTTCGCCTTCGAGCATCTCATCTCTTCCACTTCAACTCGAACAAGCCGAGTAAGACTCGCACGCCATTTCAAGGATTAATATTTTCCCTGACACAGCGCAGAGACAACAACATAAGTGGTTTGCAGAGGGCAGTATGTCAACGCCTCTTGTGTGACCGGCGTGCAATGTTAAGAAAGAACCTCTCATTGGCAATGATTCTGTTAAAGCTGAAAATGGTGCGTGGTGTCATTCTATATCATTCGACGCCTCGGAATTTCAGACTTTCATGCCAAGTCTGCAGACTCCTTAGTTGTTTTATTCCTAAGGAGAAGATAATAGCTCCCTTGTCAGTAAGTGAACGTTTGTATCAGGGCATGGCTATGGCCCAGTACCGTCGTCTTATGCATCTCCCGAGGAGACTCCCGAGGAGATTTTGAATTCTGGAGCCGAGCTGCTCTATGTACATATTGCAACTTTTATATAAATAAAGAAATGTTTTCTGGAGAAAAATTCCCTGTTGTATAAGTGATTGTTTATGGAACGATCTGATAAAGAAAAAAATTAATATCGGACATATGTCATAGATCTCCAATAAGATCATTGTGTCTTGTTTACGAAATTATTTTCCAAACCTCTTAAGTCTTAGGATCTCGTGGATGATATCAAAATAAAAATTTAACAATACATAAATTTTTGGCAGAATCATGAGAAGAGAAAAAACCGTGGCCGTCAGCAGGCTGAAAATAGTGGAAATAGCCAGGGTAGCATGGAGGAACCACTGTGACACCAACCGTCTGGACAGAAATACTCAGTCCTGGACCGACCTAAAAACCTATTTGAGAAAGAGATTTTGTCTCCCTGGATTTTTGGAAATCAAAATAAACGAATTCTTAGAGCTAAAGTAGGGGAGCAAAACCATCGAGGAATATCACCAGGCCTTTGGTCTTCTACTCAAATATTCACCACCTCTAGATGAAGAGCAACTCATGGCCAGGTTCATTCAGGGGATGAACGAACCCTTGGACACACTGGTCAAAAATGCCAAGCTAGTGTCCATGGCAGAAGCTGTCAGAATGGCGAAGGACTTTGCCAAAGCCTTCATCTCGTAAAAGTCCCGCCAAAGCCAGCTCCCTCATCCTTCAAGAGATTTCAGACATCGGGAAGTTCTTCCAATTTTCTACCTCCAAAGAGACACCAAGGTCCTAACCAGAATGAGGAGACGTGAAGCTTCAAAAATGAAGGAAGACCTTTCACCCGAAGTACATTCTCCGGAACTCCGACTCTATCTAGAATGCAAAGGGAAGACCTTTGACGCAAGAACAGATGCTTCCGATGTCAAGGACTTAGACACCAATTTAAAACTAATCATTTACCAATATTCATGGGAAGCATAGATAAGCAACCTTTCAATATGACAGGCACAAGCACTAAAAGAGATGGCAAACTTTGATGCTTGAATAAGAATCGATGACTTTTTTTTAATTGTCATAATTATTGCTTGTAATGTCATATGGATCACTAGAAATGCAATACCTTTTTAGTAAGCACCGAATATAAGGAATTGTGTTTTATTTGGTTTCATTATTGCTCAAGGGTCGTGCGAAAATACATATGCAATCAGAAAAAAATTACAAAGTTGATTCATTTCCATTAAAAAGAAAATCCAATGTGACTTGTGACTCACTCATTCTTGATAATCACATATAATTGCACCATACATTATTTTATCTCTACTTATTAATAAAATAATTAAATCATTATCCAAATATAAGATAGGGTTCACATGATTGCCTTCCTTTTTTATCTAAAATAATTAAATCATTATCCAAATATAAGATAGGGTTCACATGATTACCTTCCTTTTTTATCTAAAATAATTAAATCATTATCCAAATATAAGAGAGGGTTCACATGCTTACCTTCCTTTGTCTATATCCTGAACCCCATCCGGAATTTCCTTTGTCTATATCTTCTCCATCTAGACTTTCTAATAGGTTCCCTTTTGCCTTCATGTGACGATTGATGGGTATCATCTCTTGATCCATCTTTTCTAGAATTTTCCTAAAAAAATCTCAACTCTATTTACTATTGGGTCTGAAGAATTTGATGGTGTATAATAATAATGTCCATAAATTGTACCTCGAACATACATACCTTAATGGAAAAATGCCAAGACTTACTGTAGACAAATTCAAGTAAGGAAAGACTCATTCATTCAAATTGATTTTCATTCCCATTGAAGCTTAACACGTCCTCTCGAATTTGTTGGTTGAACAACAAACACATATTAATGCAAGAATGCCAAGATTTGTTGTTGTGCGCTTTTGTCGCACAGGTCGTATAGCTGGGGACTTGCCAGACACCATATGCGAGCCACGAATGGCTACAAACATACAACCAGGGAAGGAAGCTCAAACAGAATGCCAAAGGGTGTGTCACTCACCGCTCAACCGCCGCCTTGAAGGATTCCCGCGTCGCAACCGTGAAGGAGGAGCCGCCGTCGCCGCTCTACCGCCTCTCCGCCGCCGCCGTGCCGCTACACAGTGCTCGATCGCTCTCTCACTCACTCTCTCTCTCTCTCTCTCACAAACGCAGGAGAAGGAAACCAAAGAGATAAGGCAAGAGCACTCTTGTATTCACAACACATGAGAATGAGGAGTTTAGGGTTACATTTGACTCTTATAGGTGACTTGGCCGTTCACACTTGGGCGCCCATACATGGCCGGCCAACCCTAACCCTTATCCTACTGATATCCAAGGTGCGCCTCTCATCGGCGATCACCCAATCCCTTTATCCTTAATATATGGTGCCGACAAGCCCGGCCCATGACTCAGAATATTTAAATTAATGACGTAAAATATAGTACGTCCGCCATGGGTTAACATGCCCCCCTTCCTGATGTAGATTCCGTCCTCGAAAGCTATGGTATGGTAAGCTCGAGAGGGTTGTTGTGGTAGACCGTCTGCAAAATAGGGAAGTAGAGTGAAAGTATGCTAGAATTCAAAAGATATAAAGTGTAGAAATTCAAGCATGTTAGACCACAATGGATGTTGCGATGAGAACTTATTTTAAGGGTCACATGAATGAGCTAGTGTAGTAAATTAACAGGAGTTTAAAATTATTGAAAGTAAATCAAGAGTTAGCAAGGTGTCAAAGGTTAAGCAAGGTTTATAACTGGCCTAAGTCAAGGAAAAGAACCAAGCTTAATAAATAAACAGATGACCACACGGTGTCTACTCTAAGAACAAGTTTATACCCCAAGCCTAGGGACACAAGAAACATTAGAGTTACAGGAGCCTTTTGCCTTTATTTCTTCACGCACGTGACAATTTTTATACACAATGGCGACCTTCCTAAGGCAAAACTAACATCGATCCTGGTACCATGTTTAACACAAGGCATTATCCAGGAATCTATTAGCTCACTTTAGGCAAGGCTACCCCCTAGCAACCAAGGCATCGGTCTGGAGTAGAATACTCCTCGCCTACCAAGTATCAATAAGGCGATAGGCCAACATTAAAGCACATCATAGACTTGTATTGCCATTTATTGTAGGTTTTTTTTTTTTTTTTAAAGTTTCTTTTGATCTTCGCTCCTGAACTAAAATGTGTTCTTACATCCTTTCGACAAGGGGTAAAAGCTATGTCCTAGAGGTCAACACACACACAGCCAGGTGTTCAAACATTAAGATGGTTTGACCCTAGACCTAAGACAATTGTATTCCAAGGTTAACTAAAGACGTCATGCTGCCTAGGAATATTTCCAATAAAGTTAAGCTCATTAATGATTTACACTAGCATGCAAGCAACTTCAAAAACTAAGTAGTACATTGATAATTTCCATGTGGTCATGCCTTATAGTTTATGAAATTAATTGAACAGAAAAAACGAAAGAGAGTGGGTATGGAAGAATTACACCTGTAATTGGAGATCTCCTTGATTTGACGAGACAGCTTGCAATTTGATGTAGATATATTTTGATGAACGTTGCGGTAGTCTCAGGACTTGAAAGCGAACCCACCTCAAACTTTTTAACCTGTACAATCAACTAACAAGCACTATACCTCGAGAGGCACATCAGTGTGGAAAATCAAAGACTCATTTAAAGAATCCAAACTAGAAAAAACTTGAAAACACTAACCTACCTACCAGTTACCACACTACTACTGAGGATACGGTAAGAGGATGTTGTAGAGTCCTGGCTCTAGCCCTAAGGCTAAGCCTCTATCCGCATCATCCAAACAAATAAAGTCAACCTCAGTAGTACCATGAGTTTCATCCGTCCATTCATCATTGTCAGATATTTCCTTTTCATTTTCCCATCCACATAAACTCATCAAAAATGTAACCATGCGAGGATAGTCATCTTGTGGAAAAGGAAAGCATTGGGCTATCGGGGATATGTCCTCTACGGAGTAGGGGTCAGTCATGGTCAATAGGCGAATTAGCCATTCTAATTCCTCAATATTTTCCTCTCTGGCTAGTACATCTATATGATCCCATTCAGTTTCAATTACAGGATAGCACATGTGGAATATCTGAGAAAGGTACAGATGATACCTCTCACCAAAGGTAGGAGTGGATGAAGTGTATGATGATGGGGCATCTGCCATATCTGCAAACACAGATATAGCATCAGTAGGTTTATGACAGGACAATCTAGTTCTTGATTGTTTACGGATATTTCTCTTGTTTTTGTGCTCTTGCTCTTTTTACTATTTTTTGTTTTTCTTTTCTTTGTTTTTGTTTTTTTTTTTAAATGTATGAAGCTATATATATACATCCCCTTGAATTTGGCAATTACATGGTCAGGGGAGAAGGTTATAAGGAGGAAGCATTAGAATGTCGAGCGTGAGTACATGCTCCTCCTTTCCTTGGGTAGATCATATTATTTGCAATGATGTTGCAGCCTCTTGGAACCAATTTGTCCAGCGGGTCATAGGTTGTGATGTGGGCAGATAGCTTTTTATGACCCTTGTGGCCACATCCAATTGCAGAGATGGTAGTGTACGCTCCCATTGACGAATGGAGGAAATGGTTTTCGATGATACTATTACAAGGGGAGACGTAGACTCATCGATTTTTTGTTGGGTGTTGACAAGAGTAGGTGTAGAGCATGTAGAAACTTCTATATGAGTGTGTGCCTGGCATGAGGAGCTAGAAGCTTCATGTGGCTCCCCCCTTCCTGAGCTAGGTGGTAATGATCGATATCGTTTGGGAATCCAAACTAACTCTGGAAGAAGTGGTGCGGAGCACTCTATTACCTTTCCCTTACCACGATCTTGAATTGTCGTTGGGGTGGCAACAATTGGTTTGCAAGGTTTCACAGGTGATGTAGAGGGATTCAGCTTATGTTTAGGGACCCAAATCTGGTCATTCCCCTCGTAGTACCCTTGGGCTACTAATAAATTTTTAGGGATCCATCGCGATGTTACATTGCCCTTTCTCGGGTGGGTAGCTGCTTTCCTTTTACGAGGCTTCTTGGTGGCTGAACGAGATTGAGCAGGGGAAGTAGCTGTTAACGAAGCTTTGGGGACCCATTTGTATGTACTCTTTGGCATAGTAAGCGAAGCTTTAGGGACCACCTTGCCTGTTTCCACTCTTGGCGTTGAAGCGTTAGAGGGGTGGCCTACAATCGAAGATGGTTTTGCCACCACTGGACTTTGTGATTTTTCATTATCTAATATTTGAGTGGATGACTTAGGTGCGGGATTTTGAGCGGTCAGCAGACCTAGTGTTGGTTCTTGCGTTGTGACTTGTCTGGTTGCCCAATCGATATTGCACTTGGTGGCCATCATCCATTTGCGCCCTAAGATTACAGTCCCTTCCATGGTACCAGCAGGCATAACCAAAAAGCTTTGAATTATGGTTCCCTTGTCATAAGCAACCGGAGTGTGCAGAATTCCTGAGACAGGGGTTTTCTTCTTGTTGATTCCTTGAACTTGGATAGAACTCTTGGTTAAAGGTGGTTTTCCCAGTTGACACCACACGCCATATGATAGCAAATTGTGTTGAGCTCCTGTATCCAATAATGCATTATACAGCACCTCCCCGTAAGGACTCTGTAACTCAATTGGGTATCTTAGAGGTGGGTCAGATTCCAGTGCATCCTCCTCTGCTTCCTCGAAAAATACTTGCGTAATTCCCAAGTTGGCTTCTCGTTGTCTCCTAGCACGCTGTTGACGTTCTTTGGCTTCGACTCTTGCTTGTATCTTTTTAAGCTCAGCCTGTTCTTTAGCTGCCTTCTTTTGATGGATTGCATGTAACTCCTCCTGGCCCAGGGGGTCATAGTATCTTTTGAATTTACTCCCATTAAGGAATCCAATGGTTTCAACTCCGTCGAGAGTCTCCACTCTGATGGTACCTTGCGGGGTAATTTCACATACTCTATACGGTCCCTTACCAGCATATTTGAGCTTCTTCTTTTCGTTTCGCACTCCATACATCAAGACTTTATCCCCAACCTTGATGTCCTTGTCCTTTAGATGGCGATCAAACCATTTTTTCCTTCTATCCTTCTCCACAAGGGCATTGTATACAGCCAATTGTCTTTCTTCCTTTAGCCGCTCAAGGATATACAGACGTTCTGCTAAGGGATTACCATCCCAACCCTCTTGAGTAGCAACACGAAGACTTGGAATGACAAATTCCCACGGCATGACTGCTTCTTGGCCATATACCATTTTGAATGGTGTGCAATTAATAGCCACTTTGTACGCAGTACGATAGGCCCATAAAGCTGTCGTAAGCTTTAGATCCCAATCCGTGCGATGAGCTTCAACTGTCTTTGTCAAAATAGAGATTAAAGTCTTGTTGGTACTCTCAGCTTGGCCATTCGCTTGCGGATAGTAAGGAGTAGATTTATGATGAAATATCATGAAATTTGTTGTGAGCTCCTTAATCACTTCATTTATAAAATGCGTACCATTGTCGCTCACAAGTTCAAAAGGACAACCGAAGCGTGTGATTATATTTTCAAAGAGGAACTTGGCTGTTGTCCTTGCATCTGCCTTACGTGTCGCTTTCGCTTCAGCCCATTTGGTCATATAGTCAGTGGCCACAATAATATAGCAAGATTGTGTGTTTCGGGCCGCTGGGCTAATTGGACCTACAAAGTCTAAACCCCACTTTTCAAATGGTTGGTTTACTTTGATTGGATGTAGGGGCATCTGATCTTTCCTCTGGGGTTTCTTATATCGTTGGCATTCATCGCAACCCTTCACAAAGAGTGATGCATCTTGGAACATAGTGGGCCACCAATACCCTGATTGTAAGATCTTTCGCGCAGTTAAGTCTCCTGAGAAGTGACCACCGGCTACGCCCATATGTGCCTCTTGTAAAATGTATAGATACTCATCCTCTCGGGCACAACGCCTAAGAACGTCATCCTTTCCTCTTTTATAAAGAGTCCCGGCTATCAGGCAATAAGGTTCGCATTCTTTGATTAGCTTTCGAGCTAGATCTTTACGAAGCTCCTTGGGTGGAAAGCCATTAACCAAAAAGTTAACAATCTTCTCACTCCATTCAGGCATTGTCTCTACCATGAACAGGGAAGTGTCTGGTAAGTCATCATCAACCCCCGTGGGAGCCTCACCATTAGGTATGCGAGACAAATGATCAGCCATAACATGTTTTTTGCCAGGTCTCACAACAACAGTGAAATCAAACTCAAGAAGAATCAATAGCCATCGTGTGATTCTTCCTGTGGAGCATGGTTTGTTTACCAGATACAACAATGCCTGATGATCCACATAGAAAACAAACTTGGTGGCAAGGAGGTAATAACGAAATTTCCTTACTGCATATATCATTGCCAACCCTTCTCGCTCCGTAGTGGTGTAGTTCATCTCAGCATCGTTCAACTGGCGACTGGCAAAGCTAATGGGGTAGTCTAGCTTGTGTTCTCCAGGTTGAGTAACAACACACACCCAATAGCAAAGTTTGATGCATCAATATGCACATGGAAGAGTAAATCCCAGTTAAGCATTCTCAAGATTGGAGCACTCGCCAAGGCCTTCTTTAATAGCTCATAGGCACGATCACATTCTTCGGTCCAAATAAACTCGATGAGAAGCTTATACAATGGTCGAGCTATCTCGGCGAAGAATAGAATAAATCTTCGATAATAACCAACGTGGCCCATAAAGCGTTGGACTCCCTTGTAGTTGGTGGGTGGGGGTAATTCCAGAATGACCTTGATTTTACTCTTGTCAGTGGAAATCCCATTTTTGGACACTATATGCCCTAAGATAACTCCGTGTTTAACCCAGAATTGGCATTTGAAAGGATTCAAGGAGATGCGATATAATCTACACCTTTCAAATATTTTTCGTAAACACATCAAGTGCTCATCCCAAGAGGAATGAACACAAAGATCGTCTAAGAAAGCTTCACAGAAGTCCCTTAGATATTCCTTAAAGGCCGTGTTTATCAATCGTTGGAATGTTGCAGGTGCATTGGTCAAGCCAAAAGCCATGACGCGAAAGGCAAACACTCCAAACTCCGTGATAAATGCTGTTTTAGCTTGGTCCTCGACTGCAATTGTGATCTGATTGTAACCCGAGTACCCATCTAAAAAGCTATATGCCTCCTTGCCTGCCACTCTTTCAAGCACATGTTCAGAATACGGCAAGGGGTAATGATCCCTTCTGGTGGCTGCATTAACCTTTTTGAGATCAACGCACACTCTGAGTTTCCCATTCTTCTTTGGTACGATGACTATCGGAGAAACCCATTCTGAGTGCTCAATAGGGTATATGAATCCACATTTTACAAGCTTTTCAATTTCCTCTTGTACAATCTTTGCGTACTTAGGATTCATTGGGTAGGGACGTTGCTGGACTGGTTTAGCAGTGCTAATCATTGGAATCGTGTGTTGCACCACCGAGGGTGGAACACCCTTCATATCATGATATGTCCAAGCAAATATGTCCTTGAATTCTTTAAGAAGCTTCGTAAGTGCAGCTTCTTTCGCCTTGGTGAGGTCTTGAGCAATATAAACTGGTTTAGACTCCTCAACCGGATCTGCTAAATCTATCTCCTTAACTACCGCAGGGCCATCGTAGACACCGCTACTCCCATTGGTAGGCGTTCGTTGGGCTTTTGTGTAGACTACTTTACGTTCCCCTGTGGTGAATGATTTGAAATGCTCGGGTGCGGGGTGTAAGTCTACTGGTTCCTGTTGTGCCAGACTTTTTTCTTTCAATTCCGCTTCCTTTTGTTGTTGAGCCAACTCTTGGTTTTGCCGCCTTCTTGCAGTACGACTTAGTTTCGGCTTCTCTTCGATTTCTAATTGGGCGACGTCATGAGGTTGCGGAATACACCACATGACACTTTGGAGATATTGTCCCCAATTATTAGCTATCTTTCGATGAGCATCAATGGCTCCTACATAACTAAGCCATTCTGCAGTGGATCTTTCCTTGTTTATTGCAGTGCGTACATTAGCTCGATAGCGTTGGCGCTTATGTTTCGTTTTCTTCTTACCAAGTTTTTGATTTTTGTTTCTATCAGATTCGGACTCACTTGGTCGATCTTCACTTTCGGATGAACTGCAGGAGGCCACTCTCCTAGGCGTTGAGCACCTTGCTTCCACATTTGATTCATTTTTCCCATCAGGCTCAGGGTCGGTTTCTTCTTGAGATTCATACTCAGAGTTGCATTGGTCAGAGTCTTCGCTACTTTCAGTGTCAGTGGAGTTTGCCACGTTCTCGCCATCAGGAGTCAAGTGCATAACACCTATCATGTTTATTGGCACTAACGGTGGCATATCTTGCCCCTCAGGTGTTACCCAACTTGTGCCTCTATTTCCCCATGTGTCTATGGTTGCCGCTAGGTGTACCCAATCCACGTTATCCGACTCAGTCATACCCGGTAGGACATCCATGTAAGGAGAATCTTTCCCATCATCAGTCTCTTTTTTGCATGTATAGCAATACCTTAATGGGGCGGAATGAACAGTGGTATCCGATCGATTATCGATGATAACCTTGCTTCCTAAAGGATGTGCACGACCATTCTCAAGATCAACTCGAATGACAGAGTCCTGGAATTGTAGGTAGACATGGTTTTTCGACCAGTCATGTACCATTTGTGCTTCCCTCATGAAAGGACGTCCTAAGATCATTTGATATGACATAGGATGCTTGGAGAAATCCATTACAATGAAGGTATGTTTTACCTTGTATCCCAGGACCTTGATCTTAAGGTCCCTTAACATTCCAATAGGTTTAGCTATGGTTCCGTTTGCCATCTTAACCACTATGTTTGTGACTTCGAGGTGAGGCCTTCCCAAAGATTCCCATCAGTTTTTAGTCACAATGCTCACTCCAGCACCACCATCAAGGATTCCCTTTAGAGTTAATCCCTTGGTAGTAATGGGGAGGGTGGCATTAGATTCGTCACCTTCAAAGTACTGTCCCAACTTGTTCACAGGTATTTCCACGACCGAATCTTCATCAAAGTTGGGTTGTAGATCCCAATGTTCCCCTTCATCTTGAAGCGTGTCGGGTCTATCCATATTTGCAAATTGTGGTAACCCCGCCTTTAGTTCTCCATTGAGAAATGCCCGAAGAGCTAAGAATAGCTCAGGATCTCCGTATAATTTGGATATGATCGTGGTTCTGATCTCAGAGGACATGAAATCCATTAGCTTGGACACATTCAACGGTACTTTTCGAGACATCGCCCCTTGACTAGGGACTGGTGAAGATGGAATCACTTCCTCTTCGATGGGGTCAGGCATTCCCTCACTAAACATTCTTTCCAGCAAGAAGGGTGTTTGCCCACTTCCGGATGTCCTATCCTCACTTTCTTCCCGAATGATACTCGGTATAGCTAACGGTTTATGGTTCCGGTGAGGCTGAACTTGCGTAGGAAACACTGTGTCTGGAATTTTGATTTTTCTCGGGTTTGGCTCCAGTTCTCTTTGTGTTTCTTCCACCAAACCCCTTAAGTGTTGCACTTGTTCAATCTCCTCAACTGGGTTTGGGTAAGTTCCAATCTTTTTCTTGAGGGTTTTTGGCCCACGTGGCTTGTCTTGGGTAGTCTCAGTCAGTTTGGGTGGTCGAGAGGGCATTAACTGACTTGGTTGTGGGGCAGAGGAAGTTTCCTTCTGTTTCCCCTTATTTTTGTACTCGCTTGATTCTCCTTCATTGAGCTCCCGAGTGGGTTTCTCCCTTAAGGTAGTGGCTTTGGTCCCCATGGTTTCTATTGAATCAGAATCATCTTCAGGATCATTCATATACACGGGGTCGTCTCCTGTCCCTATGTTGGTCTTTGAACTGGGCTTGGAGCTCGTGGCATTAAGCGATCTCTTTCGTCGTGTTTTCTTTTTCTTTGCCTGAGCGATTGATGCAGTATCCCTCTCTTCAAGAATGTAGTTTTGATTTTGAAGCATTGACTGTGTAACTACATTCGCGGGTACAACAGGTGTGGTTCCTCGTGCTTGGTTGGTGACCTCAACCAAATTCAATGGCGTAATCTTGGGTGCATTAGGATTATGTGGACATTGAGCGATCAAATGATCTATGCCACAACGATTACATGTAAGTACCGGCATTCCCGATGTGCTCCCTTGATTTGGTTGCATTTGAGTGGCGATCTTCTGTAGCCTATTAGGGCACTCCGCTACACGATGCGGTCCACCACACTCATAGCATTGAAGAGGTGGTCTCCTCGCCAAGGTATTAAGGTTTTGCCCTCTTGTGGCGAGAGCAGCCGCTTGATATACAGGCTTAACTTGCCCGAAATGATCCTCCATGTAGTACTGGGGAATCATTTCAAACGTATCAATCCCGTATGGAGCAGTAGGGTCTATCTCCTCTTCATAATCCCCACATGCACTATGTGACTCACAACCCATCTGGTTTATTGGGGTAATCCTTGGATGTGGAGGTTGTGGTCCTAGCACTGGCGGTGGTAATGGCACAGACTGGACTACATTCGGATTCCTTAGAACTATGTGCTGTGACGGTTGCTCGATAGGTTGTGCAGGCATTAGCGCGGGTACTTAAGGTGTGTTTGACCAAGCTAGTGGTGCCTGGTTTGCCAACATTCGCTTAAGTGTTAGGCAATCTTTAGATTGATGGCCATACTTACCACATGCATTGCAATTCCCATTGAATTTGACTCTAAATGTGGGACATTCACTCGTGCTATGTGGTCCTAAGCACACCGAGCACCATTGTTGCTCTCTTCTTGGGTACATATGGCTATTCTGAGGAGCTCGATTACCCCTAAAGTATTCTCCCTTGGGTTCCAGCCGAAGGCCAAGATGCCAACGTGGAGGGATGGTGTGAGCCTGCGTAGACTGAAATGCTTTCTAGTGGTTCAGGCTCTAGCACCCGACCAGAACGTAGATGCATGTGACGTGGGTACCCTACGTGCGTTGGTAACTACCCTTGAAACTCACACAAGTGGTTTCTTAGGTGTTTCGCACCCCGTTTTTACTTGTTTTTGTGTTGTTTTTAACCCGTTTTTGACCCCCTTACTTACGGTCGAACTTGGACTAGGGCGTGTGATAGCTCGAAACGAGCGTATCGTTTAAAGGGTCCTAGTGTGCTTTACAGCACCGTGTTCGCCTATCTAGAGCTCCTGTAGTCCTCAAAATAGTCCGTTTCCTTTGGGGGGAAGGGGCAAAAGCCTATTTGCTTGTGGAGGAAAGGGTGAGGGCTTTATCCCACATGCTCACTTTACTCCTTGGGGAGTGGCCTACATATAGGGCACGACTTCCCATAAGCTCTCACTTGAGAGAAAGCTATGGAGGCTCACTCTCCTATATATATATATCAAAAGACCGAGACCGAGGCCGGGGTCGGGGTCGGGGTCGGGGTCGGGGGTCGATTGGGGTTCTTTCTTTTCAAATTTTTTTTCTCCGATTAGAAAATCTTTCCTCTCCACACGTTTGGTTCTTTCTTTCAAAATAAAATTTAATTTTTTATTTTTTATTTTTTATTTTTTAGAATTTTTATTTTCTGTTTTTTTTTATAAGTTTTCTAGGGTTTCTAGCCTTGGCCGCAGCGCAGTTCGTGCACACAGCACAGATCTGGGGATTCAGAAACCCCCTCACACGCAGAAAACCAGATAACCGATCGTGCGCCCACACGCGGAGCGGGAAAATAACAAAAGAAACAGAAATGCAGAAGACAAATTGCAGAAACAGAGATTGCAAAACACAGAAACACCTAAACAACAAACACACAGTCGCTTTCCTACAGTGTAGATTAAACTTCACGCAGCAGCCGAGCTGCAAACTGGAGCTTGGTGCAGGGCAACTCCCCGGCAGCGGCGCCAAAAATGTGCGCTTTTGTCGCACAGGTCGTAGCTGGGGACTTGCCAGACACCGTATGCGAGCCACGAATGGCTGCAAGCATACAACCAGGGAAGGAAGCTCAAACAGAATGCCAAAGGGTGTGTCACTCACCGCTCAACCGCCGCCTTGAAGGATTCCCGCGTCGCAACCGTGAAGGAGGAGCCGCCGTCGCCGCTCTACCGCCTCTCCGCCGCCGCCGTGCCGCTACACAGTGCTCGATCGCTCTCTCACTCACTCTCTCTCTCTCTCACACAAACGCAGGAGAAGGAAACCAAAGAGATAAGGCAAGAGCACTCTTGTATTCACAACACATGAGAATGAGGAGTTTAGGGTTACATTTGACTCTTATAGGTGACTTGGCCGTTCACACTTGGGCGCCCATACATGGCCGGCCAACCCTAACCCTTATCCTACTGATATCCAAGGTGCGCCTCTCATCGGCGATCACCCAATCCCTTTATCCTTAATATATGGTGCCGACAAGCCCGGCCCATGACTCAGAATATTTAAATTAATGACGTAAAATATAGTACGTCCGCCATGGGTTAACAGTTGTATTCAATGAAGGCAATAAATTGATTTCAATTGATTTGCTCTTCACTCACATACATCCTTAACATGTTCACTAAAATTTCATACAAGGGAATAGAGGCCTACTAGTGAAAAATACTAGTGTTTTCTACTAAACAATGATCATTGGCACAATTCCTAGATACCAATGAAAAAATTAATGATATTCACCCATATTTGTTTGATGGTAAGAGCGTTGGATATACTAGCATTTTGGATTCAGACCTTCATTTTGTCTTTTTTATGGCCTGTGCATGGTTAATACATTAAGAAATGACCAAGATTGTAAAAAATCTAAGATTGGCACACACATCCTCTTCCTTCTCTCTGTCTCTCTCTGTCTCTCTCTCTCTCTCTCTCTCTCTCTCTAACCAACACACATAATGCACACAACCAACTTCATCTTTTATAAATAGCTTGCAAAATCCAGAAATAAGGAAGCAAATACAATTATTCAATGATGCCAAATGTATCTAGTATGCTTCATCAATCCCATATGGTAGAAAATCTACTTGAGTATCATGATGAATGTCTAGCTTAAGTGAGAGATCAATAAAAAGATCCAAGCCACCATCAATCTCAGGGTCTGCATCTACATCATCACTATTGTGGAGCCCTATTTCATCTTCATCTCTAGATAATGTACACCTTTCTCCATGTTGTGTTGGTCTTCAACTTGCTCTCTTTGATCTACACCCTCCATATTGTCATGGTTTTCATGATCCTCATCATCCACTCTACTTTCATCCACTTCCTCCTCCACTTCTTCATGTTAAATATGTGGGTGGATCGTGGGATGATTTGAATCACATACCACCATCTTAGATCAATACGATCGGGTAAAAAAATAACAACCGCTTTTTCTCAATTTGAGCCACTAAAGGCTCGAGGGATTCACCTAAAAATATGTAAGTATACCACCTGAGTTGAAATGAAGGAGTTTTTTAATTCAAAATTTTTAAGGTAAATTTACAGACATACATTTATAGAAGGGTTTTTTTAGTCGATTAAAAAAACAACCATAAGTCCATAAAGAAAAAGAGGTCATTTTATCCATGAAAAATTCACAGATAACGAGTTTTTTAATTACCCCTTAAATGTACTTGATACATAGGGTTTCTTAATAGCTGAAAGATTAAAAGATTTTTTTTTCTGAAAGTCTTGGCGTAGGTATTAATTGGTGTAGGCATCGAGGAAACCCGACTACTTTATTTTGGTGCTTTGAAGCTTTCAACATTATTAGCTAAGCACCGTTTTTTCTCAATTTGAGCCCTGAAAGTCACACTAAAGGACGGTTTTTTTTTTGTCTTGTGAAAGTCTTGGTGTAGGCATTCAGGAAAACCCAAGGCCTGTTATTACATTATCTTTATATCTTGGTGTAGTGTCAAAAATAAACTTTTTTCTTATAACCAGTGAAAAAAAAGGACAACCTTGAGCCCAACTGGTTTTTATTTAGAAAATGCATAGATTAGTTGGTTTTATAACTAAAACCTCAAAAATTTCAATGTTTACATTAAAGGCTAAGCAAAATTACAACTGGTTTTTCTCAATTTGAGCCCTGAAAGTTACACTAAAGGACGGGATTTTTTTCTTGAAAGTCTTGGTGTAGGTATTAATTGGCGTAGGCATTCAGAAAATGAGGATTACTTTATTTTGGAAGCTTTCAACATTATTACATTATCTTTGTAATAATATATAGAAGGTTGACGTGAGCGCATGCGTGTGTGTATATGATCTTTTTATAGACCCTGAGATTGATGGTGGCTTGGATCTTTTTATTGATCTCTCACTTGAGCTAGACATTGATCCTGATAATCAAGTAGATTTGCTACAAGATGGGATTGATAAAGCATTCTAAATACATTTGGCATCATTCAAAAATTGTATTTTCCTCCTTATTTGTGGATTTTTCAATTGCTATTTATACAAGATGAAGTTGGTTGTGTGCTTTGTGTGTGTTGGTGAGAGAGAGAGAGCGAGAGAGAGAGAGAGAGAGAGAGAGAGAGAAGGAAGAGGATGTGTGTGCCAGTCTTATATTCTTTGCAATCTTGGTCATTTCTTGATGTATTACCCATGCATAGGCCATAAAAAAGACAAAATGAAGGTCTAAACCCAAAATGCTAGTATATCCAGTGCTCTTACTAGTAAACAAATATGGCTGAATACCATTAATTTTTTCATTGGTATCTAGGAATTGTGCCAACGATCATTGTTTAGCAGAAAACACTAGTATTTTTCACTAGTAGGCCTCTATTACCTTGTATGGAATTTTAGAGAGCATTCTAATTTCTTACAATCGCTTTTTCACAATTTGAGCCCGAAAAGTCACACTAAAGGACGGTTTTTTTTTTCTTTCTGAAAGTCTTTGTGTAGGCATCCACGAAAAGCCAAGGCCTGCTCATTTTGCTGTTATTACCTTATCTTTGTATCTTGGTGCAGTGTCAGAAATAAACCTTTTTTCTAACCAGTGAGAAAAAGGACAACCTTCAAGCCTAACCGTCCTCAAAAATTTGAATGTTGAAATTAATGGCTAACCACCAGTTTTTCTCAATTTGAGCCGTGAAAGTCAGGCTCAAGGACGTTTTTTTTTTTGTTGTGAGAAAGTCTTGGTGTAGGCATCCAGGAAAACCAAAGGCCTGTTATTACATTATCTTTATATCTTGGTGCGGTGTCAGAAATAAACTTTTTTTCCTATAAAACCAGTGAAAAAAAGGACAACCTTGAAGCCCAACCAGTTTTTATTAAAAAAAAGCATAGATCAGTCGGTTTAAATTCTCAAAAATTTCAATGTTTACATTAAAGGCTAAGCAAAATTACAACCTATTTTTCTCACTTTGAGCCTTAGGACGTTTTTTTTTTCCCTGAAAGTCTTGGTGTAGGCGTAAGCATCAAGCAAACCCAGGGCTGCTTTATTTTGGTGCTTTGAAAGAGCTACTTTATTTTGGTGCTTTGAAGCTTTCAACATTATTACATTGTCTTTGTAATAATATATAAAAGGTTGACGTGAACGTATGCGTGTGTGTGTATATGATGGCGGCTATGATTGCTTGACCTGGTCGACTTGCGCGTCCGGAGATCTCCTGCAGAGCCTATAAAAACCTTTTGATCTACTCTCGCAAAACATGCTTCATCAAAAAAAACATTCTGATCCCGCTAGTATCGCAATCCATAATTAAGCTCAATCTCAGGCGATCTACTACCGCAATACATAATTAAGCCTTTTAACGAGTTCGCAATTAGCCTGCAAGGAGGGATGAACATGCGCTGCACGACAGTAAATATTGTCTGCGAAAGATCTCCGGTAGCCTGCCGTACTGCACCTGCTGTTCGACTGCTTTGGCCCGTTCTTCTTCTTGCTGTGATCGCAGGCGGCTTTGACGTCGTGGCCTCTGCTCGTGTACTCAGCCCACGTACTCTTCTGCAATCTGATCAATCACAGCTCTTGGAATCCGGTATCAACATCCCGACCGCCATCTCCGTGCCGTTCGGCAACACGCTGCACCTGGCGTTGCGAGGGGTGGGCCAGCAGCACTACGCCTTCAACGGCACCAACTGGGTGCTCTATAACGCCACCGCCAAGCTCTACGTCGATGGCAGTATAACTACTAGCGCCAACGATTCTCTGGTAGGCGCTGTTGTGGGCAGACACTTCTTCTTGGCCCAGCCGGATGCCAGCGGCGGGCAGCCCTCATGGCAGACCTTCGACCAGCTGGGCACTGAAGTCAGCCGAGTCACCGCCAAGACCCTGGCGTCCATCACCGTCGACCAGGAGAGCATCCCTTGGAGTCTTCTCCAAGCAACCAGCTACAGCGGTAGCAAGTGAGTACTACTACTCTTATTCTTAGAAACCTCTGATCGACGTTTAATGAGTTACGGCAGATATTGACACAAGCTTGTTTGTTGGATATTGTAGGGAATCGTTGGGTGATGTGAGCTACGTTCAACGCCTCGAAACCCTGCATGGCCTGCCGCCCTCCAGCAGCACCGCCGGAGCCACAGTGGGCGACACCTACTCCTCCGAGTACTCAGCGCTCTACGCCTACTACGTCAAGAACTATGCTTGAGCTGTCTCCTTATACTATGAGGAATTCGGCTTGTTGGTCTGAGCCCCTTGCCTTGCAGAGGCTCCAATATCAACTTTCTCCATTAGGCTATCCAAGGTTCGCGCATCTCCGCACATTTGTTTTTAAAGATTAATACAAGTGATGGGCGTTCGTTAGCCATAGTAGCTTCTAGCGCTTGTATAGCACTGCTGTCTTAAGCGACAAGTTTGTGTGAGAAATGGAATTACATTAATTAGTTGGTAGCACGTTAATCTCTTAGAGTAATAAGATTATAAGGATAAATGGTGGACGTTTGAAGGACCAACAACACAAGGTAAAATTTATGTGGATTAATTCATAAATGGTAGATGCTTGGCATGTGCTTATTGAAGAAAGTCTTCTTTCACATATTCTAAACACCCTCTAAGATCTTACCCATGAGTGTTTGCAATCTAAATTTGTCTTGGCCACCATTGATTCAAGGTCAATAATTTTTTAGGCATATACTTATAGTGCATGTAGTATTAATAGATCATGTAGTAACAAAAACAAATATCATTATTTAGCTCATATAAATTTTCTCTTTGAATAGGAATATAAAATTGTATAAATGCATGTACAAATATATATACATGGATATACACATGTATTTATAGATGCATATACATATATATGTTGATTAGAAAAACCTACCTTGCTAATTTCTCAACCATGCCTAGCGTGAAGGGACTTAACACTAATCAACCCAACCCAATTTGAATGTACAAATTTGAATATGTGTAGACCTACTATTCAAGAACATTGCTATAAATCACTACAGACATATGCAGACACACATGGAATGAAGTATGAAGAATAAACAATGTGCACATATGTGGTACAAATATGGGAGAATATACAATGTGCACATATATTGTGGTACAATCCCATACGAGTGTATATGTCATTAAGCTCTTAGAGATGTATACATGGAATGAAGTGTGGGAGAGAAAACAATGTGCACATATATGGGAGAATATATAATGTACCCATCTGTGGTACAGTTCCATATGAGTATATAATTAATCATTAAGCTTTGAGATAGATCATTAAGCTCTCAGATATGTATACAACTATGGGATATTCTATACACAATTCAAAATCTATTCCAAATGCTAGAAGTCTTTGTGAGACATAGACCGAATTGGTCCTTCCATCCATGTTTTGGAACTTATATCTAATTATAAATCATTAGTGATACACTTACATACATGAAAGGGTATATCACTCTCTAGATATCGAAGATCAACGAATATGAAGCGATATATACATCTTGGCCTCCTTACATGTGCTAGTTTGGTAATTGGTTTGATTTCACACCTTACTTTGGCTTAGATGTTGAAACTTGTGGATCCAAGCTCCCATGGATATGGGGATGACGAGAAAGACTTAATCTTATATTATTTAAAAATGTAATTAGTGCTAATCTAAGCTAGGGAGGATGATACCTAAACATAAACATGATGAATAACGTAAATTAATGAAGCTTTAGACTCAAGCACAATAAGGTTACAAGATTAGGACTTGTACTCATAAAGAGGCTTGAGAGTTTGCTTGCTTCCATTGATTGAATGTGACCCCTTTTATATGAAATAATTAGTACAACAAGGCTTTGATAGAGTTTTGGTAATTGAAGAGATATGAAGCAATATATACATCTTGGCCTCCTTACATGTGCTAGTTTTGGTAATTGGTTTGGTTTCACACCCATTTCAAGAGCAATTAAATAGAGTTTGTGGCATGAACAAGGGGCATCCATATTTATTTTTGCTTTACATTAATTCCTTATGATATTTGAGGTTACATTTTCACTAATTTTTTTGTTATGTTTCAATTGATATTTTATCAAACGCCAAGTTATATTTGTGTTGGTCTCAAGAGAATACGAGGTCTATACATATAGTAGAATTGATTGATCACCAAGGTATTTAACATTTTTTGAATTTGTAGTGGAATGACCAAGGGGCTTTTTATCCCTTCCTTGTTGGTTATCTCGAATCTTATCTAGCTAGTCTTGTGAAAGACCAACTAAATATGAACATGCTAAATATGAACATGCTAGAACTTGCTTATTGAAGAAATGTTTTTTTCACATATTTTAAACACCCTATCAGAGCTCACTTTTCTATAGACAAGACTAATCCCATGAGTATTTGCAATCTAAATTTGTCTTGTCCCACAAGGTCATTAATAAGGCATATACTTATGCATATATTGATCATGTAGTAACAAAAAAATATATCAATATTTGTCTCATGTATTTCTCTTTGAATAAGAATAAGAAATTGTATAAATGCATGTACAAATATATACATGCATATACACATGTATTTATACATATATATGTTGATGAGACAAATCTACCTTACTAATTTATCAAGCATGCCTAGCCATGAACGGAATGAACCCTAATTAACCCAACCCAATTTGAATGTACATATTTCAATATGTGTAGACCTACTATTTAAGAACATTTCTATGAATCACTGTAGACACATGTAGACACACATGGAATGAAGTATGAAGATTAAGATGCTCAAACCTTCACGTCTCATTAGAAAATGATGCACTTATATCTCATGGTTTACTAGTAATGAAAGAGGATACATGTTTGAACATTATTTGCTATCAATACTTAAGACACTCGAACCTTCACATGTGAATAGACAATGATGCCATATCTCATGGTTTACCATTGATGGAAGAGGATATATGTTGGAACATCATTTTGTATCAAGACCTGACACACTCAAACCTTTATGTGTGAATAGACACTAGTGCATATATCTCACAATTGACCATTGATGCATATATACATATAGAGAGCACGAGTGTACTTTTCATTTGCTTCCATCTTTACGTCTTGGGTTTTTACTCTTATCAATAGACATCCCCTAAATTGTAATCTTCAAGTAATCATCCTCATAAAGATGCGAGATGGATGCTTGAGAAATATTTGTGTGCCATCCTTGAGACCCTCCAATCATTTCAAGCAAGAGGGAATGTTATGAGAATGTCTTTTAAGCCCTCTAAAACATATTATTCTACACCCTTAGATAATTCAAGGATGCCTAGATTGTCTTTGTGCCATGCCAAATTACATTAATATCATGAGTGATGCCACTACAAATATTAATACATTTGATACATATTAGTGTATTTTTGTGGCTTCCTATGTTTGTTAGAGTTAGTTTGTATAATACCAGGGTACCCTGGATTCCTGGACTACTTTATAGTGATAGTTTGTATTTTTATGGAATAATTATTTTACCAATCTATTTTTGGAAATTTTATACATAAAGAGGAATCAGAAGATTGAGGCAAAAGTGCACAAATTATTATTTTTAGAATGCATTGATAGTTTTGGATAACCTTTATGTGTGTGTGTGTGTGTGTGTGTGTATGTATGTATGTATGTATGTATGTATGTATGTATATATATATATATACATATATATAGATATATATATGTATGTATGTGTATATATATATATATATATATATATATATATATACATGTATGTATGTATATACATGTATGTATGTATATATATATATATAGAAGTATGTATATATATATATATGTATATATATATACATGTATATATATATATATATATATGCTACCTTGTGCATATTCATTTATTTATTTTTACAAGATTAAACTTGAATCATACTAAGACTTACAAATATGTCTTTTGTAAATCTTACAAGACTTCCCCTATCCCCAAGTAACTTTGTAATTAAGAGCTCTCTATTTTGGGTAAAGAGAGAGAACCGTGTAAGAAAAAACACAACTTTTATATTTTTGGAGGCTATGTCCTATTCTTAGCAATTTTATGCTCAAAATACTCATGTGTGGAGAATAGGCCACACATATGAGTGGGGAAGATTGCATCCAATGTTTGTGTCATGCAGCAAGAGCTAAGTATTTTCATATGTTGATTTTTAAATCTTGGTTTATGTTGAATTTATTGCAATAGCTTAAGTTAAATGGTGAATAATTATTTTGCTTGATAATATGTTTCCCATAAATTCCTAGATGGAGATCCTTATGTCTTTTCTTCAATTGCTGAGGAGGATTATGACAATCTCCATAAAATTTTCATCACTTCTCATGTTATGTTGGATTGTCAAGCTTATAGAGTTTTCATTACGTCTGATATTTTTTCATTATCTAGTGGCTTTATCTTCTCAGGTAATGTAGAACACTCTCAAGCTTATGGGGCTTACATCACTTCTCAGGTAATGTAGGACACTTCTCAGGTAATGTAGACACTCTCAATCTTATAGAGTTTTAGTTATGTCTTAGATTCTCTCATTAGCAGGGCTTTAAGATAAACATGATATTTATGTATCAATGTATAGGTGGAAGAATTCTCTTTGAAGACTCCAAGTCTTTTGATATCAACCAAAATCTAGGGAAGTGTGTTCTTTTTTCTATAATGACCTTTGGATTAGGTATCCAAAGTAGATGGAAGCAAGTGCCAAACATGTAGGAACTACTCCAAAGAAGTTGGATCAGTTTTGCCACCATCGAGCACAAGGTCTCACTCCTTCCTATTGAGAAATTTTTATCTTGATGCTTCACCTTTATGTTTTCACCTTGGGTGATGGATATCCTCTATTTTGTAAGATAAGGAGTATCCGTTGTGTGTGGGGAGGACCCAGGAAACTGCCAATTCTCAATTTAGACATGGTGATGGCTAAATTAAGTTGTCTTCTAACCATTTCGCCAAATTTGGCTAGGTGTTTAGGAGGTGGCTTATGCAACCTCCTTGGCACTCTACCAAGTAACTCCTAGTTTATACATGGTGGCCAAATTTGACTAGATGGTTAGGAGATGGCTTATATAGCCTTGGCACTCTACCAAGTAGGATGCATGCTTATGCAAGTTATGTGACCACATTTATGAGTGTTGGGGATAGTAAAAAGAGGACACCTTATTCTTGGCTTGTGTAGGGGATGCATGCTTGTGCGAGCTATATGACCACATTGAACAAAAAACTAAGGACACACTATTCTTAGATTACAAGGCATCTAAGAGTCTAGACATCCTCAAATTACCATGGAAGCTACATAAGGTCCCTAAAAAACATTCTCATAATCCAATATGGTCCTAGCAAATTGTTAGGCATCCGAGGGTCTAGACAATCTCAAATGCCCGTGGGAGCTACACAAGATCCCTAACAAACATTGTCATAGTCCAATATGGTCTCAGTCAGATTATGAAGTATCTCTTAGGTTCTAGACAATCCAAATGACCATGGGTGTGAGATCCCTGTCCCTACCACGCAATGGATTCGGGGTGCTAGCAGCGGAAGTAGCACTTCTTGCACGGGGCAGGATCCCACACTCGAGGCCTCGCCCACGGATATCCGGACAAGAGACTAATCCGTCGGTTTTTCCAAAACCGAACCCAGAAAAAACTTCCTTTGCCCGAAAAGCACGGGCGATTCCACCAGGATAACTTTTTACTCTAACGTAGTCAAGACCATTACTGATCAAGCTGATCCGACTGCACCTATAAAGATACTCGGTCAGATCAAGGAAGAAACTTGCACTTGGATCATTGGGATCAACGCTTTTTTTCCCATCAAGAGGCACAGTCGTTGATTTCTATCCATAGAAAAATTACTATCCGAGATTTACTTCATCTATCGTAATAACAAAAATTGAGTCTCGATTTACGGATCCATCAGTCCAGCCTAACCCCATCCACCAGTCCCATGGGTTAGCCAACCATCCAACCACTGTAGTGATGGGATCCAATTAGGAATTTGGTTAGGTTTTGTCTCGGGTACCAGGGAAAAGAGTTCCCAGGCCCCCTAGGCGGAAGTTCATGCAAACATAAAACTAGTCACACCACTTACACACCCAATGTGAAATTGCCTTTTTCTTAGCAGCATCAACTAACTTTAAAACAATCCTTTAATGAAACCATTATGTCACTGATGACAATCCTCGAAATCTCTGGTTGAATCCTTATTTCCAATCATTCATTCATCGGTGTACTTATGGCATCATTGGCAACCACAACGCTCACCACCTGTTCACTCAGGGGCCTTTTCAATAGTTCCTAGCTCATAGTACCCGGTAATATTTTCACATATAAAAATCATGATGGAATCCTTATTGAAGATCAGTAAGATCAATCAACAGATCCATATAAGAGAGCCATGGACTCATCCGTTGAGAACCAGCAAGGTCAATTAACCAGATTCATGCCCGGTTTCAGAAAACAACTCTTACTCCTTGTTCCAATATCTTCCACGACGCACGTGTGGGTATCTTCGACGACCCAGAGCCCAAGCACCGTATGGTCAGCACCCTCTAGGATCCTTCGCAGGTGACCTAGCGCTTCACTCATAGGCCGCTTCCTTGGTCCCTCATCCACCATACCGGAAGCTCACCATTTAAATCGAACCGAGGCTGGTCATTCAAGACCTCGGTCGACCTTGCTACGCGAGACGTCCTCCATTGACTCTCCGTTCAGCAGTTGCAACTTTATCAGTTAGGTCTCCATGACCTTAATCCACAAGACGGTCAAAATGCTTCCCCAGCATTCTTGACATAAAACAGTCATTTACAAACAGGTCACAAAATACAGTTTTTATATTGAACTCTCGTCTTTCCACATTATCCCTCATCAGCCCACATTACTTATTCCACATTCCATTCATATGTGTACTCATTCTCATCCATTCACTCATATCGACGGCACATTATCTCACATACACATTCACATCCATATATCCACATCTACATGCATACATCCATTTTCACATCCTCATTCATACATCCACATCCACATATATCCACATTCGTATCTACATCCATACATCCACATCCACATCCACATTCACATCCATACATCCACATCTACATGCACACATCCATTTTCACATCCTCATTCATACATCCACATCCACATCCACATACATCTTTCCTTTCACATACATCCTTCACATACATACATCTACATCATTTCTTTCACATAGATATAACTACGTCCATTCTTTCACATACATACATCTCCATCTATTCCTCGTTCATTTTCATCTATCTGATTCGTTTCACATCCTCCTATCTATTTATAGAATATAAGAGAATTCTTATTTTTGATATAAGATTTCTTTACGCATCTATTTATGCATAAATTCCATTTTAAGGAGAATAACACTTTCGAAATAGAAATCAATCTTTTATGCATCTTCTTACGCATAAATTTATTTTAAATGAAAATGACACTTTTGAATTAAAATTCAATCTTTTATGCTTTTGCTTATGCATGAAATCAAAATTGATGAAAATAACTCTTTTGAACTAAAAATATATTTCTTTATGCATCTTTCTATGTATAAAATCAAAATTGATGAGAATAACACTTTTGGATCAAAATAAATTCTTTATGCATCTTTCCATGCATAAATCTAATTTAGTAGGAATTACATTTTAGAATAAAAGAATTTTTCTTATGCATCCTATTTATGCATAAAATCATTTATGATGAAAATCACACTTTTAATATAAAAAATATCTTTTATGCACCCATTTATGCATAAAAATCATCTATGATAAAAGTAACACTTTTATATAAAGAAAAAAAATTTTGTGCATACTTTTATGCATGAAAATCAATTATGATAAAAGTAACACTTTTAAAAATATTCCTTTATGCATAAAAATCTATTTTGATGAAAGTAACACTTTCGTAATAAAAGAAAATTATTCCTTTATGCATAAAATCTATTTTGATGAAAGTAACACTTTCATAATAAAAGAAAAACATTCTTTTATGCAAAAAAAATTATTTTGATGAAAGTAACACTTTCATAATAAAAGAAAAACATTCTTTTATGCATAAAATCTATTTTGATAAAAGTAACACTTTCATACTAAAAGAAAATTATTCCTTTATGCATAAAAATCTATTTTGATGAAAGTAACACTTTCATAATAAAAGAAAAACATTATTTTATGCAAAAAAATCTATTTTGATGAAAGTAACACTTTCATAATAAAAGAAAAACATTCTTTTATGCATAAAATCTATTTTGATGAAAGTAACACTTTCATAATAAAAGAAAATTATTCCTTTATGCATAAAAATCTATTTTGATGAAAGTAACACTTTCATAATAAAAGAAAATTATTCCTTTATGCATAAAAATCTATTTTGATGAAAGTAACACTTTCATAATAAAAGAAAATTATTCCTTTATGCATAAAAATAATAATCAATATGCATCATCTATGCATGAAAATGGCACTTTTAGAGTGTAGAATTGATAGGAATTACTCTTTTAGCATAATAACAGATAATACTTATTTCTATAAAAATTCGCCAGAACCTCCTTTGTATGGCTGACCATCTTTCAAATTTTTCTACTTAATTAAAAATTAACTCTTAATTGATTTAAAGTAATCTAGACTAATCAAAATTCACTTATAAAAGAGAAAACATTATAAAAAGTTTAATTCCAATAATTATCACTTTAACTAGGATAAAGAAGGGTTTATTCTAAGAAGAGAGAGGGGAAAAGCCTTTCGATCAAGACATAGCTTCCATTTATCACTTCAAACAATCATAAACATTAGAAAAACATAAAATCAATAAAAAAATTTACAAGAATCTCTACTTACATAGTTTCTTGGAGCTTTCCTTGGGCTTGATGGTTTGAGGGTTCAACTCTTGTTTGTAACAAGAGTGGCCACCAATCTTTGGAAGAGGGAAATGTCAAAAACTAGTGAATTATTAATAAATTCACAGTTCTTGGCTTGGGAGGAGCAGAGTAACAATGCATAAAACACTATTCAGTTTCAACAAAGGGGAAGGCTTATATTTATAGGAAAAATTGATTCTAGAATTTTCCAACTCAGTTTGGTCAATTTTTGACCATTTTTAGGTCAATTGAGCTAACTTTTTGGAACTAGACTTGAATTAGGAGAGAGGAGAGATGAAATATCTCAATTTTTGAAGATTTAAAAGTCAATTGCACATGTGAAGTAGGCGCCTCATTTATGAGGGGGAAATCCCCATGCAGAGGTGTCAAAAATGCATCATTACATCTAAATATTTTCCCTTTTTAACTATTAACCTTGTCCTTAGTCAACTCTTCATCTTATGTGAGTATTTACTCATTTTTGGGGAGATTTTCTTTATTTCTTCCATTTATCTCCTCCACACATTTGGATGAATCTTATTGGTCCATAAGAACCTTAATTTAAAATTTCAAAAAAAATCTTCACCCTTAGGATAATGCCTCTTGAACAGATTATACTTAATTTCTAATGCACCTTCTGAATATCTTTTTGAATTTCCATTTCAGGGAAACTTATTTTAATAAGATGAGATATTTTTCTATCCAAAAATATTAAAAATCTGAATATTCTCTCTCTAGAATATTTTCTCTCTCTAGGTTAAAACAGTTAGAAACAAGATCTTTTATATTTCTGAAGAGGGATTTAATTATACGGGAAGATGCTGGATATCTTGAGAGGCCGGGGAGGAATCTTACAATGGGAGTTCTACAAGATCCCTAAAAAACATTGTGTTACTCCAACATGGTCCCACACCACACACTCCTCACACACATGATGCCATAATCTCAATATTATAATCGTACATAATCCTCTCCACTTTGAGCTCCTCTTTCTTTTGGAGGTTTACACAATGGGAGTAAAAGAAGAACATCATCAATGAAGAAAGAATAAACCCCATCATTTAGGATGCACATAGTACACAAGATTAACGAGGAAGTTAACGGAAGTAATTGGCAATGTGGTGACAGTAGCATAGAGAGGTTGAGGGAATTGATGATAGTGGGCCAGCAAGAGGTCAAAGGAAATCTATGTCATGGAGATATCAAAGGAGATTGATGGATGGCAAGGTAACGAGATTGAGAAGAGGTTAGAGAGGTGAGCGGGCTAGTGTGGAGGGTCCATCCAAGTATCTAGCCCCTTGGCTACATAGAAAAATTCTTGGATTTGCCAAGAAGGAAAAATCACTAGTTTCCATGGTAGCACTTAGGCTTTGCAAAATGAAGAGGTTAGCCAAGGTTAAGCAAAGTCATTTTAGTACTGGGCATTATATAGTGAGCTCCTAGACATAGCAAAGTCATTTTAGTATTGGGCATTGTATAGTGAGCTCCTAGACATAGCAAAAGTGGTAGCCTTTATTCTATATACATTTGTAAATCAAGAAGTAAGAGAAAGGGGCAATCTATAGAAGTATTAAACTCCCTAGTAGTTGAGGGTTTTTTTGAGGTGCAGAGGTTGAAATGCAGCACAAAGAGAAAAGGGCCTTTCAACAAAATTCATAAAAATTATATATAGCACTTTCGTACCATAAATATGCAAACAAAGTGAGAAGGGATCATAACCCACCATCATTAGTAGAGCAAAGAGAGTGAGAGCAAGAAAGGAGTTGGTTGTCAACTAGGTTGCCCTATTATAGCAAAGGGATCAAGCACAGTCCATGCAAGGCTACCTACTACAACCATCCACACAGCAGGTCCAAGATACACCATGGAGTCTACGCCATGGAATTGGCAACCGAGATTAAGTGATTAGTTTGAGACCGATGATGGGCAGCTTTAGACATCCCTAACGGTAGGCAGCTTGTTGAGGTGGCATCATGGGAGTGATAGGTGTCTGGGAAATATCTGGACGAGCAAGGCAAAGTGGACAAAACCCGAAGACCCCCCTAGATATCCAACAAGGAATATGCTACACTCTCCCAACACCTCAAGGAATATGCTACACTCTCCCAACACCTCAATGGAGAAGGCACTAGTAGATAGGAATGTGTGCTATGAATCTTTCTGACAAATGACAAAAAAGCGAGATGACACCATGACAACCAAGTGAAGCAAAATGTAGCGTGAAATGTGCTTTGTTTATTGAATTTCACGTGCACGGTGCTTGATTTACAAGACAAATTATGTAGCTCTTTGTGATAAGAAAAAGAGAGAGAAGAA
The DNA here is from genome assembly GCF_041138505.1 of Cibotium barometz. NCBI lineage: Eukaryota > Viridiplantae > Streptophyta > Polypodiopsida > Cyatheales > Cibotiaceae > Cibotium > Cibotium barometz. The sequence goes on from NC_141084.1 coordinate 19,420,260, forward strand.
ATCTTATCTAGCCACTTCTTGCTTGATGTTGATGAAGCTTTTGCACACTTGCCAATGATGCCTTCCACGAGAAACAATGCCCTCACGGCCCTCAAGGATTGAATTTTACAATGCTTTAAATTTTTGAATACAAACACTTACTAGGCTTGCTAATGCGTGACTATGTGAGTGGGTGAGTGCGAAGCTATGCTATTGCTTGCCACCGAGAATTGTACTTGCTTCTTTATTGCAAAGATCTTCTCCTCTTCTACTTTCTTCTCCACATGCAAGGAAAAGAAATATGATGTATGTTATTATGCTTTTTCTCTTTTTCTTTATCCCTTTTTCCCCTTAGCCAAATGTAAGTGGCGAATAGCCTCTTCTTTAATAATATTTTCTTTTTATAAAGAAAAGCTTTAATGAAAAAACGTATAATTTAAAGATTCTTTCCCTGCGATGTAGGTCGTTGGATGCGATGCAGTCGGGATGCCTTTTTTTCCTCCTTTTTCCCCTTCGGTTTCCGCTTCTGGACACCGAAACGAGTGCATGTCTTTCTTTTTGCGTATGTGAAGGAGCGCCCTCTCCTTTGCGATCTCAGCACAACAGACTGTAGCGGCGCTGTGTGATTGGCAAACTTTGCTTCACTTCTTTCTCCTCACAGCACAACGGCCGGCAGCAATTAGTAAGGTTTGTTTCTTTTCTTGCTCACAACACGAAGGCCGGCAAAGATAATGACCAGTGCTCCTCTCTCTTCAAGCGAACGTGCGCTCATGTGCTGGCGACGCTTCGTTTCCATTGTGCATGTGCTGGCGGCGTATCGCTTCAATGCTGCGCTAGCGATTTCGAGCCATTCATTAAGGTTTAAGGCCTTTAAAATTAAAGTGGGCCAAGACCAGCAAGGTAAGGCTAAGGTTTAAAGCCTCTAAAAACACATAGTATCGATTAAAAACACATAGTATCGATTAACTCATCTATGTTCATCTCCATGATTTCTTCAATATAGGTTCACATCATCTTGCAGAATGTGGGTGGATCTATGTGGTCGAATGCATTCGGGTTGAGTATCAAGTGTAGAATCAATATCTATTCTGATATCTCTTCCAGCAATCAAGGATGCAATACGTTTGTATGGAAATTCTCCCCACTGTCAAACATGCTATTGACAAATCCTTCGCTTGTGGGCAACTTGATGTTTGCATTGTGTGCACGGGCACATTGTCTTCTCCTCCGGGTGAATGCTAGAACTTGCCATATGAATGTAGGCTAGTTTGAAAACATAGTGGAAGGGCGGAAAAAAATGCAACAATGGCGTCCTGTAGGGAAAGCTAGCTGGCTAGTGTGAACCCAGAATTTTCGGTTAGACTAGTGCCTTACTCATTGGGCTATAGGATCATGAGCAAATGACCAGGATCTATAGTGAGAAAGGTAACCTCTGACAAGTGAATCAATCAACGGGTCATGGATAGAATGAGAGAAACAAAAGTGGAAGGATGGGATGACTTGAAAACCCTTAGAAGACTACCCAACTCCTACTTTCTCATCCCCCTTTATAGGAACTCTCACAGTATCCTCCTCTCTGACCAAAGGTGGAGTCTCCTCATCATCATCAAGGGTAATCTCAACAGAATCAAGGTAAATGCAATAGGAACTCGGTGTACATGAAGAAGTAGAACTCGGTGTACATGAAGACGTAGAACTCCGGTCATCATCCCCATCACTCTCAACATCAATAGTAACTCCAGGGCTCACAATAGAAGAAGGGTAAGCAGGAAGAACCGCTCGGGAAGATCCTCTACCAAGAAGCAACCACCCTCTGGGAATGTCAATAACACAATCAGTCTTCCATATCCAAGGTCGCCCTAAAAGAAGCTGGTACTGGCCAGGTCCTAGACTAAGCCGCAAAACATATTAATCAATCTCCACCATATGCCTAGCGATAGTGACTGGCAAACCCTGGATGAAACCCTCAGCTCTCATTGGTGGATGATCACCCATATGCAAACTAGTAGTAGGAAATCCATTGAAAGATAACCCCAGCTTGGAAAAGGTAGAATAACTCAAAACATTAACACCTAATCCTCCATCAACAATAGCATGTGGAATCACTAGCTGGTGGATCATGCACTCCACTCGAGGACACTCACGCTCAGCAAGAAGGGAATCCACTTTCTGAACAACAGGAAGATTAGGACCCACTCCCTGGGAAGAACTCAAAGCTCTGCAGTACCTCAAAAGGGCTCGGCTAGAAGGAGAAGTGAGAAGGTATTGGGGAGGGACATGGTGAGCTCTACTCGATTAAGAGCAGAAACAAGGTCAAAAGAAAGAATGGGGGAAAACAACTTACTTGGAGTAGGGCGTGGACGAGTGTGGCGAGGTCGAGGTAAAGGGTCGGTAAGAGGAATAGTGACATGGGTGGGTGGGTCGGTTGCAACAACAGGTTTGGGATCTCTCTCCTCATTAACCTTCTCTTTCCCCTTTCATGTGATGGCTCGCACGGGTGATGAATCTAAATCAATCATATTAATCGAAGGGTTCTCAGTGGTGGTAGGTGGTGCACTAGACAAAGCAACTGTTGGAGATCCCCTGTGAAGAAGTGTCCAACTAGGGCCGAGGGATTTCTCGGCACCAATACGATGATTAATGGGGCCGGGGGGTGGCAAAGTGGTGCTCCTATTCATCAAATGGCACATCTTAATGTAACAGTGCCCCCTACCCAAACATTTCTCATAAGTGCAAATAATGGTGGAGCAATCTTTGGAAAGATGGCCGGATACATGACAAGCTTGACACACCATGTTGGTGGGATTAGGCTCAGGGCGACGTGCAGACAACAAGTTTTGTTGGCGCTTTAGAAAATTCACATTAAGAGTCATGGCCTTCACATTTTCATTAAGTTGGTTCATGTAATTTGTCATCATGTTTTTCAAATCCCCAATACTAGACGCTGTGCTTTCATACCCATCCCCCCCCTTGTGATTTGCTGGAGGTGGAGTGGTAGAAGTAGAATCAGGGTAAGTCACATACGGTGATGGAGCATGAGTAACTTTGTGAAGAGGTTAGGGGAGCCACGATGCTAGAAGAAGGTGGGGGTGCTAAGGCAAAAGAGGTGGTGAGGTCACTTGAAGGTGAGGTGGTACAACAGGTGAGAATTGGAATGGTTGAGCTAGTTGAAGTTGAGGGACATACGATGAGGGGAGGGCAAAACTGGAGTATGCGGTGCTAGCCATGGATAATACAAGGGAGATGGAGTCGTGGCCTATTGTGGCTCGTATAATAAACACACCGATAAGAGCTCTCCACATTAATGGCAAAAGTGATGGCCGTATTCAAATCATTTGGGGCTTGAGCTCTAACCAAAATTTGGATGCTAGGGTGTATGCCTCGTAGAAACGAGTCCATGATGGTGAGTGTGTCAATGTTAAAAATTGGAGTGTAATGATCAACAAAGTTCCTAAACCTCGTGGCCGCTTGTTCCACGGTCTCATGCGGGTGATTTTCTTTGAATGAGCGTAATTGCTCAAAAAATGCGAAGAAGTTTGGACGTTTGCAAAATTCAGCCAAGAATTTTTGCTCAAAATCAGCAAAGTTTGGGATGGAGTTTGGTTGTTGCTTGGCAAACTAATTTGAGGCCTCACCTTTGAGTGTAGTGCTAAAGTAATTCATCACATGCCCTTCCTCGACAATGTGTGAGGTCAAACAAGCAATTTTGAAATTGTTTAGATAAGCGGTGGGATCCTCCAACGGTGTCCCATAGAATGTAGGGAATGGGATGAGGGGTGCATCAGGACGGGCCAAATTTGGTGGCAAAACCAAAGGTGATTGAATGGCGAATGAAGGAGAAAATGGTGGTTGAGCCATAATTGGAATTGGTATAGAAATTAGGATTCCAGGTGAACTCCCCCCCCCCCCCCCCCCCCGATGATGGCAAAGGAGGTGAACTTTGTAATGGAAAATTGCTAGAGCGAGATGACACCACAACAACAAAGTGAAGCAAAATGTAGCATGAAATGTGCTTTGTTTATTGAATTTCACGTGCACGGTGCTTAATTTACAAGACGAATTATGTAGCTCTTTATGATGAGAAAAAGAGAGAGAAGAAATCTTATCTAGCCACTTCTTGCTTGATGTTGATGAAGCTTTTGCACACTTGCCGATGATGCCTTCCACGAGAAACAATGCCCTCACGGCCCTCAAGGACTGAATTTTACAATGCTTTCAATTTTTGAATACAAACACTTACGAGGCTTGCTAATGCATGACTATGTGAGTGGGTGAGTGCGAAGCTATGCTATTGCTTGCCGCCGAGAATTGTACTTGCTTCTTTATTGCAAAGATCTTCTCCTCTTCCGCTTCCTTCTCCACATGCAAGGAAAAGAAATATGATGTATGTTATTATGCTTTTTCTCTTTTTCTTTACCCCTTTTTTCCCTTAGCCAAATGTAAGTGGCAAATAGCCTCTTCTTTAATAATATTTTCTTTTTATAAAGAAAAGCTTTAATGAAAAAACGTATAATTTAAAGATTCTTTCCTTGTGATGCAGGTCATTGGATGCGATGCAGCAGGGATGCCTTTTTTTTCCACCTTTTTCCCCTTCGGTTTTCGCTTCTAGACACCGAAACGAGGGTACGTCTTTCTTTTTGCATATGTGAAGGAGCGCCCTCTCCTTTGCTATCTCAGCGCAACACACTGTAGCGGCACCGTGATTGGCAAACTTTGCTTCACTTCTTTTTGCTCACAACACAACGGTCGGCAGCGATTAGTAAGGTTTGTTTCTTTTCTTGCTCACAGCATGAAGGCCGGCAAAGATAATGACCAGCGCTCCTCTCTCTTCAAGCGAACGTGTGCTCGTGTGTGCTAGCGACGCTTCGTTTCCATCGTGCATGCGCTGGCGGCAGCGTATCGCTTGTGGGCAACTTGATGTTTGCATTGTGTGCAGCGGCACATTGTCTTCTTCTCCGGGTGAATGCTAGAACTCGCCATATGAATGTAGGCTAGTTTGAAAACATAGTGGAAGTGCGGAAAAAAAATGCAACAATAGGGAATGTAGAGGTTCTTCATGCCAGGCCTCCTTGGTTATGGAAGTGGTGTGGACTCTTCAGCATGAGCTTAGTAGAGCAACCGTTACCTTAGAGTCTCGATCGCTCACAATATCATAAGGTAGACCATACAGTCTAATTAGTTGCTCGACAAATTAACATCAGCATTCAGAAAGGCAAATCTTCTCATCTTCCAAGCGAGAAGCCCTAAACTAGTAGGAAAGGAAACCTCACAAACAGTAATAGATTTGCTGGAATGAAAAACAGAGAGGGCAGCTCTCTCATCAGACCAATGCCTCGTTTAACATCAAATGTTTAACTCAGTCTCGTCATCTTAGTTCTGTCATCACAAATAGAGAGGTGGGGAGAGGGAGAGAGCTCTGAGACTGAAATATAAAGAGAGATCGTGGCTATTTCTATCATGAATAGCGGAACCCTAATATCAAAAACCTAGCTGAAGACTAACCATAGTTCAATTTTTGCTTTGCTAACCCAATATCAAAACCTACTGAAGACTAACCATAGTTAATTTTCAGTTGGGTTGTTGTACAACTACTTCCCACAGCAAGTTAAACTTTCATACATGCTTAACTCCTATTCGTTGAAACTCCACAAGTAATACCCAAAATAGCCGAACTCCTGAAAGTATAAGAATGACTAATGAATGAGAAGCTAGCATTTTTGATGGATTTGGACCATGTGGGACACTGCTCTTAGATATCCATGCAACAAATTAAAGCATTGGAGATGGCGTCAAGACAAAAATATAGAGGCCTTGTTTTTCTGACAAACATATTAGGAAAAAACCTAATATATTAGCTTGTGGTGTGTGACGGCACTTGCAAAATCTCATCTCCGCTCCAGTTGTGGGCCATGGATCAAGCCATTCTCCCTTAAGACGAGCATAGAGTGGTCATCGGATTTGAACTTTATCACCACATTCAGCAAGAAATTCCTCAAATAAAGAACTGAAGCACTGGCTCAAAAGATCATATTTTAAGAGGATTATAGTACTTCTATTTCATTATTATTCAGGGTATGCTTAAAAATATTAGATAAAAGTTTAGATCTCAAGAGATAAAGTGCCAATTACAACTCTAGCCACATTTCTTCCCTTTTTCTACTTCAACTAGGTCTTCTTGAGCAGTCTTATTATCTTTAGCTCCAATCAAATGCTCCCAACACTTTTGAATATGTGTATAGGGTTGAATAAATGATTAATCAGTAAATGATCCCAATACAAAAGCTAGTGAAAAATGGAGAGTCGTTTTATCCCATTAGGTTCAACATTCTCACCCGCTCTCCATGCTTGCAACAACCACAAACTTGCTTTCACTGGTCTAGGTGGTTTCCCAAGATTCCCCTCCTATAATGGATAATTGTCAAGAAGGTATAGAATGTGGCCTTGGTAAATCATCTTCTTGAGTGACGTGGATCTTCGTGCATCCAAACCAAAACCACACATGGGGCATGCATGATATCCACTCATGACTAGACCTGAAACCTCCAAGAATTAATCATTAAGTAACTACATATGAAAGACTTAGTTTCTGTAACGTCCAAGGAAGGATTATACTTGAGCACTCTCCGTAGCCTAGAAAGTCTTGTATTGTCCATATAAGTATGTCCTTAATGATGGAGGATCTATTATCTTGCCTACTTGGACATGTCCCGGATGGGAATTTCTTCCCTCAACTTTGCAGGTCTTCAACCAATGGTGCTAGAAACATTTCCATGATTTTTACTTCACAGTTTCCTGGAACTAGTGGAGCTAATAAGAGATGCCACTTTTTGATTGTTAACCATGAGGGAGGTTATAGTTCAGACTAGTACTATGGGCCACGTGCTCCACGTGGTGGAACGTAAGCCAAACGGTTTCACACCATCCATTGCAAGATCTAGGCGAGGCTGGCAAGAATCCCATCTTGCTTCCATGATGTACAATCTACAAGAGTGTGCAAGACTCCTTTCCTAATGGCTTACTTTGTAAGTTATCCCTTGCAAGCACCAATGCATTTACCTCCTCAACTATCAGATTTGTGCCTTTAGTCACTAGCCATATAGTAGGCACATTGTGGGGGATGGTCATTGTTCTTGTGTACAGCCCATGTATGCATGATGTCATTATTACAAAACCACATCATTTGACTAGTTTTCCCAGCAACATGGGACCTTGTTGAAAAAAAAGATGGTGCAGGTACTCCTTTTGCACATCCTACAATCATGCGATCACACTTACTACTACCTATATAACCCAAACACTTTACTCTACTTACCTTTGGAGTTCTCCTAATTGCCTAGAACTTTCTTGTGTATGGGTTCTTCCTTTATGGTTTTGTCACTCGATTCATTTCTTGTGTCCACATCTTCATCCATGAAGGCTATTTTCGTGCGACGTCCAATAGACTTTCTATCTCGCACATGCACATTGTACTCAGGTCTATGACTAGCATCATCATCCACATCAATTACATTACATTGTTGTGTCTTGTGTCGAGCTAATTCCCGATCACCTCCCGAAGAACTTGGGGCCTTGTACATAGGTGTGCCTACAGTGTTACTCTTTACTATCCTTACAACCTGTGCTGGGCTTGGAGTATATGCATTTTTCCTCTCAATGAGCTTTTCAAGACTTTGACCTACTCCAATATGCTTGCCCATCATGTATGAATTTTTCTTTGCACTCTGTAATAAAGCATTAGCCATGTCTGATACACATGCATTGTAGAGTGTTATTTTTTATTTGAAACCCTCCCCGACTAACCAGCTTCCATGTTTAGTCTGATGACATACTTTATGTGGGATTTTCATCAATGGTGTAGATCGTGACTATCAGTATGAGGTAAAAAAATGCAAGGTCAAAACGGTTGAGGATGCTGTTCAGGCAGCTCAACTTTTTCATAAAACTATGGTCGGTATGCCAACACTTCAAAACCATCGTCTAATGAAAAGAAATCCACGTTCACTTTTTCAAACAGTGAAAAAAAAAAAAAGAAAGTTGGATTCCACACCAAAACTAAAAAATTCTGACAACGCAGCAAGAAGCAGAAATTTGTGAGCAAGGATAATATTACATGTTTGAAATGTAAGGAAAAGAGACACACAAAGAAATTATGTCCTTTGAATGGATCTACAACACCTTTGGCACCTAGACAAAAGGTGGCGTCGTCGAAGTTTATACCAAAGAACTTTGTGCACATTACACAACTTCAAGGTAATTTTTTTGAAGTCAATTTTATGCATCTTGAAGAAAGCAAATGTTCAGATTGTACTTTAAGCAAATGTTCAGGTTGTACTTTAAGTAAAGACATTTTTTGTCCAAACAAATTATTTCATGTTTATGGATCAATAAATGGACATCAGGTTCATATTTTGTTTGATCTTGGTAGTACTCACAATTTGATTGACAACATTGTGGTACAGAGGATGAAGCTAGAAACCACACAGAATGATCACACGTACAAGGTCGAGATGGTTGGAGGATAAGTCCAATTCTCAGACAAGAAGGTGTCAAAACTACCGTTAGGCATCCAGTTGTACTCAGATGATAGACTTGATTTTCATATCATGAGCTTGGGTCATGTAGACATCATTTTAGAGATGGAATGGTTTCATCGAAAAAATAAGGATTTTTCTGTTGATTGGGCAAACATTTGATGTCTTTCCATCACAATGGAAACCTTGTTACTCTTAATGGAAACATTGTTGTACCCAAGGAAACTTTTATTAATGAGCTTGAGTTAATGGAAAATCTTTTTAACTATGAACTTTTCCAATTGGTTATGGATCCAATGTCATCATGTGTTCATTTTTAGGTAAACATTGTTTCTTTGGATATTTGGGATAGTAAAGTGTTAAATTCCATTAAGAGCGGATTTCAAGATGTATTTCCTGATGAGTTACCTCACGCATTACCTTCTAAACGAGAGGTGGACCATAAAATTGAGCTAGTGTTGGGTGCAGAACCTTTTAGTATTCCTCCATATCAACTTAACCAGATTGAGGAAGACGAGGTAGCAAAGTAACTAGCTGAATACTTGAGAATGGGTCAAATTAGACTAAGTAAGTCTCCTTAGGGTGGACCAGTTCTCCTGGTTAAGAAGAAAGATCAAGGTACCTAGCAGATGCGTATTGATTAGAGACATCTTAACAAGGTTATAATTAAGAACAAATATCCATTGCCTAGATCAGACAACCTTATTGATAGGTTGCAAGGAGATAAGTATTTCAGAAAGCTTGATTTACGAACTGATTATCATCAGATCCATATTGCAGAGGAAGATGTTCCTAAAACCACCTTTTAGGACATGTTATGGCCATTATGAATTTTTAGTGTTACCCTTTCATCTCACTAATGCACCAACAACTTTCCAACAGATGATGAATGATATATTTCGAGATCTATAGGAAAATGCATGGTGGTTTTCTTACATGATATTTTGATATACCATAAAACTTTGGCTGAGCATGAGGATCATCTTAAAGAGGTTCTAGGAAGGCTCAGGAAGGAGAAGCTGTATTGTAAATTATCTAAGTTTGATTTCTTTAAAAAGGAATTGTTATATTTGGGTCATAAGATCTCTTAAAATGGCTTAAGTATAGTTTTGGATCGAATCCAAAAGCTTTTGGAATGGCTAGTTCCACATACGGTCAAGCAGTTAAGATCTTTCTTAGGTTTCGTGGTATTTCTTTAAAAATTTGTCAAGGATTATTTGAAGTTGACAGTGTCTTTTACCAAGCTTCTTAAGGGTAAAAATAAGAAGTCTAATTCTCCGATTGAGTGGAATGAGAAGCTACAGGAAACTTTTGATACTTTGAATAATAAAGTTTGAGATGCTCCTGTGTTAGCCTTACCAGATCGTAGCAGGCCTTACATTGTTTTGAGACTGATGCTAGTGATTTTGTGGTAGGGGCATATTTGTTCCAAGATGGGAAGCCTATGGCCTTTGAGAGTAAGAAACTCAACAATGCATAGATTAGGTACCAAGTTCTAGGAGAAATAGTTGTATGTGATCATTTATGCTTTAAAGGCATGGAGACAGTCTCTACGGGTCTCAGTTTATGGTCTTGATAGCTCACTAGTCTTTGGAGTTCATTTGTGATCAACCGAACTTGAAAGGTATAAAGGCCAGATGGGCTGAATTGATGCAAGACATTGATTTCATGATTAAATACAGGAAAGGTAGCTTGAATCACATTGCTGATGCTTTGAGTCGAATTGGTGAAGTTAATGAACTTAGATTCACAAAAATTACTTCTAACTTGTATGATTCAGTAAGGGGAAAATGCAGTACATATATTTTCTTTGGAAAATATTAGAATTTGGTAAAAATCAGGGTCTAACCCCCTGAGGTATATCAAAAACTGGTGAATGAAGGAAAAACCAACCAATTTTTTATTCAAAATGGTCTTTTATTCCGAAATGATAAGGTTTGCATCCCCCGATGTGCTGGAAATTAAATTGAGGATCCTATTTGAGTGCCATGATGCACCATTGTGGCAGGGCATCATGGCATACAACATACCATGGCTTTGGTTAGAAGGACTTTTTATTGGCAAAAAATGAAGGATTTTGTTCAGAATTATGTGGTCGTGTCATCAGTGTCACATTAATAAGGTAGAGCACCTTAAATTTGTTGGGTTATTACATCCTTTGGATATTCCGTCTCGAAAGTGGGAAAGTATTTCCATGGATTTCCTCACGGGACTTCCACGTACCAGCAGGGGTCACGATGCCATTTGGGTAGTTGTGGATAGACTGACAAAGATGGCTAGGTTTTTACCCACAAAGACAAAAGTTAAAGTGTCGGAATTGCCTACAAATTTTTCAAGCAACTAGTTAGACTGTATGGTCTACCTTATGATATTGTGAGTGATCGGGACTCTAAGTTCACGGCTGCTCTACTAAGCTCATGTTGAAGAGTCCACACCACTTCCATAACCAAGGAGGCTTGGCATGAAGAACCTCTACATTCCCTATCACTCCCATGATGCCACCTCAACAAGCTGCCTACCATTAGGGATGTCTAAAGCTGCCCATCATCGGTCACTTAACCTCGGTTGCCAATTCCATGGCGTAGACTCCATGTTGTATCTTGGACCTGCTGCGTGGATGGTTGTAGGTAGCCTTGCATGGATTGTGCTTGATCCCTTTGCTAACAATAGGGCAACCTAGTTGGTTGTTGATGACAACCAACTCCTTTCTTGCTCTCACTCTCTTTTCTCTACTAATGATGGTGGGTTATGATCCCTTCTCAATTTGTTTGCATATTTTTGGTGCCACAAAAGTGCTATATATAATTTTATGAATTTTGTTGAAAGGCCCTTTTCTCTTTGTGTTGCATTTCAACCTCAATGCACCTCAAGATATCCTCAGTTTAATACTTCTATAGATTGCCCTTTCTCTTACTTCTTGATTTACAAATGTATATAGAATAAAGGCTACCACTTTTGCTGTCTAGGAGCTCACTATATAATGCCCAGTACTAAAATGACTTTGCTTAACCTTAGCTAACCTCTTCATTTTGCAAAGCCTAAGTGCTGCCATGGAAACTAGTGATTTTTCCTTCTTGGCAAAGCCAAGAGTTTTTCTGTGTAGCCAAGGGGCTAGATACTTGGATGGACCCTCCACACTAGCCCGCTCACGTCTCTAACCTCTTCTCAATTGTTACCTTGCCATCCATCAATCCCCTTTGATATCTCCATGACATAGATTCCCTGCTATGACCTCTTGATAGCCCACCATCATCAATTCCCTCAACCTCTCTATGCTACTATCACCACATTGCCAATTAATTCCGTTAACGTCCTCGTTTATCTTGTGTACTATGTGCATCCTAAACGATGGGGATTATTCATTCTTCATTGATGATGTTCTTCTTTTAATCCCATTGTGTAAACCTCCAAAAGAAAGAGGAGCTCAAAGTGGAGAGGATTATGTAAGATTATAATATTGAGATTGTGGCATTGTGTGTGAGGAGTGTGTGGTGTGGGACCATGTTGGAGTAACACATCTGAGATTGTCTAGACCCTCGGATGCCTAACAATTTTCTGGGACCATATTGGATTATGAGAATGTTTTTTAGGGACCTTATGTAGCTTCCACGGTCATCTGAGGATGTCTAGACTCTTAGATGCCTTGTAATCCAAGAATAGTGTGTCCTTGGTTTTTTGTTCAATGCGGTCATATAGCTCGCACAAGCATGCATCCCCTACACAAGCCAAGAATAAGGTGTCCTCTTTTTACTATCCCCAACACTCATAAATGTGGTCACATAACTTGCATAAGCATGCATCCTACTTGGTAGAGTGCCAAGGCTATATAAGCCATCTCGTAACCATCTAGTCAAATTTGGCCACCATGTCTAAACTAGGAGTTACTTGGTAGAGTGCCAAGGTTGCATAAGCCACATCCTAAACACCTAGCCAAATTTGGCTAAATGGTTAGAAGACAACTTAATTTAGCCATCACCATGTCTAAATTGAGATTGGCAGTTTCCTAGGTCCTCCCCACAACGGTTACTCGTCATATTACAAAATAGAGGATATCCATCACCCAGGGTGAAAACATAAAGGTGAAGCATTAAGAAAAAAATTTCTCAATAGGAAGGAGTGAGACCTTGTGCCCGATGGTGGCTGCTGCTGCTGATCCAACTTCTTTGGAGTAGTTCCAACATGTTTGGCACTTGCTTCCATCTACTTTGGATACCTAATCCAAAGGTCATTATAGAAAAAACAAACACACGCCCCTAGATTTTGGTTGATATCAAAAGACTTGGAGTCTTCAAAGACAATTCTTCCACCTATACATTGATACATAAATATCATGTTTATCTTAAAGCCTTGCTAATGAGAGAATCTAAGACATAACTAAAACTCTATAAGATTGAGAGTGTCTACATTACCTAAGAAGTGTCCTACATTACCTGAGAAGTGATTGAAGCCCCATAAGCTTGAGAGTGTTCTACATTACTTGAGAAGATAAAGCCACTAGTAATGAAAGAATATCAGACGTAATGAAAACTCTATAAGCTTGACAATCCAACATAACCTGAGAAGTGATGAAAATTTTATGGAGATTCTCATAATCCTCCTCAGCATTTGAAGAAATGACATAAGGATCTCCATCTAGGAATTTATGGGAAACATATTATCAAGCAAAATAATTATTCAACCATTTAGCTTAAGCTATTGCAATAAATTCAACATAAACCAAGATTTAAAAATCAACATATGAAGATACTTAGCTCTTGCATGACACAAACATTGGATGCAATCTTCCCCACTCATATGTGTGGCCTATTCTCCACACATGAGTATTTTGAGCATAAAATTGCTAAGAATAGGACATAGCCTCAAAAAATATAAAAGTTGTGTTTTTTCTTACACAGTTCTCTCTCTTTACCCAAAATAGAGAGCTCTTAATTATTAAATTACTTGGGGATAGGGGAAATCTTGTAAGATTTACCAAATACATATTTGTAAGTCTTAGTATGATTCAAGTTTAATCTTGTAGAAATAAATAAATGGATGTGCACAAGGTAGCATATATATATATATATATATGTACATATATATATATATATATATATATATATATATATACATACATACATACACACACATATATATATATAAAGGTTATCCAAAACTATCAATGCATTCTAATAATAATAATTTGTGCGCTTTTGCCTCAATCTTTTGATTCCTCTTTATGTATAAAATTTCCAACAATAGATTGGTAAAATAATTATTCCATAAAATACAAACTATCACTATATAGTACTCCAGGAATCACCCTAGTATTATACAAACTAACTCTAACAAACATAGGAAGCCACAAAAATACACTACCGTGTATCAAATGTATTAATATTTGTAGTGGCATCACTCATAATATTAATGTAATTTGGCATGGCACAAAGACAATCTAGGCATCCTTGAATTATCTAAGGGTGTAGAATAATATGTTTTAGAGGGCTTAAAAGACATTCTCATAACATTCCCTCTTGCTTGAGTTTGCAATCGCCCTCCATTGGTTGAAATGAATGGAGGATCTCAAGGATGGCACACAAATATTTCTCAAGCATCCATCTCGCATCTTTATGAGGATGAATACTTGAAGATTATGATAACCCAAGACGTAAAGATGGAAGAAAATGAAAAGTACACTTGTGCTTTCTATATGTATATATGCATCAATGGTCAATTGTGAGATATATGCACTAGTGTCTATTCACACATAAAGGTTTGAGTGTGTCAGGTCTTGATACAAAATGATGTTCCAACATGTATCCTCTTCCATCAATGGTAAACCATGAGATATGTGCATCATTGTCTATTCACATGTGAAGGTTTGAGTGTCGTAAGTATTGATAGCAAATAATGTTCCAACATGTATCCTCTTCCATTACCAGTGAACCATGAGATATAATGTACATCATTTTCTAATGACACGTGAAGGTTTGAGCATCTTAGGTCTTGATAGCAAATGATGTTCCAACATGTACTTGACAAGTATACTCATTTGTCATCACTTATAGAGTTTCTAGAGAGGGAGAGTGTCTCACTGATAATTTCCCTCTTCTAGGAAGAGTGTTACCGATGTCACTAAGTTATATCGTAGATAGTAGCTATTCTCAATAGAGGTAGTGCTAAGTAATCTAATTTCTTATCATACATAGTTTGATAGGCATAATAAGCGCATGCCCTTTCTATATAATTATATGTTTCTTCTATAAAATGCAATCTTAACTTTACTATGTGGTGTGTGGCCTAACCAATACATGCATTAACTTCAAAACTTATTGTCCTTTCACCTTAAAAGAAACTTTTAGAACATTGATCTTTGTGTTGTCCTTTTTCTTGATGTCGTACTAGCAGGGGATTGTTATGAAGTTAAGGAATTTGATGATATGACGATGTTAAAATGCACCAATTCGATACTTGAGCATGTTCTTACAATACTTAACCAAGTAGATACTTTACCACGTTCTTATATAATAGATCAATTTATAGACTAATTGATAGTAAAATTTATGATTTAAACATGAATCATCCTAGAGAAAAAGCTCGGTGGTGGAAGCTTGAGCAATGCTACTACGCGTGTCCATACCTCAATTGATAGATTTAATTATAGAACAAAACTTATGATTACATATTTTAAACATGAATCATTTTAAAGAAAAATCTTGGTGGTGGAAGATTCAACGATGTTATTGCACTTGTCTAGACCTCATTTTCTCATATAAACAAACACACAACCACTAAGGTCAACTAACTCAAACAAGAGAGAATGTTAGCTTTATGGTTATTTGGGGACATCTAGGTGACCATTGTACCATGTTGATCTCTATTTTTCTTTGTAATCCATTCATGGTCTCCCTTGTTTTTGAAGTGTTGCTTTATGTGAGTGCATTCAAGGCCTTTATTGTTCTTTATATTCCAATGCCTCAATTGAGCATGACTTGAGACACGCTTGAAAATCTAAAGTGAGTCCAATTATAAAAACCCTATGATAACAGATAAACCCAAAGGATTTCCTTTTTCCCATGACTAAGCATATGTAAGCTTTGATACCACTAAAACATTAAAGTACAAAGGACACACACATATGATTAAATTTATTCAAATAACAAAATCATTAATACCTTTATCTAATTTTAATTACTTAAGCATAAGAGAAAGGAAGAGTACATGAAGTGAACAAATAACAAAAGACAAAGAAAAAAGCATTGGGTACAATCTCTCTCTCTCTCTCTCTCTCTCTCTCTCTCTCTCTCCCCCCTCCCCCCCGAACGTGAGTGACTCCAACCTTCCACACATGGGTATTTAAATCATTTTCATATGAAAACCCCTTAAAGCCAAAAATAGTCTCATCATCAATAATTGGATTTTCATCTTATAGAAAAATCTTAGCACATTACTTTAGCACACCAAAAAATTGAAATACTATCACATATGATGTATTAGAATGCCTAGCCTAATTAGCCAAAGTAAGGCATGAAACCAAAATAATTACTCAAAACTGGCACACATAAGGACTCGGTAGAGATGTATATATCGCTTCATATTTGTTGATCTTCAATATCTAGACAGTGATATAACCTTTGATGTATGTAAGTGTATCATCTAATGATTCATAATTAGATATATGTCCCAAAAACGTGCATGGAATTAGTGAGCGAGGACTAATTAGGTATATGTCCCACAAAGACTTCTAGCATTTGGAATAGATTTTCAATTGTGTATAGAATATCCCATAGTTGTATAGATATCTGAGAGCTTAATAATTTATCTCAGAGCTTAACAGTGATTAATTTACTTATACAAAATTGTACCACATTGGTCACATTGTATATTCTCCCGCATGTATGTGTACATTGTTTTTTCTCCAATACTTCATTCTAGGTATACATATATATATGAGAGCTTGATGACATATACACTCATATGAGAGCTTTATGACATATACACTCATATAGGATTGTGCCACATATGTGCACATTGTATAATCTCCCATATTTGTACCATACATGTGCACATTATTTAATCTTCATACTTCATTCCATGTGTGTCTACATGTGTCTATAGTGAATCGTGATTCATAGAAATGTTCTTAAATAGTAGGTCTACACATATTGAAATATGTACATTCAAATTGGGTTGGGTTAATTAGGGTTCATTCCGTTCATGTGGCTAGGCATGCTTGATAAATTAGTAAGGTAGATTTGTCTCATCAACATATATATGTATAAATACATGTGTATATGCATGTATATATTTGTACATGCATTTATACAATTTCTTATTCTTATTCAAAGAGAAATACATGAGACAAATATTGATATATTTTTTTGTTACTACATGATCAATATATGCATAAGTATATGCCTTATTAATGACCTTGTGGGACAAGACAAATTTAGATTGCAAATACTCATGGGATTAGTCTTGTCTATAGAAAAGTGAGCTCTGATAGGGTGTTTAAAATATGTGAAAAAAACATTTCTTCAATAAGCAAGTTCTAGCATGTTCATATTTAGCATGTTCATATTTAGTTGGTCTTTCACAAGACTAGCTAGATAAGATTCGAGATAACCAACAAGGAAGGGATAAAAAGCCCCTTGGTCATTCCACTACAAATTCAAAAAATGTTAAATACCTTGGTGATCAATCAATTCTACTATATGTATAGACCTCGTATTCTCTTGAGACCAACACAAATATAACTTGGCGTTTGATAAAATATCAATTGAAACATAACAAAAAAATTAGTGAAAATGTAACCTCAAATATCATAAGAAATTAATGTAAAGCAAAAATAAATATGGATGCCCCTTGTTCATGCCACAAACTCTATTTAATTGCTCTTGAAATGGGTGTGAAACCAAACCAATTACCAAAACTAGCACATGTAAGGAGGCCAAGATGTATATATTGCTTCATATCTCTTCAATTACCAAAACTCTATCAAAGCCTTGTTGTACTAATTATTTCATATAAAAGGGGTCACATTCAATCAATGGAAGCAAGCAAACTCTCAAGCCTCTTTATGAGTACAAGTCCTAATCTTGTAACCTTATTGTGCTTGAGTCTAAAGCTTCATTAATTTACGTTATTCATCATGTTTATGTTTAGGTATCATCCTCCTTAGCTTAGATTAGCACTAATTACATTGTTAAATAATATAAGATTAAGTCTTTCTCGTCATCCCCATATCCATGGGAGCTTGGATCCACAAGTTTCAACATCTAAGCCAAAGTAAGGTGTGAAATCAAACCAATTACCAAACTAGCACATGTAAGGAGGCCAAGATGTATATATCGCTTCATATTCGTTGATCTTCGATATCTAGAGAGTGATATACCCTTTCATGTATGTAAGTGTATCACTAATGATTTATAATTAGATATAAGTCCCAAAACATGGATGGAAGGACCAATTCGGTCTATGTCTCACAAAGACTTCTAGCATTTGGAATAGATTTTGAATTGTGTATAGAATATCCCATAGTTGTATACATATCTGAGAGCTTAATGATCTATCTCAAAGCTTAATGATTAATTATATACTCATATGGAACTGTACCACAGATGGGTACATTATATATTCTCCCATATATGTGCACATTGTTTTCTCTCCCATACTTCATTCCATGTATACATCTCTAAGAGCTTAATGACATATACACTCGTATGGGATTGTACCACAATATATGTGCACATTGTATATTCTCCCATATTTGTACCACATATGTGCACATTGTTTATTCTTCATACTTCATTCCATGTGTGTCTGCATATGTCTGTAGTGATTTATAGCAATGTTCTTGAATAGTAGGTCTACACATATTCAAATTTGTACATTCAAATTGGGTTGGGTTGATTAGTGTTAAGTCCCTTCACGCTAGGCATGGTTGAGAAATTAGCAAGGTAGGTTTTTCTAATCAACATATATATGTATATGCATCTATAAATACATGTGTATATCCATGTATATATATTTGTACATGCATTTATACAATTTTATATTCCTATTCAAAGAGAAAATTTATATGAGCTAAATAATGATATTTGTTTTTGTTACTACATGATCTATTAATACTACATGCACTATAAGTATATGCCTAAAAAATTATTGACCTTGAATCAATGGTGGCCAAGACAAATTTAGATTGCAAACACTCATGGGTAAGATCTTAGAGGGTGTTTAGAATATGTGAAAGAAGACTTTCTTCAATAAGCACATGCCAAGCATCTACCATTTATGAATTAATCCACATAAATTTTACCTTGTGTTGTTGGTCCTTCAAACGTCCACCATTTATCCTTATAATCTTATTACTCTAAGAGATTAACGTGCTACCAACTAATTAATGTAATTCCATTTCTCACACAAACTTGTCGCTTAAGACAGCAGTGCTATACAAGCGCTAGAAGCTACTATGGCTAACGAACGCCCATCACTTGTATTAATCTTTAAAAACAAATGTGCGGAGATGCGCGAACCTTGGATAGCCTAATGGAGAAAGTTGATATTGGAGCCTCTGCAAGGCAAGGGGCTCAGACCAACAAGCCGAATTCCTCATAGTATAAGGAGACAGCTCAAGCATAGTTCTTGACGTAGTAGGCGTAGAGCGCTGAGTACTCGGAGGAGTAGGTGTCGCCCACTGTGGCTCCGGCGGTGCTGCTGGAGGGCGGCAGGCCATGCAGGGTTTCGAGGCGTTGAACGTAGCTCACATCACCCAACGATTCCCTACAATATCCAACAAACAAGCTTGTGTCAATATCTGCCGTAACTCATTAAACGTCGATCGGAGGTTTCTAAGAATAAGAGTAGTAGTACTCACTTGCTACCGCTGTAGCTGGTTGCTTGGAGAAGACTCCAAGGGATGCTCTCCTGGTCGACGGTGATGGACGCCAGGGTCTTGGCGGTGACTCGGCTGACTTCAGTGCCCAGCTGGTCGAAGGTCTGCCATGAGGGCTGCCCGCCGCTGGCATCCGGCTGGGCCAAGAAGAAGTGTCTGCCCACAACAGCGCCTACCAGAGAATCGTTGGCGCTAGTAGTTATACTGCCATCGACGTAGAGCTTGGCGGTGGCGTTATAGAGCACCCAGTTGGTGCCGTTGAAGGCGTAGTGCTGCTGGC
The DNA here is from genome assembly GCF_041138505.1 of Cibotium barometz. Taxonomy (NCBI): domain Eukaryota; kingdom Viridiplantae; phylum Streptophyta; class Polypodiopsida; order Cyatheales; family Cibotiaceae; genus Cibotium; species Cibotium barometz. Next base: position 19,439,923 of record NC_141084.1, read on the forward strand.
CCACCCCTCGCAACGCCAGGTGCAGCGTGTTGCCGAACGGCACGGAGATGGCGGTCGGGATGTTGATACCGGATTCCAAGAGCTGTGATTGATCAGATTGCAGAAGAGTACGTGGGCTGAGTACACGAGCAGAGGCCACGACGTCAAAGCCGCCTGCGATCACAGCAAGAAGAAGAACGGGCCAAAGCAGTCGAACAGCAGGTGCAGAACGGCAGGCTACCGGAGATCTTTCGCAGACAATATTTACTGTCGTGCAGCGCATGTTCATCCCTCCTTGCAGGCTAATTGCGAACTCGTTAAAAGGCTTAATTATGTATTGCGGTAGTAGATCGCCTGAGATTGAGCTTAATTATGGATTGCGATACTAGCGGGATCAGAATGTTTTTTTTGATGAAGCATGTTTTGCGAGAGTAGATCAAAAGGTTTTTATAGGCTCTGCAGGAGATCTCCGGACGCGCAAGTCGACCAGGTCAAGCAATCATAGCCGCCATCATATACACACACACGCATACGTTCACGTCAACCTTTTATATATTATTACAAAGACAATGTAATAATGTCGAAAGCTTCAAAGCACCAAAATAAAGTAGCCCTTTCAAAGCACCAAAATAAAGTAGCTCTTTCAAAGCACCAAAATAAAGCAGCCCTGGGTTTCCTTGATGCTTACGCCTACACCAAGACTTTCAGGGAAAAAAAAAACGTCCTAAGGCTCAAAGTGAGAAAAATAGGTTGTAATTTTGCTTAGCCTTTAATGTAAACATTGAAATTTTTGAGGTTTTAAACCGACTGATCTATGCTTTTTTTTAATAAAAACTGGTTTATTTCTGACATCGCACCAAGATATAAAGATAATGTAATAACAGGCCTTTGGTTTTCCTGGATGCCTACACCAAGACTTTCTCACAACAAAAAAAAAACGTCCTTGAGCCTGACTTTCACGGCTCAAATTGAGAAAAACTGGTGGTTAGCCATTAATTTCAACATTCGAATTTTTGAGGACGGTTAGGCTTGAAGGTTGTCCTTTTTCTCACTGGTTAGAAAAAAGGTTTATTTCTGACACTGCACCAAGATACAAAGATAATGTAATAACAGCAAAATGAGCAGGCCTTGGCTTTTCCTGGATGCCTACACAAAGACTTTCAGAAAGAAAAAAAAAACGTCCTTTAGTGTGACTTTTCGGGCTCAAATTGTGAAAAAGCGATTGTAAGAAATTAGAATGCTCTCTAAATTTCCATACAAGGTAATAGAGGCCTACTAGTGAAAAATACTAGTGTTTTCTGCTAAACAATGATCGTTGGCACAATTCCTAGATACCAATGAAAAAATTAATGGTATTCAGCCATATTTGTTTACTAGTAAGAGCACTGGATATACTAGCATTTTGGATTTAGACCTTCATTTTGTCTTTTTTATGGCCTATGCATGGGTAATACATCAAGAAATGACCAAGATTGCAAAGAATATAAGACTGGCACACACATCCTCTTCCTTCTCTCTCTCTCTCTCTCTCTCTCTCTCTCTCTCTCTCTCTCTCTCTCTCTCTCTCTCTCTCTCTCTCTCTCACCAACACACACAAAGCACACAACCAACTTCATCTTGTATAAATAGCAATTGAAAAATCCACAAATAAGGAGGAAAATACAATTTTTGAATGATGCCAAATGTATTTAGAATGCTTTATCAATCCCATCTTGTAGCAAATCTACTTGATTATCAGGATCAATGTCTAGCTCAAGTGAGAGATCAATAAAAAGATCCAAGCCCCCATCAATCTCAGGGTCTATAAAAAGATCATATACACACACGCATGCGCTCACGTCAACCTTTTATATATTATTACAAAGATAATGTAATAATGTTGAAAGCTTCCAAAATAAAGTAATCCTCATTTTCTGAATGCCTACGCCAATTAATACCTACACCAAGACTTTCAAAAAAAAAATCCCGTCCTTTAGTGTAACTTTCAGGGCTCAAATTGAGAAAAACCAGTTGTAATTTTGCTTAGCCTTTCATGTAAACATTGAAATTTTTGAGGTTTTAGTTAGAAAACCAACTAATCTATGCATTTTCTAAATAAAAACCAGTTGGGCTCAAGGTTGTCCTTTTTTTTCACTGGTTATAAGAAAAAAGTTTATTTTTGACACTACACCAAGATATAAAGATAATGTAATAGCAGGCCTTGGGTTTTCCTGAATGCCTACACCAAGACTTTCACAAGACAAAAAAAACCCGTCCTTTAGTGTGACTTTCAGGGCTCAAATTGAGAAAAAACGGTGCTTAGCTAATAATGTTGAAAGCTTCAAAGCACCAAAATAAAGTAGTCGGGTTTCCTCGCCTACACCAATTAATACCTACGCCAAGACTTTCAGAAAAAAAAAATCTTTTAATCTTTCAGCTATTAAGAAACCCTATGTATCAAGTGCATTTAAGGGGTAATTAAAAAACTCGTTATCTGTGAATTTTTCATGGATAAAATGACCTCTTTTTCTTTATGGACTTATGTTTTTTTTTTTAATCGACTAAAAAAACCCTTCTATAAATGTATGTCTGTAAATTTACCTTAAAAATTTTGAATTAAAAAACTCCTTCATTTCAACTCAAGTGGTATACTTACATATTTTTAGGTGAATCCCTCGAGCCTTTAGTGGCTCAAATTGAGAAAAAGCGGTTGTTATTTTTTTACCCGATCGTATTGATCTAAGATGGTGGTATGTGATTGAAATCATCCCACGATCCACCCACATATTTAACATGAAGAAGTGGAGGAGGAAGTGGATGAAAGTAGAGTGGATGATGAGGATCATGAAAACCATGACAATATGGAGGGTGTAGATCAAACAGAGCAAGTTGAAGACCAACACAACATGGAGAAAGGTGTACATTATCTAGAGATGAAGATGAAATAGGGCTCCACAATAGTGATGATGTAGATGTAGACCCTGAGATTGATGGTGGCTTGGATCTTTTTATTGATCTCTCACTTAAGCTAGACATTCATCATGATACTCAAGTAGATTTTCTACCATATGGGATTGATGAAGCATACTAGATACATTTGGCATCATTGAATAATTGTATTTGCTTCCTTATTTCTGGATTTTGCAAGCTATTTATAAAAGATGAAGTTGGTTGTGTGCATTGTGTGTGTTGGTTAGAGAGACAGAGAGAAGGAAGAGGATGTGTGTGCCAATCTTAGATTTTTTGCAATCTTGGTCATTTCTTAATGTATTAACCATGCACAGGCCATAAAAAAGACAAAATGAAGGTCTGAACCCAAAATGAAGGTCTGAACCCAAAATGAAGGTCTAAACCCAAAATGCTAGTATATCCAACGCTCTTACCATCAAACAAATATGGGTGAATACCATTAATTTTTTCATTGGTATCTAGGAATTGTGCCAATGATCATTGTTTAGCAGAAAATGCTAGTATTTTTCACTAGTAGGCCTCTATTCCCTTGTATGAAATTTTAGTGAACATGCTAAGGATGTATGTGAGTGAAGAGCAAATCAATTGAAATCAATTTATTGCCTTCATTGAATACAACAAATCTTGGCATTCTTGCATAATTCGAGAGGACGTGTTAAGCTTGAATGGGAATGAAAATCAATTTGAATGAATGAGTCTTTCCTTACTTGAATTTGTCTATAGTAAGTCTTGGCATTTTTCCATTAAGGTATGTATGTTCGAGGTACAATTTATGGACATTATTATTATACACCATCAAATTCTTCAGACCCAATAGGAAATAGAGTTGAGATTTTTTAGGAAAATTCTAGAAAAGATGGATCAAGAGATGATACCCATCAATCGTCACATGAAGGCAAAAGGGAACCTGTTAGAAAGTCTAGATGGAGAAGATATAGACAAAGGAAATTCCGGATGGGGTTCAGGATATATAGACAAAGGAAGGTAAGCATGTGAACCCTCTCTTATATTTGGATAATGATTTAATTATTTTAGATAAAAAAGGAAGGCAATCATGTGAACCCTATCTTATATTTGGATAATGATTTAATTATTTTATTAATAAGTAGAGATAAAATAATGTATGGTGCATGGATAAGTGGTTAGGCCTCACAAGGGGATGGTCAAAAGCTGGTATTTTAGCGTGTTAGGGATCAGCAAATCAAATCATGTGTAAGTGAATTCATGATCATTTCAATCAAGTAGGATCAAATATTTATCTCAAACTAGAGGGAAAAATGTCATGGAGAGGTAACAGCCGTGTGAAGAGGGGAGTGAAGTCCCTCAATCTCTCTCCTAGGTGTTGAGAAGTAAGAGCGGTGTGGAGAGGTGAGAAAGTTCCCTCGTTCTCTCTCCTAGGTGTTCAGAGGTATGTGTTCACTTTTTGATGTATATAGGCTTTTAGAAAATGTGTAAGAACCAGAGTGGGATTAAGGGAATGTTAAAACCTTGGCTGTGAAGTGGACATTTTCACTTTGTGGTGAATGCATGAAAATGTGGGATGTGAGTTAAATATTGGCATGAGAATGTGAGATCGGCTATCTACAAAACAGGAGAAGTTGTGAGGTATGAGTTTAACTTTAACTCATGTTATTTTGCATGTATTTTTCTCTTATGTAACTCACCCTCATATGCTTCAAGCAATGTAGAAGAGGTGACAAAGGATGAGTGAGAGTATGGATGAGGATGGGACTATCAAGTAAGTAAACTCACCCTTGATTATTAGACCTGAATATAATCTTTGTTGATTTCTACTTTGATTTGATATGCATAAAATGTCTATGAACGTGTGGAAACATCCTAATGGCAACTCATGTTTGGCTATAATAGTATAAGGTGTATAATGTAATGTGGTCAAAGGGGAGACATTTTCACACCAAGTGTGTGGATTATAAAAGAAACACATTTGATTATATAGTGTCATGGTGAACTTTGAGCAAATAGAGCAAGTAGACATGACACAAACATCGTACCCAACCAAGTAGATTAATATTGTGGAACTATTCAAGACATGAACTCTTTTTTATTTATATGTATTCAGATTGGGTCTTTAATACACTAATAATTTGAGACCTTACATCCAATCCTCCTTCAAAGGGCTCTCTCCTCATCATAGAAAAAAACATCCAATCCTCCTTCAAAGGGCTCTCTCCTCATCATAGAAAAAAACATGGATACCCTATAGCTATTTTTTTCTAGTCTTTCCAAGTTACAACTTGTGTTGGGTAAAAAGTTGTCCTTTTTTTCTAGAGCCTCTATAACTATTCTATTTTTGAGTGGTTTTTTCTTGGTATGGCCTTAGGTTTGATTGATATAGCTTTGTTCTCCTTTCTTATTATTAAAATAACGAATATATCTATAAGGAAAAAATTTTATGCCATCCTTAATGCTGGTCAGCCAGTTGTAGCAGGACGACAACTATCATGTAGCATAAAAATGCTATAAAAATAAGATTTAGGATTTATCCCAAAGAGAACCACACCCCATTGAGCAAATTCCCTAGCAGAATGTATTTTTTATCAATGTAGGGTTTTGTCTATCCTAAGATTCCTTTATGTGACGATTGATGGGTATCATCTCTTGTTCCATCTTCTCTAGAATCATCGTAAATAATCTCGACTCTAGTTATTGTTGGGTTTGAAGAATTTGATGGTGTATAACAATCATGTCCATAAATTGTGCCTCAAAGATACATACCTTAATGGAAGAGTGCCAAGATTTACTGTAGAGAAATTCAACTAAGGCAAGACTCATTCATTCTAATTGGTTTTCATTTACATAGAACCTTAGCATGTCCTCTTGAATTTGTTGGTTGAATAATATACACATGTTAATGGGAGAATGCCAAGATTTGTTGTATTTAACAAAGGTAAGACACATACATCCTTAGGTGCTCATCCTAACCTCTGATTCAATAGTTTTGAATGTTCTTTTCCAAAAGTTGGATGTAATCCTTGTATCTCTATCCTAACATTAAGTTCTTCAGTGGTCTAGGAAGATATACAGAGACTTTCTTAAGGGAAAGGACCCATCAACTTCTAAATTTCTACACACAAAAATATATTGTTGCATCTTCATGTAGTAGGAAGCTTATTATAGTGAAATCCATTGAAATGGATTTATGTTTCCAATTGAGAATATCTCACTAGGAACCGTTAATTTAGAATATTTTAAGGTCCTATATCAACAGGAATCCTTAGTTTACAATATTTAAAGTTTCCATCCTCGAAGGGGGCAATGGTCTAGGAAGATAATCAACTTCTAAATTTCTACACACAAAAATATATTGTAGCATCATCCTGTAGTAGGAAGCTTATTAGTGAAATTCATTGAAATGGATTTACGTTTCCAATTGAGAATATCTCACTAGGAACCGTTAATTTAGAATATTTAAAGGTCCTATATCACCAGGAATCCTTAGTTTAGAATATTTGAAGTTTCTATCCTCGGAGGGGGGGGGAGGGAGGCTCATAATGGATGTTGGATGATATCACGTGAGTGTACGGGAGGGGGTTTTGGGAAGGAGGAACATAAGCGTATACAATAGGGGTATCCCCTTAATAATTTCCTCTAACAAAATTAAATTTAAGGGGATGGAGGAGGATAGTAGGGGAAGGGGAGGGGGTTTTGGGAAGGAGGAACATAAGCGTATACAATAGGGGTATCCCCTTAATAATTTCCTCTAACAAAATTAAATTTAAGGGGATGGAGGAGGAGGGGGATAGTAGGGGAAGGGGAGGGGGAGCGGGAAGGGCCCACCTGAGGTGTGGATGAACAATTATGGTGGTAGAAATCAGAGATAAGCCTCTTCAAAAATACCTTGTTTGACTTCTACTTTAAAGATTTTTATGCCTGTCTCCCTCAATGGATCTAGTTGGCTACCACTTTTTACAATTTTGTTTGATCTTTGTGTGGTGTTTGAAACTTATGAGGAATTTATACTTTAAAATCCTTGAGAGTTTTTTTTTTGAATATCCACCACCATTGGTCTCATGAGCCAAGGCCAGCAAGGTGGGATCTCTAACTTGGTTGGCCGGGACTTGGTTGCCTTGTGGTATTTGGTTACTTTTGTATTGGTTAGTTCAAACTTGGAATTTTATTTCAAAATTTGGATGCCTTTAAGGTTGTATGGGATGGGAAATTGGATGCTTAAAGTTAACATACTTAGTGGCTTTAATCTTTTCAAGTGTGGATTAAGGTGGGGTACCCCTTGTCTTAAATTTTGCATGAAGGGTTTATGGAGTGAGATATTATACCCTTTGTCCTAGTTTTTGTAAGAAGGGTTTATGAAGCAAGTGGTTTTCATGTTTTTTTATTTTAAGGTGGTGTACCCCTTGTCTTGGTTTTTTCATGAAGGGTTTATGGAGTGAGCTGGTGTACCCCTTGTCGTGGTTTTTGTATGAAGGGTTTATGGAGAAAGTGGTTTTCATGCTTTTTAATTATTAAGGCTAGTTGTTTTATTAAGTGATATGCTATGGTTGTTTTATTGACAAAAGGGATTTTTTCAAGGGCAAGGAAGGTAGAGAAAAAGAAAGTAAAACACAAGTGAGGTAGAGAGTGCGCAAGAGGGAGAGAGTGCGTGAGAGGGGAGCGAGTGTGTGTGAGTGAAGTAGAGAGTGAGAGAGAGAGCGAGCGAGCGAGAGAGAGAGAGAGAGAGAGAGCCTTGCCCTACATCTCCCCCTGCATCTATGTGTGGGCTAGATGGTTGGAATCCCAAGAAATCTAAGCGACTATCCCCCCTATCGTAATAATGCGATTCGTTCTTCCATAAGGGTCTATGACGAGGAGTGGCCTCCTACCTTGACCTTCTTCTCATCCTAGTCTCAAGATCACTAATCTACTTAAGGTTTTTCAATCATAAAACGATCTTCAACTTTATGAAAAAACAAGAAAATTGTTCATTCTCATCTTTAAATCATATGAGAATCGCAAAAAATTAAAGTTTCCATCATCTACGACATCCAGTTAAATAGGATCTAGGGAAACGTGGTTAGGCCCACAAGTGGTAACCTTTTTAGTTTAATCTACTATTGGACCTTTTTAACTTGGTGTGTGTGTGAACTACTGGCCAGACAAGCCCCTTTGTCTGATGGAAACACTTATGGGCACCATGGGGACCTCTAAAATTTGGTGCATGTAAATAGTCTCTGAATTTTAAAAAAAAGCATGGCAAGGTAATCAAACACCACAAAAGCTAGAATTTCAGGATTTTCATAGAAGCGGGGGTTTTAGGGTTTGGTTGCCTAGGTTTTTGTAGAATCTAGGGCTATGATTTTTAGGGTTTA